>NW_006399908.1:3065702-3081395 GCF_000299155.1 Elephantulus edwardii | reverse complement strand
TATTTTTATATATGTATGTATATGTGTATATATGTATGTGTGTATATATATCCCTTCAACTAATTACGAACACGATTTTCTGTTACCTTTGCTTTGCAAATCTTTCTGATTTGAATGATGTTAAGCATTTGATGGCCTTGTGACAAGAAGCTTTGCTGCAATCCTGAAGGCTCACAGTTTGAGGCCACGTGCTACTCTGTGGGAGAAAAAATGAGCAGTCTCCTCTCATGTGATTAACTGTCTCTGAAAATTCACTGGAGAGCCAGCTGTGGGTTGGTTCTGACACTGTAACACCACCACAACAACAAGTGTTTTCATGTGTTTCATTACTATTTGAATGTCCTATTTTGTAAAATATCCTTTTGCCCTTTCTATGATTTTTATTTTTATCTTCTTGTTTTCAATTTGCCTAATTTATGTCTATATTTTGTTTATTAGAATCTTGTCAGATATAGAGTTTTCAATGATATTCTCCCAGTTAGTAGTAGCTTGTCTTTTTTGAGGCTCTTGGTAGTCAGTCTTTTGAGGAACAAACAATTTTTATGAGATTGCATTTATTTATTTCATCTTCTGTTTGTTGCTTTTGTTATCATATTAAATTATCATTGTTGAAAGCTAGGCCTGACAATATTTTCCTACTTGTTCCTCAATTAATTTTATGGTGTGTATTTGTATATTTAAGATCTTGGTCCATTTTTACATTTATTTTTGTGTATGTTGATCCTCTTTAATTTTTCTGTATGTAAAAATTCAATATTCCTGAGTGTTCATTGAAGAGAATCTTCTTTCTTAATTTTATGTTTAAATCAATCTGTATTTTATTTATTTTTCTTGTCTTATTACTCAGGCTAAGACTTCTAATACTATATTGAAAGGAAGTAAAAAGTGTTGGCCCCTTTGTCTTCTTTCTGATTCAAGGAAAAACCTCTCTATTATGTCCTCTTATTAAGTATAGTAATGGCTATTGGACTGTTTAATATTTTTATCAATAACTGAAAAGAAGAGACAGGTTGCAGACCTATCATTCTTTCAGTTGATGTGAATATTACAAGTACAGTAGCTGTCCTGAATAAAATATAAAGATACTAAAATCTATTAACAAATCACAGGTATTATCTCTTTTACATTTTAGATGTGATGTATCTAGGTTCTGAATTATTGAATAAAGTTAATGAACCACTCTAAACAAGATTGTAGAGAAAGAAATGTATCTTAAGAAATGGTGGTGATAGGCACAAAACATGTTGATATTGAAGGAGGAGTCTCAATGTACACTAAAGACACTGGTGAAGAACAAAGCTCTAGGACTTTACAGAATACCAATTGAATTTTTTTTTTTAAAAAGTGCAAGCCTAGAGGTGCTCACTCATCTATGGCAAGAAATTTAGAAGACACCTTCTTGCCAATTGCCTGAGAAGGGATCTTGACTTGTATCCATTCTTAAAAAGATAATTTAATGCAGAAATTAAAGTACAATGTCATTGCTACTATATGCAAGAAAAATCTTGCTAAAGGTAATTAGAAAGCAGTTGTAGCTAGAAATTCCAATTGAATTTACAAGAGGAATGAAGGTTACCTTTGCTGATTTCAGATGGATCTTGAGTAAAAGCAAAGGGTAGCATACAGGTATTCTCTGTGTATTATTGATAAGGCAAAGACATTTGACTGTGTGCATTATAATAGATTATGAGTAACATTGAGAAGAAGTGGAATTTCAGACCACTTAATTGTCCTATTGTACACAGACAAAGAAATAACTGTTCATATCAAACCAGTGGATACTGCATAGTTTAAAATCAGGAAAAGTATGTGTCAGGGTTGTTTTCTTTCAACATACTTATTAAATCTGTTTTCTGTGCAAATAATTTGAGAAGATGACCTAGAAGAACATGGTATGGAGTTGGAGGAAGATTAACTGACGACTGGTAATATGGAAATGGTGCAACTTTGCTTGCAAAATTGAAAGACTACTTGAGACATCAATGAAGGAAGTTCAAAGACTGCTGCAGCCTTCAGTGTGAATTATACCTCAACATCAAGGAAACAAATCCTCACTTCTTGACCACTAAAATAACGTCATAATAAACAAGGATCGAAGTTGTCAAAGGTTTCATTGGATCCACGATTGATGCCAATAGTAGCAGCAGTCAAAAAATCAAATGATATATTGTTGGACAAATCAGCTGCAGAGAACCTCTTGAAATTGCTAAGAAGTAAGGATGTCCCATGGAGGAATTAGGAACACCCTAACCAGGCTGGAAGATTTTCAATCACTTCATATCCTTGTGAAAGTTGGATAGTGAATAAGGAGTACTGAACAATTGATTTGTTTGGGTCATGATGTCAGTGAAGAATATTGATTATACCATGGTCTATGAGAAGAACAAACAAATCTGTCTTGGAAGAAGGGTGTTCATATAGCTTCTTTGAATCAAAGGTAATATGCCTCACATACTTAAGGCATATTAACAGAAGGGGCCAGCTCCTGGAGAAAAGTATCATCCTTGGTAAAAGACTTAGCAGAAAAAGAGTAAGTCACTCAATGAGATGGATTGATACAGTGACTGTAAAAATGGATGTATAATGTTGTTGTTGTGTGCTTTTGAGTTAGAACCGACCCATAGCTGACCCTCCAGTGGGCTTTCAGAGGCAGTTAACCAGGAGAGAGGAAAGTATCCATCATTCTTTCATGGAACGGCTGGTGGCCTCGAACCTTGTGCTTTAGGGATTGCATCTAGGTGTGTTGAATAAAAGGACATTGCCTCATCTTGTATCAACCTCACAATCACAGAAGAGTTCTCACAATCACAGAGAATGTTTCCTTCTTTTCAACACAGGTCCTGCTACATTTTGCAATCTACTCAACAATAACAACCCACTGGAATGTGAATTTAGACTTTAACTTGTTGAAATGAACGCATTAAGTATGAGCCATACATTAGAATTCCTCTGCCCTTTCAATTTTTTATACCATGAACTCACTCTAAGACCTCAAAGAAAATCTCTGTTTTTCCTTATGAGTTGCTCTATCATTAATGAACTGGTTATTATCTGAAAAAAATGTAACAGGCAATAATAATGGCAGAAAGAATCAACTCAGCTACTGTGACAGAATGAGTGGCTCTTATCCAGTAGAAATGACTTCTTTGTTCTGGATGAACTGATATGTTCAGAGCAAAACACAAGTCACTGGACTGTTTTAGTTGTTCTTTGAAGGTAGCTACACTTTTTGAATTTACGCAGAGTTTGACTTTTTTCTTACAACGCAGACACTTCTATTGATCTCAGGAAACACTTCATCAGACAAGTTACTATTTTGTGTTGTTGTTTTATAAGGCTTTTTGGTTGTGGTTTTTGGGGTTGTTGAGCTTTTTTAGATTTTTTTAAATTCTTTTATTGGTTTGTATAGAAACATTCAATATACATTGTGTTTCATGATGTGTTTTATACAGTCCTTCATTTGCACTGTATTTCATTAATTGTGTTTTATACAACTATTCACATAAACTTGAATATTTATAAAATTATTTACTATTGATTGTTTTCCTGTCACCCTGTCTTTTTGTTGATTTCTTGGTTTTTTGTTTTATTTTTTTTTTTTACTTTCTGTAATGTTCTGAAATATTTTGGAATGACTTTTTTGGTATTCTTTCCATCTTCTTTTAATTATGCTTTTGTTTTATTGTGATTCATAGATTTGGTGGGGCTTTTTTCTCCTTTTTTAAATTTTATATTGATCTTCTCACAAAGTTCATATTTTTTGTGTTTCACACACTCCTTCATTCATATTGTTTCCTACAATCATGCCTATGCACTATGTTTTATAAAATCAATCACAATTGGACTTTGCCCTTCATTATCCTGTCTTTTGGGGTTTGTGCTGGATCCTTCCCATTTCCTTCACCCCGTCCCTCCACCCACTGAACTGTGCAACCCTCTCAATCACTCCTACCCTTCCTCATCCCTCTGCACCCACCTCTTCCCCTCTTTAGTCCCCATACATGTTTTACTAGTTATCTGTCTTCCCCAGTTAATTTGGAACTGATAACATGGTAAACAGTACATTTCTCTTCTCCTTGACTTGAAGACATCTGATGAGTTATTACAATTACTATAAAGAATAACAATTTAACAGATTGCTTATCTGTTTCTAAAACGTATTTTAACAGATTTGCTGACCAAGTTAAAGTTAGATGGTTATTGAGCTCATTTTAAAAAGCATTTTTTTTTTCTGTTGAAACTTACATTGTTGTTAGGTGCTATCAAATTTAATATGACTCATAGTGACCCTATGACAACATATTAGTAACTTTTTATTGTAGGTGCCATCAGATTGACTGACCCACAGCGCCTCTATGAGCAGCAGATCTGAACCTTGCCCTATCCTGTGTTCTCATCATGATTTCAGTCATTCTCAACTCCACTGTGGTAGTTATTTTGTCAGTTTATCTTGTTGAGTGTCTTCTTCTCTTGGCTGACTCTCCACCTTTCCCAAAATGATGTCTCTAACAGTTGGTTCCTCCGGACAATATGCTCAAAGTAAATGAGACAAAGTCTCATTATCCTTGACTCAAAGGAGCAGTCTGGTAACAATTCCTTCAAGAGAGCTTTAGGGTTTTGGTTGTGATTTTCTTTCTTTTAATTTGTTCTAATGCATGGTGTATTCAAAACTCTTAGCTAACATCATAATTCAGAGACATCGATGCTTCTTTATATATTGCTCCACTTTCAGATACTTAGGGAGAAATTGAAAATGCCATGGTTTGGATCAGGTGTACCTTTGTCTTTAAACTGATATCCTTGCTCTTTAGAAGTCTTTCAAAAAATATGGAAGAAATATATAGAGTCCCTCTATCAAAAAGAATTGACTGACACAGAATAATTTCAGGAAGTAAAATATGACCTTGAGTCTCTCCCACCTGAATTTCAGAACTATCTCAGGAACAGGTTTGAGGCCTTGAATACTAATGAGTGAAGACCATATGAGTTATGGGAATATCATCCAGGAAGAAGGCAAAGGGTCGTTACAAAGACAGAGGAGAAAGAAAAGACCAAAATGGATGTCAAAGAGACCCAATATTACATTACAGTGCCAAGAAGCCAAAGCAGAGGGAAGAATTCAAGATACTAAAGAGCTGAACAGATTTCAAAAGGCAGCGCAGGAAGACAAAGTAAAATATTACAATGAAATGTGCAAGGAGCTGGAGTCAGAAAATCAAAAGTGTCGAACTCACGCAGCATTTCTTAAGCTCAAGGAACTGAAGAAAAAATTCAAACCTCGAGTTCCTATAATCAAGGATGCTTTAGGCAGAGTATTAAACCATCCAGGAAGTATCAAAAGAAGATGGAAAGAATATACTGTGTCATTGTATCAAAAGGAATTGGCAGACACAGAAGAATTAAATGAAACAATATATGAGCAAGACCCTTTGGTGATGAAGGAAGAAGTTGAAGCTGCTTTGAAGAAAATAGCAAAAAATAAGGCCACAGGAATTGATGGTGTACCAATTGATTTATTCAACTAACAGATGCTGCCCTAGATGTGCTCACCAAGTTGTGTCAAGAAATCTGGAAGACAACCACTTGGCCAACTGACTGGAAGAAATCTACATTTGTTCCCATTCTAAGGAAAGGTGACCCAACAGAGTGTGGAAATTATCAAACAATATCATTGATATCACATGCAAGCAAGATTCTGCTAAAGATTATCCAAAAACAACTGGAACAGCACATCAACAGAGAACTGTCCAAGCTGGGCTTAGAAGAGGTCTATTATAGCTAATGTTAGATGAAAGCATGGAGTACCAGAGGAATATCTTCTCATGTTCCATTGATTATGCAAAGGTGTTTGACTGTATGGATCACAACGAACTGTGGCTGACTCTGAGAAGAACGGGAATCCCAGAACACTTGATCGTGCTAATGCAAAACCTATACTTGGACCAGGAAGCAGTAGTCAGAACAGAGCAAGCAAACACTACATGGTTAAAAATTGGAAAGGATGTATGCCAGGGATGTGTCCTATCTTCATACCTTTTCAACCTACATGCAGAACAGATTACCTGGGAGGCTGGACTGTATGAAAAGAAATACGGCATCAGGATTGGAGTAAGACTCATCAACCATCTGTGTTATGAAGATAACACAACCCTACGTGCTGAAACTGAGGAGAGCCTGAAGTGCTTGCTACAGAAGGCCAAGGACTGCAGCCTTCAATATGGATTGAGGCTCAATATCAAGAAGACAAAAATTTTCACCACTGGACCAATTGGCAGCATCAGGATGGATGGTGAAAAGATTGAGATCTTTAACAGCTTTAGTTTGCTTGGTTCTGTAGTCAATACTCTTGGCACCAGCAGCCAGGAAATTAAAAGATATAGTGTAATGGGAAAGCCTGCTGTTAGGGGCCTCTCCAAAGAACTGAAGAGCAATGGTGTCACTCCAGAGACTAAGGTGCACCTGATACAGGCCGTGATCATTGCAATCACTTGCTGTGCATCAGAGAGTTGGACAATGACTAGGGATGATAGAAAATTGATGCTTTTGATCTTTGGTGCTGGAGAAGAGTATTGACTATACCATGGACTGCTAGAAGAACAAATAGATTCAACCTAGAGAGGGTGAAAGCAGGCTGATCATTGGAGCCAAGGATTCTGAAGCTTTGTCTGACATACTTTGGACATGTTGCAAGGTGGGACCAGTCTTTGGAGAGACCATTTGCTTGAGAGAGTGAAAGGATAGTGCAAGATAGGAAGACCCTCAATGAGATGGATTGATTCAGTGACTTGGGTAATGGGGGTAGGTGTGTCAGAGACAGTAAGAATGGCACAGGATAGAGCAGGGTTTAGGGCTGTTTTATGTAGGGTCACTATGAGTCGCAGGCAGCTCTTCTGGCCTCTTGGTAAGAAACTGCACTGCAATTCCAAAGACACACAGTTTAAATCTACCAGCTGCTCTACAGAAGAAGGATGGGCAGTCTCCTGTGTGATTTATGGCCTCTGCAAACTGGAGGGACAGCAATGGGTTGATTCCCACTTATAGACCCCAACAACTATGTGTGAAATACCCAGTCATTTCCATGATCATCCTCTTCATCCCTCTCAACACTACTATGTGACAGACAGTTATTATGCCCATTTAATGGACAACAAAAGTTCACTACTGTTACTCTACCTTATTTTTTCTTTTTAAATCTAGTATATTTTTTTAATTGTGATTCGGGTGAAAGTTTACAAAACATACTATTTTTTTCATTCATGTTCATGTATGCATTTGTACATTAACAGTAATTGCAATACCCTTGGTATCTAATCAACCATATATTCTATATTGTCTTTTCTTTTAAATGTGTTGTTGTTGTAGTTGTTATTGCTTTGTGTTGTGGAGTCAGAACAGAGTCTTAGCTTACCCTCCAGTGGGTTTTCAGAGGCAGTGAATGGTGCAGGAGAATATGGTAAGACTCTTACCTAGAAATGGACAGAATGTAGAAGTGAGATAAATGGAATAAATGGTGAGAGATAAAGGGAAAGATACAAGAGAAAGACTCTCTGAAAATGAACCACAAGATTATACATCATGACTTGCAGAGATAGAAGAAGCTGCTGAGGAAACAGATATATCCTGCACATTACTGCTGTTTCAGGGCAAGATAAGGCGTGGAATGTATCGGAGGAAACTTGAGCTTGAACCTACCCCTACCTTCTTAGTGGTCCTGGAAAATGCTCCTCCTTTGATCCTCATTATTATGGTCAGCAAATCAGAGATAACAGCCTCCGCAGTGATTTAATGAAATGAACTCTTTGTAAATGCTAAAACCCTCTAAGTGTGTGGTTTATTAATTGGCCTTTTCTGTTAGCAGAGCCAGGAGTTTGCAAGACACAGGGGAAGAAAAGGCCATTAATAGAAGTGCTTCACTTCAGCTATGCTCCAGCCTGCTGGCCATGTGGGTGGCCTGCAGAGTCAGCTGGAGGGTGATGGAGATTAAGAGAGACTAGTTTATCCTCTTACCCAAAGCTATTATCTTGATAAAATGAGGATTTGTGGGCCTTTTCTCAGGACTGACGTGGCATGACACCAGCAGATGAATTTTTATCTGGGGCATTGTAGCACATTGTAAACACACATTTCAGGAAATAAAAGGGCCTGTGAAAAAAGTGTTAATATTTGAATGCTGAGATTGAACAAATATGTGTGCAGTATGTATAAAGAATAAGTTTTTGTAAGTTAGAAAATCTCATTTTCATTAGACAGACAGATAGTGGTTCTGGTTTGCTTCAAGTAAGCAGGCTTTCTAAATATTCGATGCTGTTTGGAAATGCTTTTTCTTTCTTTCCTTTTTAACCCTGCCATGTACAGACCAAATCACTCTGCTTAGAGCATTTATCACAAGTTCTCTCAAATACAGTGCATCATTTGGAAATTGGCTTCAGAAGCAGTAATCTCTATGTGTTTATTGTGTACCCTCAAGCGGGAACCAACTCAAAACTGACCTTCCAGGGACCCTCCACCTCTTTCTCCAGCTGGTGGATGTGAACAGCCTGCCTTTGGGCTGTCAGCTCAACTCTCTACCTAATTGGCCACCAGAGTATTCTCTGGGTTTGTTTTTTGGGGTTTTTTTTGTTTGTTTGTTTTTAACATTCTTGTGTTTCATCTTGTCTTCAAATGACTAGTTGTTCACATTCTTCAACATCTTCCTTAATATAATTCTGATCTTAGAAAATTCTCTCCGTGTTCTTCTGAACCAGGTGGAGGTCTGTGAATTGTTGAAGAAGGATGCTTTTTTTCTTTTGTTTTCTTTTTTCTTTATTTCTCTTCTCTTCTTTTTTTTTAATGTTATTTTTACTGTTACAATCATCTTGATTGAAGAAAGCAATCCCAATTTTCGAAATTCAGGTTGTCATAGTATTATGGTGTCTTTTATGTGAAAATCCATGCACATTTCTATGTCTTTGAGAAGAAATGGTCAAAACGCAGTTTCTGTCACACTCTATCAGGAGAACACGAGATCAAAATCTATGGACCATTCTACGTACATGCTTTCCTTTCATCAAATAAGGGACTGTTTTGAAATGATCTCTGTATTTATAAATAAAAGTAGCATTTCAGTGCTGTTAGTTAGGCAACATCATGATAGAGAAAAGGCTGCAGTTGTCAATTATTTCATCTAACATGGATCCACAATCAACACCCTTGGTACCCAGGAGTCAAGAAATCCAATGATAAGTAGCTTGTGGGAATATGCTACTAGGAACCTCTCCGGAGTACTAAAGAGTGGGGGTGTGAGCTTCAAGACTAAAGTGTGCCTGATCCTAGACATGGTCTTGTCAAGGTATTCAGTAAGTACCTCAATGTTGGAAAAACTGAAGGATAACAACAGAAGAATTGAAGCCTTTGAGTTGTGGTGTTGGAGAAATTGTTGCTGTTGTTGTTATGTGCCGTCAAGTCATTTGCAACTCGTAGTGATGCTATGTACAACAGCCCTAAACTCTGCTCTGTACTGTGCCAATTGCACTGTCTCTGATACTCCCATCCTGATTACCCCAGTCTCTGAAGCAATTCACCTCATAGACGGCCTTCCCCTCCTGCGCTGTCCCTCCACCCTCCCAAGCGTGTTGTCCCTCTCCAAGGACTGGTCCCTCCTTACAACATGTCCAAACTATGTTAGATGAAGCTTCATAATCCTTCCCTCCAAGGAGCAGGGTGGTTTAACCCTCTCTAGGATAAATCTGTTTTCTTAGCAGTCCATGGTACATTCAATACTCTTCTCCAGCACCATAGCTCAAAGGCATCAATTCTCCTTCTATCCTCCTTAGTCACTGTCCAACTCTCTGACGCATAAGTGATTGCAAAGACCATGGCCTGTATCAGACACACCTTAGTCTCCAGAGAGACACCAGTGAGTATTGATTATCCCATGGACTGCCAGTAGAACAAACAGGTCTGTCCTGGAGAAAGTAAACCCAGCGTGCTTCTGAGAGGCAAGTTCTGGTAGAACTTCATCTCATATACTTTGAGCATGTTATTCATAAGGACCAGTCCTTGGAGGACATTGTGCTTGGAAAAGCAAATGGTCAGCATAAGAAAGGAAGAGTCTCCACAAGTGGATTGATACAGTGACTGTAACAATGGGTTCAAGTGTGTCTGAGATGGGAGGACAACGTGCGATCGGGCAGAGTTCAGCTCTGTTGTTTAGAGGGTCACTATGAGTAGCAGTTGTCTCACGGGCATGCAACAACTACTGGTGGAGCAATAGTTAAGCCCTCAGTTGTGAACAGAAAGGTTCGCAGTTCAAATCCACCTGTAGAAAAAGATGAAGCATTCTGCTTTTGTAAAGCTGAGAAGCTTGAAAACCGTGCGGAGCAGTTCTACTCTGTTTTATGTTTTGTCACTGTCAGTCAGAAGCTAATTGTTTCAGTGACAATGGGGCAGTGGGAGAAAAGCTAGCACTGCTAACTGTAAGATGAGGATGGACCGCATTTGAAGATTCATGAGTATCTTTCTACTGGTGAAGCAGTAGCGTGCCTGCGGTCCACCTAGGGCAGCTGGGAAGAATCCTTATCTTTATCGCACCAGCTTGAGTGACCCTCAGGCAGGCTGGAAGTATCATAAACCAACTTTACCTTTGAAGACAGAATTAGGAAAGTGTGAGAAGGACACTTGGATTCTGCCCTGTGTGTGCGTCTTCATGGGATGTGTGCGTTCTGTCCACATCTACCAGCATTTCGACATCTTATGTACACATTGGAGACCCAGGATTTGGAGAATGCCCTTTCTCATTTCAAGCATCCTTGAAATGAGAAATTCTGCCCTTATTATGCAAGGCCGTGGCCACTAGTCCAGATATTCCTTTACTTCCTCTTTCAGAGCTTCTCTGCCCCAACTCCTATCATCCCTAAAACCCCAGGCGTGTATGGTCCATGCTCTAAGGTTTGCCAGTCAGCTCCATATGCAGGTTATATGCCTTATTAAGATGCTATTGGTCATCCCAAGTGGGGTTCAGGAAATGGGAAGTGTTGACAATTCCACCCCCTCACAATTCCAGCAAGGCTGATATTGATCAGTTTTTGGCATTCCAATACATCTGGCTTGTATCTTAATCTCAGCAGTTCTCCTGGGAAATACATAAATATTACAAATATTTCTTTTCCCCTGTGTCAGACAGACACTATGACAAGGTGTTCCACAATTTGTCCCCCGCTCCTTCAAAGTCCCTTAATTGGCCTCACTGTCTTAGATCTTTGTAGTGACTTCATTCTTCATGCAGCTTTTCAAATCTTCTTTAAATGGCTAATCTTGTCAAGCCCTTGAGTTGTATCAACCCCTCCGTGGCTCTTTCAACACTTTAGGATCAAGTCCAAGCAGCGTACAAAATATTCTCAGCCCTTTGCTGATTTCTAGCCTTTTCTCGAATGTGTGTAAGTTCAGATTCCTATAAAGACAGGCCGAAGAGTGAGGAGACGAAAGAAAGTGGAAAGACAATAGGAAGGAAGTTGGAGGATAGATGTCTCATCTGGAAAAAGATGCTCCTACTCAGTCTGTGTCCTATAAGGGGTGAAAACAAAACAAAACAAAAAAACCACAACAAAACAAATGAAAGTAAAAGCAAAAACCATTACCATTGAATCAGAACTGACTCGAATCAGAACTGACTCCTAGCTGACCCTTCTGTGGGTTTTGGAAGCTGTAAGTCAAATGGGAACGATTGCCCACTTCAGAGTAGTCACTGGTAGAGTCAAACTGCCTCTGAGCTAGCACCTCACCTCCATACGCTGTCCTCCATGGCTCCCATTTCATCCTGTGCATCTCCTTCACATGTGGTACTTTCTTTCTTTTATCTTCTCTCAGACTAGACCATGATCATTTATGTAATATCTAATTTGTTGATCAGATAGGATAGGACTAATTTACTTCTGCAAAGGTACAGAATAAAATGTAGATCTCTCATTTAGTTATGTCAAACAATGAGCTAGCCTGTCTTTATTCATAGTTATGAGAAATGTCCTGAGAGGTGGTATTATGATCGTTGGGAGAGGAAGCCTGGAGTGGACATCAGCCTACCAAACAAGTAGTTAAGAAAACGAGACTATATTGGGTTCTGACACAGTCTAGGCTTTTATTGTTTGTATCTGAAGAGTTAGTAGGACATGAAGGCCCTCACATGTCCTTCTCATTTCTAACGGGCTCTGAGAAACTTCTCAACATTTTTAAGCAGTATATAAATAAAATAGAATTCAACTCTTACATGCATAACCAACTATTCAGAAGTTGTTAAAATATACAGAATTTTTTTCATTCTTCTATAACCCCTAATTACGTGTGTGTGTGCGTGTGTGTGTGTGTGTGTGAATGAGAGAGAGAGAGAGATTGATTTTGTGTTTTGAAAGTGTTTTATGGAGTTTTTGGTATATAGTTTTGCTTACTCCTTAGAGTTCAATGCCAAGTTTGTGCGCTTTCTCTGTAAACTTCTTACATTTATGTAGACAGCACAGGTGAATTGAGAGTCCCTACAAAGTGTGAATAGTTCTGCGGCTAACCAAAAGGTTGATGGTTTGAGTCTACCCCGAACTCACTACCCAAAGTGGTCAGCCATTGAAATCTTGGGGTGCGTAGTCCTGCTTTGACACACGGGGGACACTGTGTCAATGATGAGCAGTTTCTGGAAGGTTGAGTAGAAGCAAACTATTGTACTGAAAAGGGCACAGACTTCATTGTTACTCATGTGCAGATTAGATTCCTCCATCACTTACCATGAGTCACTTTGGGAAGAAGTAGTTAATCTTTCTCTTTACCTTAAAAGGGAGTGATTATCTAAGCCTCTTAGATTTGTTAATGAAAGCCAAAGGTCATAAATAGTTTACAACACTTAATACAGAATAAGAACTCAAAAAACTATGGTTGCTATAGATTTATTTTGCTATTATTATTGGTTCTAAGTTCTCTCTTAAAACCATTTTAAAAGGTGAACCGAAGCTTTCCTGGTCTTTCCACCCTAGCTCATCCCTTACCTGAAAAGCTGAGATTGCCATAAAGTATGCTGTTGCTTTTAATTATAAGAACTGACCTTCCAGCAGGTTTTCAGAGACAGTAAATGGCATGAAAAGAGATTGCCCATCCTTTTCTGTGGAATGACTGGTGGATTCAAACCGTGTGCCTCTGGGATTGCACAGTTTCTTCTCTAGAGTCTGTTGGAATCAGAGAAAACACCAAGCACCACATCTGGCACATAAACCGTTCTCCATAAATATGGAATCTGGACTGATAGTTCCACTTACCAAGAGAGGGAAGTTTCTGATGCCTTAACAATGGTTTCTTTCTCCTACCAATAAAGACACCAAGAAGCCTCCTGGATCCCTATTGATGGGCATGTGAACAAAGACATGATCCAATTATAGCACATTCAGAGAGCAATTCCTTCTCTTCTTATTGTGAGACATAGTCTACTGTCCGTGGGAGAACAATGAATCAAAGTGCCTGAAATCTGAAGAAAGCACGACAAGATCTATTTTCTCCCGGGCAAGGGGTGTCTCTTTATGCATTTTGTGGCTCTTTAGGGGAAAATAAAAAACAAACAACAGGCAGAAATGATTGAGAGCCCAAAAGACTGATCAAAGGGCTTGCCAAATGGTGCATTTAAGGCTGAGAGGAGGAAAGGGGATCCAAAATTGATACAAACACACCACGAATGAGTAAATAAACGTGTTTAGGGAGCTAATCAGAAGCAGGCCTAGAAGAGTGAGACTGGAAAGGCCTAGTCTTAATCTCTGAGCCCGTGTCCACATTTCATGTGTTACTGGAGATTCTCAAAGGAAACAGAAGAAGGGGCTGTTGTTGGGTGTGGTCAGGTCAGAACCAACTCTTCCTTGACTCGCCAGCAGGTTTTCAGAGACTGTAAATAGCAAGGAGGAGATTGCTGATCTTCCTAACTCGGACGAGCTGGATGGTTCAAACAATGCACCTTCTGGTTTACAGCACAAATCTTTACCAATAGGCCACCGGAGCTCCTCTAGGGACAGTCTGGGTTTCCCTAAAGCAGCTCAGCAATTAACAACAGCAACAGCGGATGCACTTACGTGATGGAGAGCTGCGTAATGATGGTAACAAAAAATACGAGCAGAAGCAATGTACAGTGGTGCCTTCCCTGCTGCATGGCCAACTACAGAGTGGTGGTTCAAATCCACCAATTGCTCTGCAGCAGAGAGATAGACAGTCTGTTCACAGAAAAAATGTACAGCCCTGAATGAGAGTCACTTTAGATCAGAATTAACTCACCAACACTGTAGTGGTTTGGGGTGGTTTTTTTTTTATATATATAATTTTTTGACATAGAAAGAACATAACATTTTAATAGAGAAGAGACATGTGCTATGTCCTTGAATGGGAAAATTCAGCATTTAATGACAGTTTTACCTTACATTAATTTGAAAACATAGTATAATTACTGTCAAAAAGTATAGTAATATTTGAATAATAGTCATGTTAATAGATCTTTCTGGTATGCAGATGGTTACTATCCCTACATTCGCAACATCGCATTTCAGGATAGAACTTGAAATTGACTTTTTGACTATGAAGCAACACCATTTTTCTCCTGTTTTTCATTCCTAGCATCATATACCGTATGATTCTAAATGGCCAAAGCTGGTCATCTCATCTCCCTAATGCCTAGTATGTTGGTGTTCATGTGTTCCATATAATTTTTAACATTTCAAGTTTTTTCACATTCAAGCTATGTACATTCCACGTTCCAATTATTAAATGTTTGTTATTGTTTCTTCTTATTACAACTAACTTCCAATCTGAGATTTACCACTACTCTAGTATAACTATCTTCATTCTTCTAGTGTTCATAGGGTTTTTAAAGATCTGTTATTTAAGAAGTGGATGCCAATTCTGCCTCCTAGTCTGTCTTAATCTGGGAGCTCTACCAAACCCTGTCCACCATGGGTAACCCTTATGGCATGTGAAACACCAGTGGCACAGCTTTCAGTATTCTTACCACTGAACTAATATAAGCATCGAGAAGAGATTGAAACTATCCACAATTCATTTTGCTTGAATCCACCATTAAAATCCTTAGTACCAGTCAGTAATCAAGAAATAAGGAGACACATTGTACTGGGAAAATCTGCAGTGAGGGACCTCTACAAATTATTGAGGAGTAATGTTGTCAATATGTGGACTAAGGTGCATCTGATTCAGGCCAAAGTCTTTCTGATTGCTTGCTATGCATCTGGGAGCTGGGCAGTGAATAAGAATGACAGAAGAATTGATGCCTTTGAGCTGCATTGTTGAAGAGCACTGAACATCCCATGGACTGCCAAAAGAACAAACAAATAAATCTTGAAAAGGGAGCAGTTAGTTGCCTTTTTGGAGGCAAGGATGATACACATACTTTGGACATGTTGTTAAGATGGGCTGTTCTTTGGAGAAGGACATGAAGCTAGGAAGGATTGAGGGTCAGCAAAGGAGAGTAAGACCATTGACCAGGTGTATTGACACGGTGACTGCCTCGTGGGCTCTTGTATGCCAGAAAGTGTGAGGATGGTGCAGGATAGAACAAGGTTCAGATCTTTTGTTCACAGGGTTGCTATAAGTTGTGACTGACTCCATGGCACTTAACAATAGTAACAACTGTTAAAAAGTATATGAATGTTTTCCCTTACTTATTTTTCATGTGGAAGAGCAAATGACTTA
>NW_006399908.1:3043441-3065602 GCF_000299155.1 Elephantulus edwardii | reverse complement strand
GCAACCATGAGTTACCGCTGTACAGCAACGCACAGACCAGTGCTATACCACAGAATCGATCCATCTCATACTTTGGGCATATTAATATAATATATATTAATCTTTCTAAAACACTATAATTATTGCAATTTGGTGGTGACACAGAAAAGCCAAACATAGGAGGAAAATTGTCTACCCAGAAAGAGCAGATCTGTGTCTGTGTTATGCACATGCTATGTTTGTTGTTGTTGTCGTTATGTGTCATCAAGTCAGAACCAACTTATAGCTGAATCTCCAGAGGGTTTTGGTAGACAGGAAATCTTTCTCCAGTGGAGAAACTGGATTCTAACTTAGTTGGGGAATTATTAAAAATAAAGAAATAAAACTACAACTCTATCGTTATACCTTATATGAAAATAAATTCTAAGTGAATTGCCTTGAATTACAAACAAAGCAAAATAACCCAAAATAATCCACAACATAAAAGCACTAAAAAAAATACTATACTGTGCCTGCAACTTAGTGATGATTTAACAAACTTTTGAGGAATACATTTTTGACTGTGATCATATTACTTGATTGCAAAATTTAAGGAGTTTAGGCATGATCTGATGGCTGTTGTTTTCAGTGCCATAAATATACAAAAATTATCATTTGCTTCACCCATCCTTCACAATTCTGTCTTTAATGTTCCTTTTTAAGATACTGACTATAACTGCCAGGAAATTTACCACTTCCTATTGATGTTTGGAATTCTTTCTCCACATTTTCAATTCTTAGATGATTTTTGAAAAGAAAGAAAAGTGTAATTCAGACACCCCCCCTTGAGTTAGGCATTAATCATGTGATTCTAATCATAGCACAGCACAGAGAAGGAGAGGTGATTGATCACGTTGAAAACAGCTTGCCGTAAGAAAATCTTTTGTATCTTGTCAGTACTTCCTGAAGTCAAGGAATCAAACTGAGAGGAGAATACAAGCAGTTTATTACTGGAAGCCTCTCACAATCAACACAGCTGTTTTCAAATTGTTTGTCACATATTTCAGCCCCTGCTGTTTTATTTTTTACCCCTTCCAAGCATTGTTGCTGTTGTTGTTGTTATGTCCATACATTAGGGGGGACATCCATATTGGGCAGATTAGCTTCCCTGAAGTGCTTCTGATTTCTAAGCCAATTCTTCAAGTAAGTTGCTGTTGAGGTAATTCTTTTTGTTTATGTGTAATATTCAAATTGAAATCACAGTAGTCCTCTCTACATGGCAAGCCGGAACTGTTCAGTGGGAGGCGTCATAAAGCCGGCCCTCAGGGATCTGTGAAAATGTAACTGAGTGTAAATCAGCTGGGAATTCCTGGAGGCGTTAGTTCAAAACAGCTCAGCCTCATTGCAGGTATTTTGATCTGCCTGGCTATAAACAAGTTCACGCTGTAAAATGGTGATGCGCATGTAGTATTGTCGGGAGACCTTGAAGTCACCTCAGAAAAGCAATTCTTTATCTCTGCTTTCCATCAGGCATTTATCCTCACAGGCTGGCCGCCCTCATCCTACATTCTTCCCGATTCTTCCCATTCTCAGGTCAGAACATAAGAGCACCTCTGTGAGGATCCACGTGATTTTAAACTGGGCCAGCTCTTTTCTTATTTGGTGAAGTTACTGAGAGAGAGAGAGACTATCTAAAGGCTGGATAATTGCTGAGTTTGATTCTGTGTTGTTGCAGACAATATTTAAGGGCACTCCGGTGGCATTGTGACAAGAAGATGTGCTGTAATCCGAAAGGCACATGGTTGGGGTCCATCAGCTGCTCCATGGTAGAAAAAATAGGCATTTTCCTCCTGTGTGATTAACTGCCTCTGAAAACCCACTTGGGGGGAGGGGGGACGGTCAGTGATAAGTCGGTTTTAACACTAGGACATAACAACTGATGTCCTAGGAAATGGTGCTGCTAACCCAAAGCTTTCTTTGGTGGTTCGAATCCACCACTGGCTCTGAATAGGGAAAATGTGCAATCTCTTCCTTGATTTATCATCTAGTAAGACCAGTGGAGAATCCACTAAGTCAGTTCTGATTCCATGGCAGTGATTTTTTTTTAGTTTGAGATGGTATTCTACTTAAATAGGCTGAATTCTGGGCTTGGGCAAATTCATGTGGACTTAGTTTGGAAGCATAAAAAAAAATAACAAAATTAATAAGAAGTATAAATTCTGTGCTACTTTCCATTTATTTTCAGATCAACCCAATGATATCAATTGCTTGTCTGTGCCCCAGGCCAGAGATAATCTCACAAGCTAGCACTTGTTATGCATCAGAGAGTTGAACAATGACTAGGGAGGACAGAAGGAGAATTGATGCCTTTGAGCTGTGGTGCTGGAGAAGAGTGTTGAATGTAAAATGGACTGACAAGAAAACAGAATCGTCCTGGAGAGGGTTAAACCAAGCTACTCCTTGGAGGCAAGGATTCTGGGGCTTTGTCTGACATAGTTTGGGCATGTTACAAGGAGGGACAGGTCCTTGGAGACGGACATCATGCTTGGGAGGGTGGAGGGACGGCACAAGAGGAGAAGACCCTCTATGAGGTGGATTGATTCAGTGACTGGGGTAATTGGGATGGGTGTGTCAGAGGCAGTGTGATTGGCACAGGATAGAACAGGGTTTAGGGCTGTTGTACATAGGGTCGCTATGAGTTTCAAATGACTCGATGGCACATAACAACAACAACAACAGTGCTAGTACCATATGACACACAGACTAGGATGCTGTGTTGTGCTAAGATTAGCATTCACTGTGCTTATTAGATACTTCTAAATTGTATGTTAGGGAGCTCTGGTGGCCTAGTGGATAAGGAATTATGCTGCCAGCCCAAAGGCAGGTGGTTCAAATCCAGCTGACTGGAAAAGATTCATATATGTTCTCATTCCTGAGAAAGATGATCCAACAAAATGTGGAAATTATAAAAAAAAGGTCATTAATATTAAATATGATTAAAATACTGCTGAAGATCATCCAAAAATGGCTAGAACAGTACATTGACAGAGAACTGTCAAAAGTTCAAACTGGTTTTAGAAAAGGCTGTGGCACCAGCGGTATCATTGCTCATGTCAGATGGATCCTGGCTGAAGCAGAGAGTTTCAGAAGAATGTCTTACATGTTCTTATTGACCATAGAAACATATTTGAGCCTAAAAAACCTGTGTTTCAACATTGTATCCATTCTCCATGCCTGTTCAATCTGTCTGCTGAGCAAATCATTTGAGAAGCTGGATTCTGTGAAGAAGAATGCAGTGTTAGGATTAGAGGAAGACTCATCAACAACTTGCCTTATGTATATGATACACCTTTACTTGCTGAAAATGGGGAGCACTTGAAGCACTTGCTGCAGAAGATCAAAGACTATGGCCTTCAATATGGATTGCATCCCAACTTCCGACTGCCAAAAGGACAAACAGATATTTCTGGGAGAAGGTACAGCCGAGTACCCCCAGAAGGCATAGGTAACAAAGTTAGGTATCACTTCCTTAGAGAGTGTATTTAGGAGAAGCTAGTCCTTGGAAAGGGACAACATACTTGGGAAGTTGGAGTGTCGGCAAAAGGGAGGAAGACTCTTGACACAGTCACTGCGGCTATGAGCTAAAGTGTGTAAAAAGATGACGAGGCTGGCGCCAGGATAGGACACGGTTCGGTTCTCTAATTCATAGAGTTGCTATGAATTGTACTCAATTCCACAGCACCTAACAAATACAGCAAGCCACCAGATCTCTATATTATGCATTGTTGTATATTTAATCAATCCCTATTGCTAGATGTTAGGGGGTTTTGGTATTCTTTGTTGTAAATATCTATAGTATTAATGAATATAAATAGAAATATGAAACCTGAAAAAATAAAGCTAAACTACAACATTTTCTGGAAGTTTCCAGAAATACCTAAAATTACAAAAAAAATTATTAAAAAAATAAAAAAGCTTGGGAAAAATTATAAAGCAAATTAAATAACCCTCCAATTATTTATGTATGAAAAGGCATTTTTTAAATAATTCTTTTCAGATTCTGTTAGTTAAATAATGTATGTAACAAATTTCTTTTGAACTATTAGTTTCCCTTTTACTCCATCACATTGTAGATTTTTACAGCAAATGGCTTGCCATTCCCTGGAGCTCAGAGGCCCACTCTGATCCCCGAGTGGCCTATTCATTCAATGTATTTCAAATCTATTTCTTGTCCCTTAAACCTCCTATTCTATCTGTTTTAATCTCCAGCCTTTAAGTGAGGCCCTGAGTTGCAGGATGCCCACTTACCTCCTACAGATTAACTCTTCCTATTAGATGAATCTTGGCTGAAAGCAGGGAGTACCAGAGGAGTTTCATTGTGTTTCATTGACTATGCAAAGGCTTTTGACTGAGTGGATCAATACAAACCGTGGCTAACTCTGAGAAGAATGGGAATCCCAGAACATTTGATCATGCTTATGCTAAACCTATACTTGAATCAAGAGACAGTCATCAGAACAGCGGAAGGAGGCACTGCATGGTTCAAAATTGGGAAGGGTGTCCGCCAGGGGATTTATTCTGTCTCCATACCTTTTCAATCTGTATGCAGAACAAATCATCTGGGACCCTGGGCTGTACAAGAAGGAATGTGGCATCAAGATTGGAGGAAGACTCATCAACAACTTGTGTTATGGGGATAACAAAACTCTGCTTGCTGAAACTAAGGAGAACCTGAGACGCTTGCTGAAGAAGGTCAAGGACTGCAGTCTTCAATATGAATTGAAGCTCAACATCAAGAAGACAAAAATTCTCACCACTGGGCTAATTGACACCATTATTATGGATGATGGAGAGGTTGAGAATGTTAACAGTTTTACTTTTCTTGGCTCCACAGTCAACACTCTTGGTACCAGCAACAAGGTAATCAAGAGACAAATTACACTGGGAAAGTCAGCTGTCAGAGATCTCTCCAGAGTATTGAAGAACAGCTATATCAGTCTGAAGACTAAGGTGCACCTGGTCTAGTCCATAGTCTTTGCAATTGTGTGCTAGTGTCACAGCACTGGATAGTGACTTGGGATGATAGAAAGAGAATTGATGTCTTTGAGCTGTGGTGTTGGATAAGAGTATTGAATATACCATGGACTGCTAGAAGAACAAACAGGTTTGTCCTGGAGAGGGTGAGACCACGCTGCTCCTTGAAGCCAAGGATTCTGAAGCTTCATCTGGTATTCTTTGGGCATGTTACAAAGAGTGACCATTCATTAGAGAGGGACATCATGTTTTGGAGGGTTGAAGGACAGCACAAGAGAGAAAGACCCTCTATGAGATAGATTGATTCAGTGATTGGGGTAATGGGAGTAGGCATGTCAGAGACAGGTTGACCCAGGATAGAGTAGGGTTTAGGGCTCTTGTACATAAGGTTGCTATAAGTCACAAGCAACTTGACAGCACATAACGACAAACAACAACATATCAATGCAGCCTTAAGATAATGTATCATTCCTACATTTTCTAATAGTTTCTACATTCTCAGAAGAATTATGACCTCTCTTTATTACAGCTGAGGGCTCTGGTGGTGTAGGCTGTAGGAAGGTGAGTTATTAAACGAAAGATCACTCGTCTTTGACAGTTTGAACCCATTAGCTGCTTCTGCAGGAGGAAGGTGAACAGTCTCCTCTCCTGTGGAAAGTCATCCACGAGTTGGTTCTGACTCAACAGCAATTAGAGCCTTGTTCCCGTCCTTTTGTACAATAGAAGATTTTGTTTCTAAACTTCTCTCCTTTAATATCTTTGATAGTTTCCACTGCATCATTTCCTGTATTTTGTTTTTCAGTTAGGATTATACTTTTCCCTTTTTCAAATCGTATTTGTCTCTTGTCTACTCTCCTGATTAATCTCTTCTTTTTCTTCCTTGCCTCAGCCACACTAGTATGAGTTCCCTTACCTTCTCACCTCCTTAGCTCCTCTAAAGTGGTTTCCATCCCATCTCTCAATTACACCTACTTTCCCAAACTTTTCATTCTGTTTTAACTTCTTCTCTATAGCCTGGTCACCTGCATCTTCTTTGAAGTATAAAAAACTGTTTAACGTTCTCTCTTTGAAAATTCTCCCTCACTCCCGATGCTGTATTAACTGAGAACTCTTTCTCTAGCTGTACTCACATTATTGCATATCGTTTTTCTTTCTCTTGTTCTCACGAGCCAATGAGCCCTAAGTTTCTGACCTCAGCTCATCTAGCCCTCTTCTCCTTCCTTCCTCCCTTACATAGAGCTTATCTTTCAGTGTATTTCTTCAAAGGGGGCATAAAGTCCACTATTTTGCAGTATTGAACAGTGAACATTTATTCTTTATTGTTGCCTTAAATTGTGTGTTTCCTGAAAATTATTCTTTTTTAATCCTATTTGTTTTGTTCTCTGTTTTTCTTCAACTCTCAAGAGAGACTTTACTGATTTTCTATATTTCAGAAGAAAGAATAAAAAATAGTCTAATAATGAGAAGACGCTGGAAGTGGGCACATGTGAGGCTCTGGGTTTATCACCTATTGAACCTTATTGAGTGACAGTTAAAGGAGCTGACCTTTTGTTTTGGGACATCCAAATCACAATGTAACCAATCTCCAGAGAAGATTCTTCCAATAAGAGTTATCAATGGATTGCAAATATTCTAGGTAAAATGGCTTGGGGTTCTTATAATTCATTACAAGGACTTTTGCTCAGTTTGCCTGTACTCTGTCCCTTCCCTCTGCTACTTCTATTCTAGACTTGCGGGCTCAGTCTTAAGAGACTGAATTCAGCTGAGATGAGATGTGTGGGGATGGTTGGCTATTCAGAGAAATAGATTATACATTTCATCTTGGAAAAAGAATGCAAAGTTCATCTGGAAAAATAAACAGTGAGGAATGGCTAGGAAAAAAATTGTTTACGTTCTGAGTAATGCTGAGGAACTCGCCATCCCAGATACCCCAGTGTATTATAAAGTTCCTTCATGAAAGTTAGTGCTAGTGAAGGAAAAAGCTAACAGATTTGGGGAAGAACAGAGGGAAAGAAATCCAGATAAATGCATGCAGAAATTGTGAATATGATAATAGTGTCTCTTCTGCAAATAAAAAATTACATAAGTAATTTTATATTTTGTATTACCAGGACATTCATTGCAATATTGTTTATGATAGCAACCCAAAAAAAATCAGAATCAACTGTGGAACTGATTTAATACATATGATCACTTTGTACAACATGTGGAACTATTGAAAAAAAATTGGAATTCCATTTGAGCTGATTTGCAAAGTTATCCAATATGCAAATTAAGTACAAAAGCAATGTACTGAATAAAATGTATGGTATTATATTTTTTTCTAAAAAAAGAAGGTTTTAGATTTGAAGAGGAGAAAAATATTCTTTCACCATTTACTCTATATCCTTTGTACTCTTAGATAGAGATTTTTATGTTTACCATGATAATATGTATCATATAATGCTGAGAGCTGGAGTCAGAAAATCAAAAGGGCCAGACTCGCTCAGTGTTTCTTAAGCTGAAGGAGTTGAAAAACAAATTCAAGCCATGGGTGGCAATACCTAAGGATAGTTGGGGTAGAATGTTGAATGATCCAGGATGTATAAAAAGAAAATGGAAGGAGTACACAGAGTCACTGTATCAGAAGGAATTGTCTGACACAGAGGAATTTCATGAAATAACATATGAGCAACAACCTATGATGATGAAGGAGGAAGTTCAAGTTGCTATCAAGGAATTGGCATAAAACAAGGCTCCAGGAGTTGACTGCATGCCAATTGATTTATTTCAACAAACAGATGCTGCCCTGGATGTGCTCACTAGGTTGTGCCAGGAAATCTGGAGGACAGCCAGCTGGCCAACTGACTGGAAGAGATCTATATTTGTTCCCATTCCAAAGAAAGATGACCCAACAGAGTGTGGAAATTATTGAACAATATCATTGATATCACATGCAAACAAGATTCTGTTGAAAATTATCCAAAAATGTTTGGAACAATATGTCAACAGAGAACTGCCAGATGTGCAGGCTGGGTTTAGAAGAGGTCGTGGTACTAGGGATATTATAGCTAATGTAAGATGGATCTTGGCAGAAAGCAAAGAATACCAGAAGAATGTCTATCTGTGCTTCATTGACTATGCAAAGGCTTTTGACTGTGTGGATCACAAGCTATGCCTGACTCTGAGAAGAATGGGAATCCCAGAACATTTAATTGTGCTTATGCGAAACCTATACTTGGACCAAGAGGAAGTCATCAGAAAGGCAGTCGTCAGAACAGAGCAGGGAGACACTGGATGGTTCAAAATCAAGAAGCGGGTCCGTTGGGGATGTATTTTGTCTCCATACCTTTTCAATCTGTATGCAGAAAAGATCATCCGAGACGCTGGGCTGTACGGGGAGGAATGTGGCATCAGGATTGGTGGAAGAATCATCTACAACCTGTGTTATGCGGAGGACACAACCCTGCTTGCTGAAACTGAGGAGGATTTGAAGCACTTGCTGCAGAAGGTCAAGGACTGCAGCCTTCAATATGGATTGAAGCTCAACATCAAGAAAACAAAGATTCGCAGCCCTGGGCCAATTGGCAGCATCAGTATGGATGGTGAAGAGATTGAGATAGCTAACAGTTTTAGTTTACTTGGTTCCACAGTCAACACTCTTGGTAACAGCAGCCAGGAAATCAGGAGATGAATTGCGAAAAAGTCAGCTGTGAGGGTCCTCTCAAGAGTACTGAAGAGCAACGATGTCAGGCTGGAGACTAAGGTGCGCCTGACCCAGGCTATGGTCTTTGCAGTTACGTGCTATACATCGGTGAGTTGGACAGTGAATAGGGATGATAGAAAGAGAATTGATACCTTTAAGTTGTGGTGCTGGAGAAGAGTGTTGAATATACCATGGACTGCTAGGAGAACAAACAGGTTTGTCCTGGAGAGGGTTAAGCCAGAATGTTCCTTGGAGTCAAGGATTCTGAAGCTTTGTCTGACATACTTTGGGCATGTTGCAAGGAGGGACTGGTCCTTGGAGAGGGACATCATGTTTGGAAGAGTGGAGGGACGGCGCAGGAGAGGAAGATCCTTGATGAGATGGATCGATTCTGTGAGTGGAGTGGTGGGAATGAATGTGTTTGAGACAGCGAGGCTGGCACAGTATAGAACAACATTTAGGGCTCTTGTACATAGGGTCGCTATGAGTAGCAAATGACTCGATGGCACATAACAACAACAACAATGCTGACATTTTATTTAAAGCTAACAACTGTAACATTGGCTTGTTTGCTGTTCAAAACACAAGATTGTGCGAATAGTTTTTAAAAGGAACTGAATGGTTATTGATTCTAGGCCAGCTTACCCTGTATCAAATTGGCTCCTGAAGTGGGATTTCTTTAAACTTGTCATCATTCCATATCTTTGCCTTCCAATGCCAAGTGTCAAAGATCATGTTTATTTGTATGGGCTCAAGTTTTTGGAACGCTTTTCCCAGACATTTTATTTTCTTCTCCTGCTGTATGAGAGCTTTCTGGATATGTGTTCCTTGAGGTCACATGCTATGCTCACAGCCAATTTGTACACAGGACAGACTGCCTAAGAAGAGCCCTTTGTGTCTAAGTCTTCCTTGGAGCATTGCCTTGGAGAAAATGGTCAGACAAGGATGTTAAACACCACCACCCACTAAAGGACCTGGAGAATCCTTTTCCATTTTAAGTCATTTGGGGAATTTTCATAATTACAATTTTTTCAAAGCAAACATTAAAAATAATTTAGTTACATGCAGTATGAAGAGAAAATTATATACTCATTACTTATATTTGGGGTTTTTAAAAATTTGATGTGTACTTAGGAACTCTTTTTGAATTAAAAAAAAATCTGTTTAGTCCTGTCCTTTCTTATTCTCCACCTTCTCCTTGCAACCTTCATCCTGCTGGTCATCACTATCCTAACGTCAGTGTGTGTGTCTTCCCCAGATTAAATACACTTCATAAAACAGTGCAACACTGCATAGCATGGATGATTAGAGAAGAAATGATGCTGAGAGATATAAGTCAGTCACAAAATAAGACCAACATTATAAGGGAAGGCTTACACAGTAATAGAACCACTTTTGGATGGTTTAGTAGAGATAGGAAAGGAGAAAAGGGGGTCATAAAAATTAATAAGTAAGTTGAGTGAAGAGAAAAGCAGTTACAATGAGAGGTTGTTTAGATGTTGTAATTAATTTATTACATTGATCAATTTAAGTAAAGTTATAAAACAAAATTTGTGGGAATAATTCAGTAAAAACAATATAGTTTGTAAACTTTAAGAAAAAAAATTGTCATTTTTAAGTGGCTATCAAGTGATCTTTGACTCTATGCACAGTAACTCTGGACTCTGCCTTATCCTGAGTCAAATTCACTGTTTCTGACACACCTCCCTCATTACCCCAGTTACTGTGCCATTTACTGTGTCAATCCATCTACTCGAGGGTCTTCCTCTCTTGTACTGTCCCTCCACCTTCCCAAGCATGATGTCCTTCTCCAGGGACTGGTCCCTCCTGGCAACATGCTGACAGTTTATGAGATACAGCTTCAAAATCTTTGCCCCCAAGGAGAAACTTGGATTCACCCTCTCTAGGACAGACCTGTATTTTCTTGAACGGTCCATGGTGTGTTCAATACTTGTTTCCAGCACCACAACTCAAAAGCATTGATTCTTCATCTTTCATTATTAGTCCTTGTCTTATGCATAGCAAGTGATTGTGAAGACCACTGCCTGAATCAGGTGCACTTTAGTCTTTAGATAGATATGTTGTTGTTGTTGTTGTTGTTAAATGCAGTCGAGTTGTAGATGACTCATAGTGACCCTATGAATGAAAGACCTGAACTCTTGTATGACTTTCATCGTTTCTCCAAGTTCATAGGGTTTCCAGAGGCAAGCTATTTTGGAAGTCGATGCCACACCTGCTTCCAAGCATGTTTTAATTGGGGAGCTCTAGCAAACACTGTCCACCTTGGGTAACCATTATCACATTTGACACATGAGTGTCACAGTGTTTAGCATCACAGCAACCATGAATTACTTCTGTACAGCAAATGTACAGACCAGTGCTATACCACATAGAAGAATGTTTGACAAAAACCAATTAAAACCAGGTATCCATAGATAAATAAACTCAAAAGAAATATGCTTCATATTTGTGCATTGGAGCTCTGGTGTCAAAATAAATGAATTCTTGGCTTTTAAAGAAAAGGTTGAAGCTTCAACCTCAAAAGCTTCCCCATGGGACAAAAATCAATAATGATTTGCTCCTGTGTACCGAGGAGACCCTCTGAGACCTACCCTACTCTGTCATAAAATAGTGTCACCAGCACTTAGAATCAGTGTCCCCCTACCCAATGAAAAAAGCAAGCTCAGGTTGGTTTGTGTGTATTTATTAATCTCTGTAAGGAAACAATTTCACATTTTTCCTCTACAGCATCTATGATTCTGTATCTACATAGGGCTGGCACCTCTCACTCCCAACCCTATAGCACCTTCTTACAGAATCAAAGGCTTCCCAGTAATTCAGTGTAAAAAATAATGTATTCAAACTTTGTAAATAACCCAGTATAAAAAATTTTTAAAGCCTCTTCAATAGAGTCAGACTGCACAATGAGCTTTATAAGGATGTGGTGAAACTGTAAATTACAGATTAATAAATAGGCACAAGTTAAGCTGTGCTCACCCTGCTTATTTATTGAATAGTCTCCCCCTGATTGGAACTGATGTAAAGGGACACAATAACAGTGATATATTAACTCTGTAACACTTTTTTTCTTTATGAAGTTTTAAAAGTTTTTTTAAAAGTTTTATTTTATTTTGGTTCGCTTACACAGTTTGTATATATTGTGTCTCACACTATTCTTCATTCACATTGTGTTTCATACAATCATTTTGATTTATTATATTTTATAAAATTAATTGACCTTGAACTATGCCCACCCTTGCCCTATTTTCCCAGATCTCTGTTGGACCTTACCCATTTCCTTTACCCACCCCACCCTCCATCCATCAAACTGTGTGACCCTATGAGGTAAAACATTTTAGTGTTTTATAAATCTGCATAAATAGCATCATACTTTTCTTTCCTTTATTAATTTACATCTAGCTACATCTCACATACTTTGTACACTTGGCTAGGAGGGTCCTTAGAAAAGGATATAATAGTTGGAAGGGTAGTTGGATAGCGCAGGAAAGGTAGATCCTGGATGAGATGAATCGATACAGTGACTGGAGTAATAGGATTGGTGTTTTGGAATTAGTGAGACTGGCTCAGGACAGGGAAACGTTCAGAGCTGCTGTCCATAGGATCGCTATGGGTCACAGGTGACTTGATGGCACAACAATATCATGTGAAAGTCTTTGTCGAAAGTATTAAATATTTAAGTATGTTTTGTGGCACATAACCAGTCTAGGGAAAGGTGGCTGGAGGTGGGTGAGGGGACTCTTTGATGTTGTCAGTGATATTATACTTATATCCACCTCCATCATCTTAGTAATGTGACTTTTTGTCACATGCTTATTACCCAATAAACAAATAAAGCACATGTTTCTTTATACTTATTTATTAATCTCTGTGGTGAACTATTTCACCATCCCCTCCAATGCCCGCAACATCAGTGATTCTGCATCTAAATATGGCCAGTACCTTCGTCTGTTTACAAGTTTACTGTTACACTTTGGGAGCTCACACTACAGGAAGATGTATACAAAAGGTCAGAAGCCTTGTTTTGTCTTTACGTTGGAAGGAAATGACACCTAGACTTCCGTTACATCTCTTTTCAAAGTACTTAGGTATTCCTTGCTGCTAGAGAGGCCAAGGAAATGAATGTATTAGCTTTTCAGCTTTCTTAGTAGATAAAGGCACTTGGAGGAAAAAGGATTTTCAAGTATTTAGTCCAAGATGAGTGAAGTTATTTTTCTACATGTTTAGTGTTTTTTCCTTGACCATTAAGATTCAGCAACTTATCAACACTGGTAAATAATATATGTTCAACAGAATGAAGCCAGCAGGATTGAGTGCCGCCCACACGCTCTCTTCTATGCATTCAGCTCATTGTCGTGGTCATCATAGTCACTGTGTCAACCTATCTCACTGAGAGTTTTCTTCTTTTATTGCTGACCTTCTGCTTTTCCAAGCACGATGTCCTTTTCCAGAGACTGCCGCCGCCCACTCCTGACAACATGCCCAAATGATTTAAGATAAAGTGCCACCATCCTTGCTTCCAAAGAGCATTTGGATATACTTTTTCCAAGAGAGATGGATTTGTTTGTTATTTTTTCAGCCATATCTATAGTCAGTATTTTATGCCAGATTAAAAGATGTCTATTACTCTTCAGTCTTTCATATTCATTGTCCGAATTTCACAGGCGTCTGATGGATCTCTGTACTTGTTCTTGTTGTTGTTGTTGTTATGTGCTGTCGAGCTCCCTGAGACTCATAGCAACCCTATGTACAATAGCTCTGTGCCCTGCCCTATCCTGCGCCAACCTCACTGACTGTGACACATGTATCCTCATTACCCCAGTCATTGTGTCAATCCATCTTAACGAGGGTCTTCTCTTGCACTGTGTCCTCCACCCTTCCAAGCATGACATCCTTTCCCAAGGATTGATCCTTTCTGGTAACATGCCCAAAGTATGTGAGATGGAGCTTCAAAGCCCTGCCTCCGAGGAGAGACTTGATTTTACCCTCTTCAGGTCAAATCTGTTTGTTCCCTTGGCAGTCCATGGTATGTTCAATAGTTTTCTCCAGCACCACAACTCAAATTCTTCTTCCTTCATCTTTAGTTATTGTCCAGCTCTCTGATGCATAACAAGTAATTGTGAAGACCACGGCCTGCATCAGGTGCACCTTAGTCTCTAGACAGACATCATTGCACTTCCTAATGCAGTTTGTCTTTTAATTTATCTATGTATAGAACATTTGAGCGTGCTAATGTGAAACCTATACTTGAACCAGGAAGCAGTCATCAGAACAGAGCAAGGGAACACTGCATGGTTCAAAATTGGGAAGGATGTGCACCAGGGACGTGTCCAATCTCCATAGTTTTTCAATCTATATGCAGAAAAGATTATCCAGAGAGCTGTACTCTATGAGGAGAAATGTAACATCAGGATTGGAGGAAGACTCATCAACAATCTGGATTATGCAGATGATACAATCCTGCTTGCTGAAACTGATGAGGACCTGAAGTGCTTGCTGCAGAGGTTCAAGGGCTACAGCCTTCAATATGGATTGAAGCTCAGCCTCAAGAAAGCGAAGAGATTCTCACCACTGGGCCAGTTGGCAGCATTTTGATAAATGGTGAAGAGACTGAGATTGTAAACAGCTTTAGTTTGCTTGGCTCCACAATCAATACTCTTGGCACCAGCAGCCAAGAAATTAAAAGATATATTGCCTTGGAAAAATCAGCTGTCAGAGACCTCTCGAAACTATTGAAGAGCAATGATATCAGTCTGGAGACTAAGGTGCACCTGATAACATGCCATGGTCTTTGTAATCACTTGTTATGCACCAGAGAGCTGGACAATGACTAGGGATGATAGAAGGAGAATTGATGCCTTTGAGCTATGGTGTTGGAGAAGAGTATTGGCTATACCACGCACTGCTAAGAAAATGAACAGGTTCATCCTGGAAAGGGATGTTGCAAGGAGGGACCAGTCTGTAGAGAGGGACATCATGCTTGGGAGAGTAGAGGGACAGCACAGGAGAGAAAGACTCTCTGTGAGATGGATTGATTCAGTGACTGGGTTAATGGTGTAGGTGTGTCAGAGACAATAAGATTGACACAGGATAGAGCAGGATTTAGGGCTGTTGTACATAGATAAGGTCACTGTGAGTTGCAAGCGACCCAATGGCACATAACAACATAACTAGTGGGGAGTGAATAATATTTTAATGAGCATATTGAAGTTAATAAGAATTTGATTTTGTTTGGATTCAGCCTCAACACCCTTGGAAACAACAGTCAGGAAATAAAATAGCATGTTGCATCAGGCAAATTTGTTTCTGAAGACCTTGTCCAAGTGTGAAAAAGTCATGGTGTCACTTTTAGTGTGAAAGTGTGCCTGACTCAAGACATGGTCTTTTCAGTTGTTTCATGTTTCTGTGAAAACTAGACAATGATTTATGATGACTGAAGAAGAATTTGTGCCTTTGAATAGCGGTAATGGTGATAAATACTGAGTGTAGCATGGCTTGTCAAGAAGACAAGCAAATACATGTTGTTGAAGTTAAGAAGGAAGGAGAGTGAGACATCTCACATGCTTTAGACTTGCTGCCAGAAAGGGCCAGTCCCTGGAGAAGAACATCATGTTTGCTAGAGAATTATTGAAAGAGAAGAAGCACCTCAATGGGATGAATTGACGCAATGGCTGTAACAGTGGGATCCAGGAGAGCAGCAGTTGTAAGGATGGGGCAGGATAGGTCATGTTTCATTCTGTTGTATAGAAAATTTACTGTTAAGTCAGCACCAACTCAACTGCACCCAACAACAACATAATCAACAAAGTATAAAATAACCCTCGTGAGTTGGTGGTAAAAAACTGTGCTGCAATCCCAAAGGCACCCAGTTCAAATCTACCAGCAAGTCCATGGGAGAAAGATGGGCAATCTCCTCCTGTACAATTAAACTGCCTCTGAAAACCCACTGGAAGGTGACTCAACAATACACAACAACAACAATAAAATAAGACAATGTCTCTAGCATTCTCTGGAATAATGTTGTTATGTACCATCGAGTGACCTGCAACCCATGATGATCTTATGTACAATAGCACTGAAGCCTGCTCTATCCTGAGCCAGTCTCACTGACTCTAACACACCTAATACCATTGCCCAGTTACAATGTCAATTCATCTCTTCCAGAGTCTTTTTCTCCTATACTGTTCCTCCCCGCTTCTGAGCATGAAGTCCTTCCTCATGGAACAATCTCTTGTGGCCATGTGCCCAAAATAAGGGAGGCAGAGCTTCAAAATCCTAGCTTCCAAGGAGAGACTTAGTTTCATCCTCTCCAAGACAGACTGATTTGTTTTCTTGGCAGCCCACAGTATGTTCAAGATTCTTCTCGAACACCACAACTCAAAGACATCAGTTCTTTTTCTGTCACCCTTAGTCATTGTCCAGATCTCTGCCTGTTAGAGATATCATTTTTTCATTTTTGTTTTATATTAGTTTGTATACATAACTTGTATACATTGTGTTTCACACTATCCTTCATTCACATTGTGTTTCATACAATCATTCTCATTCATTATGTTTTATAAAATTAATTACTATTGAACTATGCCCACCATTGCCCTATCTTTTCAGATCCTCGCAGGATCTTTCCCATTTCCTTTATCTGCTCCCTCTACCTACCATATTGTACAACCCCACCTTATGCAGATGACACAATCTTGCTTGCAGAAAGTGGAGAGAACTTGACATACTTGCTTCAGAAAAAAATCAAAGACTACAGGCTTCACTATGGGTTACGGGTTAACATGAAGAAAACAAAAGTCCACACCACTGGACAAATGGGCAACATCTTAATATATGGGGAAAAGATTAAATTTGTCAAAGTCAGGATTTCATTTTACTGGATCCACAAGTAATATCTATGATAATAGCAGTCAAGAAATCAAAAGAGGCATTGCATTGAGAAAATCGGTCATCAAGGACCTCTCCAAACAAAGTACTAAAGAGCAATGTCAGTTTGGAGAATACAGGGCACCTTATCCAAGTCATAGTATTTTCAATTGCTTCCTATGCATCTGAAAGTTGGGCAATGAATAAGGCTGACAGAAGAAGAACAGACATCTTTGAATTGTGATGCTGGTGAAGAGTATTGAATATTCTGTGGACTCCCAAGGGAACAAAGACATCTGTATTGGAGGAAATACAAGTAGGGTGGCTTGTTCGAAATAAGGTTGTTGAAACTTTTCTCACATACTTTGGACATGATATCAGAAGGGACCAGTCGTTGGGAAAAGACCTCATTCTGGAAAAGGTAGAGAATCAGAGAAAGATAGGAAGACTCTCAACAAGATGGACTGACATAGTGACAATAACAACGGGCTTGAGATCATGAGGGTGGTGCCGGATAGGATCTGTTGTTCATAAGTTTGCTGGAGTAATGGGCAATTCAGTGGCATCTAACAACAGTAGGACCATGTACCATGTAAACTGCAATCTCTGCTCTCCTGAGACCAGAAGAAGTAGATGGTGCCCAGAAGGTCCTAAACAAAGAGGGAGAGAAACAAAGTAGAGGAAAATTTAAAATCTTTTAAAGGACCAGACTCAATGGTCTGAGAGAAGCTGCGAGAGAAGTCTGGAGACTAGGACCCTGAAACCCTCTTCAAGCTTGCAACTTAACTTATACTCTGAGCCCAACAGTGCACAGACATACAATGTTAGTAGTGACAGAGATAGGACCAAAAGGAAAACACTTCCCCACCTTCTCAAAACTCAGAAAGCAGGAAGGGGCCGGGAGAAGGACAAATCAGAATGAGGAACTCAGGAGGCTGTGGAACGAAGGCTGTTTTTGTGTACTGAGGGAGTTGGCACTGATATCGCCAAACAGTAATTGTATAAATTGTTGACTGGAAAACGAATATGCTCTTTAAACTTTTACCCAAAGCACAATAAAATGTTCTAAAGAATTGGCAAGTGTTACATAATGATTTAGGTTTTTAGCTTCTCTTAAAAACAAACAAATAAAAATACCTGGCAAATCAGATATTACCACACAGCAAGACTGTGCCAGACTGAGTGTGGCTGGGGCTCCAGCACATTAGTCTCTGCAGTTCTCCTTTGTCTCCTAGACAGCTCGTTCCTTTGCTTATAAGTGTGGCCTGCAGGCACCTGTGTTTGCCAAGTATAATCTAAAGAAGCACAAACAAATAAATTACCATTAAAGTCCTACTAAATGTGTAAGTAAAAAGTCAAAGTTATTGTTGAATCAGAACCCACTCACAGCTGACCCTCCAGCAGGTTTTCAGAGGTTGTGAAGCTGGCGGATTCGAACCAAAGGTCTTTGGATCAGCAGTGACCCTTATAAAGGGCTGACTGGTCTGGTTAGCTGCTGGATGTTTTAGCAGGGGGGCATTTCCTTAACACATTGAGGCCAGAATGCTGATCCTTCTCATTTGAAGTTCTCCAACACGAGTAAATTGGTTTGAGAGAGTAGCATGAGGTCCTGTAAAGAAGACATGTGGCCCAGATGCTGTAAATATTAATATTGCGGCACCAGTGTGGCTTTAACAAGCAGAAATGAGCTTTCTGTTTTGACATGGGATTGGTGTGTCTGCACCTTGGCAAGGTTTAGTGGGCTCATTGGAACCAGAACTTTCCAGAAAGCTCTATTGTTTCTACTACAGACGCCTTCACTGGAAATGTGACAGAATCTGTGAGTAATGAATAAGAATTGGACATGTATTCAGTTTGAAAGTATTCCTTCTTATTTTGCAAGAATTCAACAGTATCACAGCTGAGTAGGAGTGCTGTAAATGCTTATTAAATAGCTTTGTTATTCCCTGGGAGGTTAGCTATTTATTAAATTGGTCAGTACTAATGTAGAAAAATTGCCTTTATTATGTAGTAATCTCGTCCATATACACTGTGTACCCAAATATTCTGAAGCATATTAATTGCTTCTGATTTGCACCCCATACACTCCCACCTCTACTCCACCTCTCCCTTTATTCACAGGCACCTACTCATTATAAACTGAGAAATTCTTGTCTGTCCCTGAGCTTAGACTGCCTGGCTTTCCTCCTCCACTGCGCCCGTGCTGGGGTCATCCCAGGGCAGAACTTACTTTCTCTCACCAGCCCTTCTCCCTCGCTTTCTTCACTCCGTGGTGAAATCTTGTTCAAATCTTGGTTTTGTTGTTGGTTGTCCACAGAGCTATTCATCACTATGTGGAGCTCTGGTGGCCTAGTGGTTAGAAGCTGTGTTTCAGTTCCAAAGGCACATGGTTCAAATCCACAAGCTGCTCCAAGGGAGAAGGATGGAAAATCTCCTGTGTAATTTACTGTCTCTGAAAACCTGCTGCAGGGTCAGTGACGGGTCAGTTCACATCAAGCACACAAAAACAACAAGGGCAGACAAGACTTGTATCTTCTATGTCTTTGTAGTTCCAGAGCTCAGCTCTCTTTGACAAATAACATACACTCATGGTATCACAATAATATAAACTGAGCTTAATCACTTCTACAAAGACCTGGGTTGCTTTATAGAGCTAAAGAATGTCTCTTTCAAAAGGAGTAATAAAAGCTAAAAGAAAGGAAAGAGGATAATATATCTCTCAAGTGAAATAAGAAAATGGATATCTGACTCAAATTAGGTACTTAATATAGCACTAAGATTTATTCAGAGACTCTTACCAACAGAGAAAAGGGAAGTATATTGGGCTTGTACGATTTTCTGGGGTCATTAAAGAAAGTGTATAAATCATCTGCTGATTCCTTTTTGTCTGCTGTTACCTTCCGGGAGAAACAGTCAGTGTTGTTGTTGTTGTTCAGTGCCGTCAAGGAGACTATGACTCACAGCGACCCTACAAACAACAGACTTGGAGCTTGTCCTGTCCTGTGTCGTCTTCATGATCTGAGTCATGGTCAAGGCCATTGTGGAAGTCACTGTGTCAGCTCATCTCTTTGAAGGTGAATGTCCTGTCTTAACATGACCCTCCAGTTTTCCCAGCATGGGGTCTCTCTCCAAGGACGATAAGCTAGATGAAGTTTCACATCTTTGCCTCTCAGGAGCAGTCTATTTGCTCTTCTTTCAAGACAAATTTGTCTGTTCTTTTGCCATTCCGTAGCATATTCACTACTTTTTGCTGTCATCAAAGTTCGGAGGCATCAATTCTTCTTTGATCTATAGGCCTAACGTTCTTTCCCATATGCCTTGGTCTTCCATTGTGTCAAGGAGTTTCCCATTTTAGCAACTTGTACCTGAAGGATGCGGTCCACTCCTCGCCCTTCTGTCTTGGTGACACTGACCTTCTTCCTCCCCTACCCTGCAGTGACTTCATCTTTACAGATGATCATATACCAGAGCTGTGACCGAATTAAGAATATGACACCCCATTGTCACCTCTCAGATTATATCATGAGGAATGAATGACTACATTGTAACATAGCTGCTGTTAGCCTTCCTCATCAGGATCATGTGGGAGAGGTTTTGCTACATATAGAAGTAATAGATTAGACTTGGAATTATGGATTAATATTAATTGACACATATTGAGGGGGAAGACACATACAGTTTAATCCATGGCAGAGAATATTCAAAGCTTTACCTCCATGATTGGAGTCAATATTTATGTTGTTGACTACTTAGAGATCAAGATACTCCTATATCTATGTTGTTTACTAATTGTTGTTGTTGTTATGTGCCGTCGAGTCGTTTGCGACTCATAGCGACCATATGCACAAAAGCCCTAAACCCTGCTCTATCCTGCACCAACCGCACTGCCTCTGACACACCCATCCCGATTACCCCAGTTTTAGAAACCAATATATTTCCAATCACAGATAACAGTGTGGGCCAAATGATACAAAAATGTTCAAGCCTGATTAATGTAATTTCCCCGTCTCTGTGGTGATAAAGTCCACAGTTACCTCCAAAGAAACTAAAGGAGCGCAAGTACCTCTAAGAGATCCTGACTGCAGACTTTGGCACAAATAACTATGGAAGGGGTCTTACCTTTAAGCACATGTACGGGTACTGGTGTTCTCTGATAAAAGTCATGCAGATGCTATTTCTAATGGCTGAGTTTTAATAAACCAACATTTTAAATGGTCCTGAAGGACAGAGTTAAAATGGAATATTTTCTTTTTTTTAAAGTTCTTTAAAATACACCCAGTGGGGGAAAAAGTGATCTAAAGTATACCCAGCAAAACAGAGACATTCTACAAGTTCAAAATAAGCAAACAGATGATAGTGAGGACATGCTTTAACTTTCTTCAGCCATTCCAGCACCCACTCCACCCTCCCTCTCTGTATTGTTCCTCCCTAGTTGACCTCAATTTCCTCTCTAACTGTACTAATTGCTACTGTCAGTTTGTTCTCTTATTGATAGTTCTTTCACAGGCCACAATGTTCAAGGAAGATTGAAATGGATTTTGTTAAAGGAGCCCTCTTGAACGGCAGCCAGGTACTACTGTTAGCTGTTGTTGTTATGTGTTGTTGAGCTGGAACCTACTCAGCTGATCCTCAAGCACGTTTCCAGAGCTGTAAATCACACAGAAGGAGATTGCCCATTTTACTCCTGAAAAGCAGCTGGTAGATTCAAACCCCATGACTTTGGGTTGGCAGCACACTTCCTTACCAGTAGGCCACCAGAGTTCAGGCACTTTCTGGTAAGTAAGTATCTATTTTATACACAGGTCTATTTTATAGACTTGTGTATTGTTTGTACACCATCATGTAGGAACTGACCCATAGCTGACCTTCCAATGAGTTTTCAGAGGCAGTTAGTCATAAAGGAAGAAATTGTTCATCCTTCTCCCATGGAGCAGTGGGTGGCCTCAAACCACAAGCCTTTGGGATTATAACACAGCTTTTGACACTAGGTCACCAGTTGTTGTTGTTATGTGCCGTCGAGTCGTTTGCGACTCATAGCGACCCTATGTACAACAGCCCTAAACCATGCTCTATCCCATGCCAATCTCATTGCCTCTGACACACTCATCCCGATTACCCCAGTCACTGAATCAATCCATCTCATAGAGGGTCTTCCCCTCCTGCGCCGTCCCTCCACTCAAACAGCATGATGGCCCTCTCTAAAGACCTGTCTCTCCTTACAACATGTCCAAAGTATGTCAGGCAAAACCCCAGAATCCTTGCTTCTAAGGAGCAGCCTGGTTTAACCCTCTCTAGGATCAATCTGTTTTCCTGGCAGTCCATGGTACATTCAATACTCTTCTCCAGCACCACAGCGCAAAGGCGTGAATTCTCCTTCTATCCTCCCTAGTCATTGTCCAACTCTCTGGTGAATAACAAGTGATTGCAAAAACCATGGCCTGTATCCAGCGCACCTTAGTTTCCAGAAAGACACCGTTGCTCTTGAGTACTTTAGAGAGGTCGCTAACCGCAGACTTTCCCATCGCAATATGTTTTTTGATTTCCTGGCTACTGGTGCCAAGAGTGTTGACCGTCGAGCCGAGCAAACTGAAGCTGTGAAC
>NW_006399908.1:3028488-3042626 GCF_000299155.1 Elephantulus edwardii | reverse complement strand
AGGCTCTGGCTCAAATGCTATTTCATTAAATTCTTTTGTATCTGCCAATTCCTTTCAGTACAATGACTCAGTATATTCCTTCCATTTTATTTTGATACCTTCTGGATCATTTAACATTCTGCCTAAAGCATCCTTGATTGTAGCAACTCGCTCCCTATTTTATAGATGGAAGAAGTAATCCACCCAGGTATGCCTCAGATTTAATACTCAGTAAGGGAAAATTGATCTAACCTCTTTTGTGTCAGACTCTATGGAGAAATGCCCTTTCTCTACCACATGCAACCTTTTATAGAAAATTACTGAAACCTTAAAAATGGAAACAGCCTAAATACCCATCAACAAGAGTCTGGGCTGTGAAATTATGGAACAGTCATGCAATGAAATAGTATGTAGCACTCAGGTGCAAGGATTTAGAAAAATACTATGTAACATAGGAGAGGCTAGAGAACATTATGCTGAGTGACCTAACTCAGGCTCGTAAGGACAAATACTGTATAAGAAAATTGTAAAACCAGAAAGAGAACTAGTAAGACGTGTATGAATATCCAAAGAAGGAAGGAGGGAGGGCAGTGGTTTTAAGGTGGGGAGGAGCAAGGAATCACAGGGTCCCAAAGTTTGGTGGGTGGGGGATGGGGTGGGAAAATATGGTATACATGACTGAAACACAATATAAACAAATTATTGTTTGCAAACCAATAAAAAAATTTTTAAACCCTCAAAATAGAATCTATTGGGGAAATAAAAAAATCTTTAAAAATAAATTCCAATTAAAAGGAAGGCAATAAGTATGCTTAAATAGAGTTTAAAATGATAGACTTATTAAACATTTCTCCAGAGTGGAAGAATTGCTCAAAATATTTTGAGCAACTGGTAGAACAGCTGTACTTTGTCACTGGAGAGAAATTCTTAAAAGGCAGGCTTTAGGAGGGGCAGTTGGAGGCCCCCCTTTGGAGAGGTGTTGACCCAGAGTCTCTGGGCCTGTGCCAGAGGCTGCAGCTCAGATCAGGAGCCCGCACAGGAAGGAGGCCTGCAGCTCAGCTCGGCCTGCTACGTGCTGCTGGGCCCATAGTCAACAACCAGCAACTGGCTCAAGCAAAACAAACAAAGAACCTCCTCTCTCCCCTGACCTTTGCCAGCCCTTGAAACATGGACTGATGACAGTTGTTGTTGCTGTGTGCCATCGAGTTGGAACCAACCCATGGCTGACCCTCCAGCAGAGTTTCAGAGGCAGTTATTCACATTAGAAGAGATGGCCCTTCCTTTTCCTATGGAGCTGCTGGTGCACTTGAAGTGTGTGGCTAAGGGACTGCAGCAGAGCGTCATAGCACGAGGCCACCAGGGCTCCCTCATGATAATTGCTTGTTCTGCTATTGAGACAGAACTGAAGCATTGCTGACTCTCCCGCAGGTCGTCAGAGGCAGTAAATCACCCAGGAGGAGACTGCCCATCCTTCCCTGGGGGAGAAGCTGGAGGATTTGAACCACATGCTTTTGAGATTGCAGAGTTGATTTTTCTATATGTTGATATTAAAGATCAATGAAGAGAAGAGGACTGTTGCATGTAAGCTGGAAATGCATTGGAAATAAAGGAGGGCGTGAGGTCTTAGCCAAGCCAGTGTGGTCTCGGGGATGCCTGTGGGTGCAGGGGGGCACTGATTGTGCAGGGAACCGTGTGAATACAGTGACAGGTGTGGACAGGGTTAAAGGTGAGTGAGTGCAACGTGGGGGGAGCACAGGTATACTGCAGGTGTATGTGGGCACAAGGAGAGGAGGCAATTCTGAACTGTGGACAAGGTGACACGGTTCACATGTAGCGTGGGGCCCCGTGGGGAGGGCATAGGTGCAGGCGAGAGGCTGTCAACTTGTACAGACACGTGGTGCAGAGAAATGAGCCGTAGTCCCTCTAGAAGTGAGGGAAATTTTACCAGTTCCTGGACAGTGATCTCAACTGTGACCTACAAGCATCTAGGGCTGTTTTTTGGAGAGACGGTCCTGTGTCAGCTTCTAATTAGTCCATATGGACAGATCTGGAAGAAAGGGGTCAGACTGATGCATCAACCTACAAGTAATTAAATCTGTGCCAGATTAAAAGGAAGAAGAATGGATGGACAAAGTTCTGTGTTTACTGACATAATGAATTAGAGGTGGCCCAGTGGCAAGACTACTGATCCTTCTCCATTCCTAACTTTTGTATTCCAGTCATCCATTATTATTAATGCATCCTGGTTGCATGTTCGAACAATTTCTGATTGCAACAGTTGGTAAAAATCATCTGTTTCCTCTTCTTTGGCTATGGATGTTGGTGCATAAATTTGAATGCTAGTGATATTGACAGGTCTTCCTTGTATGCATATGGATATCTGTCACGACATTGTATTTCAGGATGGATCTAGAAACTATATAACTATGACTGACTAACTCTTCATTTCCAGCATAACAGATCCTATGATAGTCTGATTCAAAATGCCCCATGCTAATCCATTCCCTTTTGCCAATGGCTAGTTTGTCAGTATTTAGACACTCCATTTCTTCCTTAACAATCTCCAATATTCCTACATTCTGACTTCTCACATTCCATGTTCCAGTCACTAGGGTCTGTTTGCAACTGTTCCTCTTCCTTTGTGATTCCAAATACAAGGCTCAGCCTCCAGTGCCATGTCTGCTAGTCTAATCTAAGTAAGTATCCTCTATTGTACACAGAGTTTTCCAAGGCCTGTTATTTGAAGAGGCTGTGGCACTAGGAACATTCATAGCCAATGTTAGATGGATCTAAGCTGAAATCAGAGAATACCAGAGGAATGTCTATCTGTGCTTCATTGACAATGCAAAGGCATTTGACTGTGTGGACCACAACAAACTGTGACTGACTCTGAGAAGAATGGGAATCCCAGAACATTTGATCGTGCTTGTATGAAACCTGTATGGTTCAAAACCAAGGAAAGTGTACACAGAGCTGCATCCTATCTCCATACCTTTTTAATCTATAGGCAGAACAGATCATCTGAAGGCTGGGCTCTGTGAGGAGAAATGTGGCATTGGGATTGGAGGAAGACTCATTAACAACCTGTGTTATGCAGATAGCACAACCTTGCTTGCTGAAACTGAAGAAGACCTGAGACATTTGTTGCTGAAAGTCAAGAACTGCAGCCTTTAATATGTATTGAAGCTCAACATCAAGAAAACAAAGATTCCCACCACTGGGCCAATTAATTGGCAGCATCATGACAGTCAATGAAATGACTGAGATGATTACGAGCTTCTGATTGCTTGGTTCCACAATCAACACTTTTGGTACCAGCAGTCATGAAATCAAAAGACAAATTGCCCTGAGAAAATCTGCTGTCACATATCTTTCCATAGTACTGAAGAGCAATGATGTCAGTCTGGAGACCAAGGTGCACCTGATCCAGACCAGGGTCTTCACAATTACTTGCTGTGCATCAGAGAGCTGGACAATGACTAAGAATAAAAGAAGAACCAATGCCTTTAGTTGTGATGCTGGAGAAGAGTTTTGAATATACCATGGACTCCTAAGAGCACAAGTCCACTCTGGAGAGGGTAAAACCAGGCTGCTTTTTAGAGGCAAGGATTCTCAAGCTTCATCTGACATACTTGGGCATGTTGTCAGGAAGGACCAGTTCTTGGAGAAGGACATCATGCTAGGAAGGGTGGAGGGTCAGTGCAGGAGAGGAAGACTCTGGATGAGATGAATTGTCTTAGGGACTGGGGTAATGAGGTTAGGTATGTCAAGAGACAATGGAATTGGCTCAAGATAGAGCAGAGTTCAGAGCTGTTGTACCAAAGGGCCACTATGACTCAAGGGCACGTAACAGCAACAACACTGGTAAGAAGCTGAGCTGCAGTTCCAAAAGCATGCAGTTTGAACACACATGCTGCTCTGCAGAGAAAATGGGTGATCTCTTTCTTCGTGACTAACTGTCTGAAAATCTGCTGGTGGATCAGCTATGGTACAGACTCAGTAAGTGAATGGGGGTGCATGGAGTGGGATGTGGGGCCGGTAAGGGACACTGTGGGTATCATAAGGGGTTTATGAGCAGTGAGGGGTTTTGAGCTCAGCCAGAGGAAAGTGAGTATTCAGAGTGTGTCTCAGAGAAAAGTCTGCAGAAGCGAAGGGCCTCCCACAAAGCCAGACACTGTTCATCTGCTGTACGCATTTCTCAAATTATGGAGCAATCAGCCTTCAATAACAGGTGATTCTAGATGAGAGCTAGATAATGAGTTCAACAACCAACCTCCTGAAAATGTGCTTCCCAGGATTCTGGGCATCAGAACACAGAAGTTAGACCACCAAGTGAGCCTGAATTCCGCGTAGATCCTGGCATCGGCCCAAAGAATTTCAGCGGAAGATGCAAGCCTCCTCTCTTTGTGACCAGAACTTGTGAGAGAACTATTGAAGCTTTGTCTTATTCTCTTGCACATCTATTTTAGGGGATTCCTTTTGTGAAAATTAGCATATAACACTCAGTCATTCGCAAAACTGCATCTATTAAAATGATTCCAAAATTAAAATTATTTTCGTGACAACAGCAGGAGATCAATAAAGTTATCATCTCTCTTTGCTTGAAGGTGAGCCAGGAGAGGCAAAGAAAATGTGTTAACTTCCCAGGGTCGCAGATCTGGCAGTCAGGTGGCGTCGGACCAGGCGGTGTTACAGATTCCCCTGATTCCTCACAGCGGTGCCGTCTGTTACGGTGCTTCAGAGAGCTCAGCTCAGCAACGATGCATTACTGTCTTCAGAGGTAGAAGACCCCCCTACAGAGGAGGGTCTGGCAACTAGCTGGTCACGTGTCTCCATAGTCTCTAGGCCATCCCCTCTAATGGATAGATAGAAATGCAACTCATATCCCAATCTTCCCTCCCTTCTCTGACTCCCTGAACCACAGGGTCAATGAGTATTTGGATCTTAAGAACTGATGTTAAAAAGCATCATGATGCTTTGTCTCTGCTTCATGGCTATTAACCTCTTGATCTACCATCCCAAGACCAGCTCTGGGCCCAACAGAGTTGCCACCCAATCCAGTTCTCCATAGAAAAGAAGAATTACTTAATGGCATCGATGGTAATCTAAATCCAGTCTTGCAACTCTGTTTACATTGCCTTCAAATAGATTCTCTGGAGTAAATGTAAATGGAAAGGAATGGCTACCTTTACATCTGCAGTGATATGATTTAGCAGTAAATGTGGGAGTGAGACTTAAATATGTGAATATAGAGCACTGTTTTATAATAGTTTTGGAAACTGTACCCTGGAGAATGAATTTTTAAACAACACATCATATGAAGCTGGTGAGATAAAGTGAAGACATCAAGTTCAACCCATTGTCATATCAAGTCCAGCTGTCCGTGACCGCGTGTGTCAGAGTAGAAGGGGCTCTCTTGACAGTGATGTTTACGGAAACAGATGATCAGACCTCCCGGCTCCCCCCCCAAGGTGATATTGGTGAGCCTCGACTGCCAACTTGCATGATTTAGTAATCCAACTCCCCTGCCAAAGAGTTGATTCCACCCACTCTGCATAGGGTCCCCTAGACTGTGATGCTTCAAAGGAGTGGACGATCCAGCTTTCTCTCACAGGGCAGCTGGTGGATTCCAACTGTGATCCTTTCAGTAAGCATCCCAGTGCACACCACACTCTGCCACAGGCACAGGTGCAAACCATCTGTGTCACCACGGACTATGAATCTGTGAAAAGAGCAAAGCTTTGGAACAAAGGCTTCACTCCTTACTCTTGAAATTACAGTAGTCCACTCACTTCACCTTCATTTCAGTCTTCAAATTTACCATGTGAAGTTCAGCACAAAATTCATCTCATAGGATTATAACGAAATATAAATGAGATACAATCTTTGAAGTCACTTTCTAATTAGCAATTCTGTTTGTTCATCTGAAATCATGTGGGGTGAGGCACTCGTCGCTCCTCATGTCAGGACGCTCTGACACCTTAGTTTATCGCCTGTATCCTTGCCTAACCCCAACATTTACCTGCGGTACTCACAACACTACCTGGGACTTACTGAGTACTCATGAACACCAATTAGTCACATCAAGGTTGTATCAAAACAATGGAATTGTGAAAAATTATCTTCCCTATGAAAAGACAAATTGAATTAGGATAAGTCTGCAGTCAGGAACTTTTCCAGAGTGCCAAAGAGCAATGATGTCAGTCTAAAGACTAAGGTATGTTTTATCTAAACCATGGTCTTCGCAATTACTTGCTATGCATTAGAAAGCTGGACAGAAAAAGAATCTATGCTTTTGAGTTGTGGTGCTGAAAAATAGTATTGAACTTACCATGGACTGCTAGGAAAACAAACAGATCTGTCCCAGAGAGGCTGAAACCAAGCTGCTTCTTGGAGGCAAGGATTTTGAAGCTCCACCTCACATACTTTGGGCATGTTGCCAGGAGGGACTAGTCCTTGGAGAGGGGCACGATAGTTGGAACGAAGGAGGGACAATGCAGGAGAGGAAGACCCTGAATGAGATGGATTGATATAGTAACTGGGGTAATGGAGTCAGGTGTATTGGAGACAGTGAGACTGACTCAGGATAGAGGAGGGTTCAGAGCTATTGGGCATAGGGTTGTTATGAGTCCCAGGTGACTCGACAACACAAAACAACAACAACAAAGAGAAAGTTTAGAAGCGAGCTAACCAATTTCAAAGACTCTTCTTTCTCAGGACACGTCATGGGGTCATACTCTGAGGTGAGGGGAGATCACTGGAGAGAGACTTGATAGTAAAACAAACATACAAAGAAAAAAAATCACTAAAAACACCTCAAACAAAATCAGAACAGTGCTGATACAAGTCAATTCCTTCTGCATAGGTCGCTATGAGTCGCAGTGACAAAACAACACATAACAGCAACATTCTTATTATTGAGACAGTTCCTCCCTTCAGTGTGTGATATCTAAGAAGAATGAAATGTACAATTAAACAAATACAATCATAGCAGTTTGGCTTGCATTCCAAGTCTCTACTCTCTTATGCTCCGTGAAAAAGAAAAAAATGAATAAAATCACACTTCTTCCCCGCCATTGTTCACTTTGTTAGCAAGTCCTGCCCAAAGTGGAAGAGCTGGCTCAGGAGGAAGTCATTCCTCTCGGCTTTGGGCACCGTGTGAAAGAAGGATTGAAATGTATGGAGACAATTTCTGCCTCATGCCCTATTTAAGAGGCCCATCTCCTCTGTTTTCTTATCATAGCTCCTTTTTAGAACTAAGAAATATAATTCTCTCCTTAGCCATCCGTGACCAGCATGGATGCTTAGATACTGCTCGGTTTTTCCTGATATGTGAGCTGAGTTTTGGGAGGTTGATCTTATCCCCCATGTGGACAATAAAAATGTCACCAACCCCTCTGAAGAATATAGTTAGAAGAGTAATTAGCATTAAGAATTAGCTTACCAGCATTAATACATAAACCCAAACATCAAACCAGTGGCAATCTTTCAATGACAATTTGTAAAGATTCTTCAGCAGGTTTCTAGGAATGTATTTGTGTCCATTAAAAAAAAAAGGATGGTGCAACAAAATATGGAAATTATCCAATAATATCATTAACTTCATAGGCAAATAAATTTTTGCCAAATATTGTTCAATACCAGCTGAAAAAGTACACTAACAGGGAACTTCTACAGATTCGAGCTGGATTCAGAAGAGGCTGTAGAATAAGGGATATCACTGCTGATATCAGATTAATCGTGATAGAAAGCAGAGAATACCAAAATGATGTTTACTTGTGCTTTATTGACATGCAAAAGCATTCAACTACCTGGATCATAATGCCATGGATACCATTGAGAAGAACTGGACTTCCAGAAGATGTAGTTGTTCTCTTGGTCATTGCATGCCTTTGAATTGTGGTGGTGTAGGTGATTTTAACACCCTGCCAACAGCTCAAACATATTTGTCTTGAAATAACAGTAAATAGGGTGCCCCCTAGCGGCAATGCTGTTGAGAGCTCATCTTCTATAGGCATGCTGTCAGGAGAGGTCAGTCCTTGGAGAACGTCATGCTTGAAAAACTGGACAGTTAAAGAGAAGACACTCAATGAGAAGGATTGACTGCCCCAGAGAGCTTGGACACTTCACAGATTGTGGGAATGGTACACTATCAAGCTAGGTGGAGTGCTGTTGAACTTAAGATCAAGCCTAAATTTGGAGTTGACTCAGTGACACCAAAAAAGAAAAACAAGTATTTGTAGGAGGAGACTGCCTATCTTGTCCCTGACATTGTTTAGCAGTTTTGCACCATTGTTGCTTCTTAATGTATGTTGTTGTTGTTGTTTGCCTTTGAGTTGAGCACGACTCATAGCGACCCTATGAACAAAAGGCCTGAAACCCCTCTACAACTATTGACATTTATCAATGTTCATAGAGTTTCCAGAGGCTTGTTGTTTATGAAGTGGATGCCACTCCTGCTTCTAAACCTGCCATAGTATGTTATGGTTGTTATGTGCCACTGAGTCGCCTGCAATGTATAAAGGGGGTAAATTAAATGAATTCTTTTTGTTTATCTATAATTGGTTATTTCTACTTTTAAAGAACTTATTTTATGCGTATTATACCATATAGTATGTAATTTTTAAACAGACATTGGCTTCCTAATTAAAAACAAAGACAAGAGCATCCACCTTCTTATAAAGATACACTATGACTTATTGTCTTCAAACATTATTGCACATTTAATGTCATAATCTGCAGATTGTTTCACATGTCTGTAATTGATGTCGTAGCATCCAAATCAGTTCAGAGGAAACCTCTCTTCTTTCCGCCTTTCAGGAAGCTCCATTGAGTTTATAGGTTGTCTGATGCTATCTAGTTGATTTGGACTCATGGCAACTCCATGCAACAGAGTGTAACAGCCTCATACAGTTTTCCATACTATAATCTTTCAGAGAGCACACCACGAGGTCTGTTCTGCCTCAAAGTCCCTAGGTAGGTTAAAATTGTCAGTCTTTCTGTTGGCAGTCAAGTGGTTAATCTTGTATGCCATCAGAGTTCCCTGCTTGATAGGTAGCAAGCCAGAGAACAATAATTAGGAGAGTTTGCTTGGCTCCACAATCAACACTCTTATCACCAGTAGACAGGAAATCAAGAGATGAATTGCATTGGGAAAGTCAGCTGTTAGGGACCTCTCCAAAGTACTAAAGAGCAACGATATCAGTCTAGGGACTAAGATGTGCCTGATCCAGGCCATAGACTTTGCAGTTGCTTACTATGTGTCAGGGAGCTGGGCAAGGACTAGGGATGACAGAAGGAGAATTGATGTCTTTGGGCTGTGATGCTGGAGAACAGTATTGAATATACCATGGACTGTTAAGATAACAACAGGCTCGTCCTAGAGAGGGTGAAGCCAGGCTACTCCTTGGAGGCAAGAATTCTGAGGCTTTGTCTGTCATAGTTTGAGCATGTTGCAAGGAGGAAACGACTTTCTTGGAGAGGGACATCATGATTGGAAGGGTGGAGGGAAAGAGAAAGAGAGGGAGACTATCGATGAGATAGATTCATACAGTGACTGGGTAATGTGGGTAGCTGTGTCGAAGACAGTAAAGTTGGCACAGGCTAGAGCAGGTTTCAAGGATGTTGTACATAGGGTCACTATGAGTCACAAGCAACTCGACAGCAACAAACAACAACAAGGGAGCTCTGGAGCCTTAGTGGCTAGAAGCTGCACTACAATCCTGAAGGTACAAGGTTTGAATCCACCAGCTGCTCTGCTGGGCATTCTCCTCCCCTGTAATTAGCTGCCTCTGAAAACCCTCCTGAGGGTCAGCTCTGGGTCAGTTCTGACTCTATGGTACACAACAACAAGAACTCTGTGCTACAATTCCAAACACATGTGGATTGAAGAAAAAAAGACATAGAGATTCTCTATAGAAGGATTAGCAATCTCCTCCCATGTGAAAACCCACTGGAAAGGCAGCTAAATTTGGTTCTGACTAGACAATATACAACAACAACAACTCCTTGATAGTTGCATCACGAAGCTCAAGTGACTTTATTATCCACAGTGCCTTTGGTTTGTCTGCACTTTTTTTACTGGAAAGAACCAAATTGAGTGGTAAAAAGGAGACAGATGAAATGTTTTGTGACACTTTACTATCTTATGGTTCTTACATTTGTTATTACTTTTTACTTTTGTAAAAAACAAACTTGCAGGGAAAAGCAGAGTATTTGATTATGCATAACCTTCAGAACCTTGAAGGAATTTGGATTCCTCGCTCCTCATCAAGGTTATCTGTGGGTAGCTACTAATACCATTTGTAGTGCAATAGCACAAAGGGAAAAGTGATTTTTGCATGTGACAGAGAATGTTAGTGGCAAGGTAAGATCACACACAGGCAATTGTTTGGTTTATAAAGCTCCTCAGCTTCTTACGGATTATTTGTGGGTCACATCTCAGACCTTACGTTTCATAACAACCACCATCATAAAGATTACTGATTACTCAGTGTTAAGCACAGCCACCTTTCTTTACAAACAGTATCTCTTCTTGGAGCATAAAAAGAAACATTTCTGTTTTCCAAGCAATGCCCTTTTTATTCCTAGAGGCCCTTCCATCTGAGGGTGTAGACTGTTTGTAATTCAGTGCTTTGAGTAGCAACAAAACAACTGTAACCAATTGTTTCCTGAACTATAAGAAATCCAGAATCATATGTAGGTTTTCTTAAGTTAAATAGTGACTTAAAATGGGAAAGAATATGAAGCAAAACTTCTTTCCAAATCTTTTCCCATGAGGTATATATAGGGGTAAGATTTCTTTCCCTGTTAATTTCTTCACAGCCCCTTATCTTACCTAGAGGACCCTAGGAAACAGCTCTCCAAGTTAGTGAAGGTAACTAGCTCAGTTCTGTTTAGAACAACGCCTCACAATTTTTACATTCATTTTTTTAAATTTTAATTGTGATTTTTTTAAGCTTTCCTTTCTTGGTGAAATCAGGCATCATTTTCAACATCAGGTTTGACAAGCTAATCAAGGTCCCCCAAAAAACAAAAGAAGAAAACTAGAAATCACACATACACACACATCACTGTGCCCCCAGAACAGAAAAGCCCAGGAAATGGGGAGCTAGTCTTTACTGACGCCCACAAGACCACTCACAGAGGACACCCCGGGCCTTCCTCACTGAAGGACCCGCTGTGGAGCACACACTTAAGTGGAGAATAATTTTCAACGCACTGTGTTGACCCTCTGGTAGCATTTTCATTATGTGAAGGGAGTGGGCGTAAGCTTCAGATAAACAAGCCCTGAGCACAGTTCGCAGTCCTTCCTTCTCAAGACCTATGGTCCTGTTGAGAAAGTTTGGGAGCGAGAGCATCTTCTCATGACTTAAGTGCGAAAACGAAGTTATTTGATGAAGCCACAGCAACGGTGTGGACCTCAGGCTAAGTGTCTGGCTGAGAAAACTAGTTAGAAAGCAGCTTCTTACAAGCTCTGATTTATCCTTGGTTAGTTTCCTGGGCTTAGAGTGAAAGCAGGAGACTTCTCTCCATATGTAACCACAGCCCATCTTTGACTTCTGTCCAGATTTGTTGCCATAGCCCCTGATTCTTGCCCAAAAAATTGGAGCTCACATCTGGCCTTGCTTGTAATGCCTCATGGATACAACTTCATTGCCTGTCCTGTGGATACATTTTTCAAAAATGAAAATCTCCATGGCAACAGCTGTAGCCACTTATTACCGAGCGCGGAGGAGGAGAAGCTGATATTTGCGAGGAAATCTACGCTCTCAGAATAATGTGTCTTTGCACTAGAGTGGATTTTCCCCACTAAGGTTTCTGCTTTAGGAAACGGGAGGGGGGAAGGTATGAGAATGTGTTCAGAGATATTTCCCAGGGAACCAGGGTGCTTGGGGAATTGGTAAGAATTGGTACACTGGGATGGGGCCATTTCTAACAGTTTAGTACAACCTCTCAGTCGTGAGATTGTAGGGACGGCCAGTGCCCACCGTCTGCTTTTAATCTCAAAGGAAGAGAACGTGGATTATGCAAATGATCAACACACTAAACTGCTAGCCTAACCAAAAGGTTGGAAGTTCAAGCTCACTTAAAGGCATTCGGGTTGAAAGCCTGGTGGTCCACTTTTAAAAATCAACCCTTGCAAGTTTATTTGGAGAGGAAAGAGACCTCAAATAAGCAAAGCATTTCTGAAAGACAAGAATGAAGTCCCTGATTTCAAAACCTACCACACAGCAATAGTAACTAAAACAACGTGGTACTGGTACAATGATAGGCACATAGACCAATGGAATGAAATAGAAAACTCAGGAATTAATCCATCTATTGATGGTCAACTATCTAGAGAACACTGGCAGCCTAGTGGCAAGAAGCTGCATTGCAATCATGAAAGCATGTGGTTCGAAGCCACCAGCTGCTCCGGAGAAGGATGGGCAATCTCCCACCATGTGATTAACTGCCTCTGAAAACCCACCAGAGGGTCAGCTATGGTTAAGTTCCAAGTTGACAGTACACAAAAACAATAGCAATATCTATGGTAATTGATATTCAACAAGGAACTAATACATTGCAGAGGTCCCTGACAACAGATTTCCCCAACACAATTCGTCTTTTGATTTCCTGTCTGCTGGTACCAAGAATGTTGATTGTGGAGCCAAGCAGGCTGAACTGCATTAAGTTTCTAATACTTGTACTACTGAGTACTTAATAATAAAGTACTAATTGGAAAGAAAAAAAAGCAGCTATTGAAAAGTCCACAATTCTACTCGGACATACACTAGTGAGGTCATAATAAGTTGGGGATGACGTTATAGCAACTCATTTTACTCATGAATTGCATTGGGAAAATCTGTTGCCAGGAATCTCTCCAGAGTGCTGAAAAGCAATGATGTCAGTCTAGAGACTAAGGTGCACCTGCTTCAGGCCATGGTCTTCATAATTACTTGTTATGCATCAGAGAGCTGGGCAATGACTAAGGATGACAGAAGAAGAATCAATACCTTCAAGTTGTGGTGCAGGAGAAGAATCTTGAACATACCATAGATTGCCAAGAAGACAAATAGGTCTGTCTTGGAGAGGGTGAGACCAAGTTTCTCCCTGGAGGCTAGGGTTTTGAAGCTCCATCTCATATACTTTGGCCAGGAGAGACTTGTTCTTGGAGAAGGACATCATGCTCAGGAAGTTAGAGGGATAGTGCAGGAGAGGAAGACCCCAGGTGAGACAGATTGATACAGCAACTGGGGCATTGGGGATTGGTGTGTTCGAATTAGTGAAACTGACTCAGGACTGGGCAGGCTTCAGAGCTGCTGTTCATAGGGTCGCTGTGGGTCACAGGCAACTCGATGGCACATAATAGCAACAACAATTTTACTGAATCTGCTCCTCTAAAGAGAAGATTATTCAAGGGGTTTTCTGGGCCTTTCAGAAAGGTATGGACAATTCTGCTTCTTCATCTGTCTTAGTCTGGAAGCTCCACCGAAAACAGTCCACCAATGATGGCATCGCCAATGTTTGAAATAGAAATGGCATTGCTTCTAACAGCGCTGCAACACGCAAAGCCACCACAGTGGGATAAACTGACAGAGTAGTAGATTGGTGCTGATGAAGAATATTCAATATATGATATATTGAGTGGTATTGAAGAGTGTTAAAGCTACCAATAAGTAATGACTATCCCGTGAACTGCCGAAAGAACAAACAAATCTTACAGGAGGTGCAACCAGAGTGCTCCCTAGAGGCAATGACGCTAACACTTCATCTCACATGCTTTGGACGTGTTGTCAGGAGGGGCCAATTGTTGGGAAAAGATATCATGCTAGGAAAATAGAGGGTAAATAAAAAGAGGAAGCCCTTCAATGAGATAGGTTGACACAGTGACTGCAGCATTGAGCTTGAACATGGCAGAGTTCATGAGGATGGTACAGGATGGAGTAAAATTCAGTCCGTTGTTAGCTTTGACTTACGGTTGACGGGATGGCACCAAACAACCACAAACAAAGTGCATGAAACAATGGCAATGTGGTATTGAAATCTGTTTCCTGAAAATGATTTTTCAGAACTATGTCTTCCTTACATCATCAGCTACAATATCCCTAGTACCACGACCCCTTCTAAACCCAGCCTGGACTTCTGGTAGTTCTCTGCTGATGTGCTGTTCCAGT
>NW_006399908.1:3013901-3027053 GCF_000299155.1 Elephantulus edwardii | reverse complement strand
GAGCAATGGTGTCTCTCTGGAGACTAAGGTGCATTTGATACAGGCCATGGTCTTCACAATCCCTTTTTATGCATCAGAGAGTTGGACAATGACCAAGGAGCATAGAAGGAGAATTGATGCGTTTGATCTGTGGTGCTGGAGAAGTGTATTGAGAATACCATGGACTGCTAGGAAAACAAACAGATTTGCCCTGGAAAGGGTTAAACTGGGTGGCTCCTTGGAGGCAAGGATTCTGAGGCTCTGTCTAACATACTTTGGACATGCTGTGAGGAGAGACCGGTCCTTGGAGAAGGACGTCATGCTTGAGAGGGTGGAGGGGCAGTGCAGGAGGGGAAGGCCCTCTATGAGGTGGATTGATTCAGTGACTGGGCTAATTGGGATGGGAGTATCAGAGACAATGCGATTGGCACAGGACAGAGCGGAGTTTAGGGCTGTTGTACATATGGTTGCTATGAGTCGCAAGCGACTCAACGGCCCATAGCAACAACAACAACATGTCTTCCTTAGAACTTTGAGGAGCTTCTTAATTTGAGACTATTGTTGTTGTTGTGTACATTGGGTCAGAAGTGACCCATAGTTGACCCTCGAGATTGCCCCTCATTCTCCTGCAAAGCAGCTGGTGGATTTGAACTGCATGCCTTCAGGATTGCAGCTCAGCATCTTACCACTAGACCACTAGAGCTCTCTAAATTTGAGCCTAGAGTGATAAATTTCCTTCTACCTAAATTGTTGTAGTTATTAAGTACTGTCGACTGAAGCACAACTCTTAATGACCTTATGAACAAAACACCGTAACCCTTTCCTTTATAATTACTGTTGTTTCTCTAAGTTCATGGAGTTTCCAGAGGCATATTGTTTAGCAAGTGGATGTCATTCCTGCTCCTAAGCCTGTCTTAAACTGGGAGCTCCACCAAACACTGTCAATCAGGTGTAACCATTATGGCATGTGACATACCAGTTGCACAGCATTCAGTATCACGGGCATCCCAGGTTATCTCAGTACAGCACAGACAGAAGAGTGCTGTACCACTTAGAGAAAGTTCATTTCAAACACAGTCAACACCAGGCCCGAGGGCCACAGGCTTCCGGCCTACCTACCGCTCATTGCTAGCCAAGTGCATCCAATCCAGTCAGCTCACACACATTCTGAACAAAATAAAACCAACCAAAACAATCCACAGCCGACTTTCAACCAAGACAAGAACTCACCTTTCAAAAGCCAACAGAAGCTCTATCTCAATAGGTAAGAAATTATTTAGGAATAAATACTTAAATTTCTTCTCAGCTCAGTTCTAAGATTAATAATGTCTTTCCTGGGCTTGTGCTAAAAATGGTTTCCAGCACTTTCTTTTTGCTGAACATGAAAAGAGGGGAGGAAGAAAGCTAGAAAAGACAAGAGTTGCCATTATATGTGTCCAAGAACTCCTACATTGTGAGAAATGCATGCTGAGATATTTATGTCCCATTCGCATGATGTCACATCATTTTGGTGATTTCATAGACCATGTCCTTTATGGAAGCATCCAGATCATCCCAGAAGAACCACCTATCTAAGAGGGAACTGAAAAAGTTATGTCCATGTCGGATAATTGATGGAGTTATTGAAGCCTCAGAAACGTGTGTACTCTAAGACAACAGCTAAATAAGGCCAGCGCAGGGATCCATCAAAGCTGGAGTCCTCCACTCACGTCCAAAGAATGCCCGATGCTTTATGAGGTGATCCATGTGTGTGGATGTGTGTTGACTGTGTGCACAGAAGATGAACATTATCTCTTTATTACTCCGTGGACACTAGTGGCCTTGTCTGTAGGGAGTTGCACTGCTAACCCACAGGCCACGTCTCTCTGGCAGTTCAAATCCACCAGTGGCTCCTCCTTGGGAGAAAAATGGATAATCTCTTCCTATGAAATCTACAGCCTTAGATACCCAATAGAGGAAACCCTCTGTTGCCCCTGACGAGGGTCAAAGTCCTTTAGATAAGAGTTATTTTATATATTATCCATCTTCAAGTTTTAGAGTATTTTGACACCAAAATTTTATTTCACCTCAACTTCACTAAACTATGTTGTGCCTTGATTTGTTTGCTTCTCAGCACCACCAAACCCTGTGGAGAAAATCTTCGCCCTAGGCTATCGGGAACATATTGCAAAAGGGCTCCATTTCATCCCATTCTGGGAAATAACTGAAAAACAAAACCTTTCCCCCTTTTAAACCCAGCCACGAGCTGTTGTTTTCTTTTCATCGAAGGATAAAGCAGCATAGCGAGCTGTTCATCCCAAATCCTTCTTTTTCTACTGCCAAGGCTGTTCCTCATTCAAACTTTCCAAACAACTGCCGCTCCCAACCAAGCCAGAATCTGGCATCAGGACAAGGCTGGATGGGGTGTTTGGAGAAAAGCATCTCACTGTTTGCCCGCACTTACTCCCTGTAGCACTTACCTGGCATGCAGGTTAATTCGTCAGTCAGGATGAGCCTCAGCCAGATGTCTGGGCTTTGTGCAGCAGTCCGTCTTTCTCTGTGTGTGTCTGTCTCAGACTCTCTCTCTCTTTCATTTCCAAAGTCTCCTGCACTTCACCCACACCTCTGTAGTAAATTTCTTCATGGCATTGCATCAGAGGTTAGTTGTGAGACTCAAAAGGAATGGAGCTCTAACAGTTTTATTTTACTAAACCAGGTAAAAAGGAGGGCATGGTGATTTCAATCCTAACATGTGAGAACAAACATTGAAAGGGATACAGCAGTAATAATGACAGATAACCATTCTCTTCATCAGAGGTCCATACATTTTCAGGTAGGGTGGCCTTAAATAAGGATTGAGGTACAAAGAGAAGGGATCACCATCTGGCATAGAATGAAGTTTCATGTAATTAGTTTCTTCCTTAATAAATGCATTCCACTTGGGTGAATTACCTCTGAAGCCAAAAGGAAAGGGTTCTGTTGAGGAGACCTCAGCTCACCAAAGAATGTCAAGTCTTTTAGGATCTTTTCTGACGGGCTAGGTTCACAAGGAGCTGCTGCCTCAAACTCTGTATATTTTAGAGCACAAATCATTTGGAGCTTCAAGTAAAACTTTTCCTGACTCTTGTTTCTCGGTGACATATAAATGACCGCATGCTGACGTTTTTTTTTATTTCAGGATTTTATATATTACAATTCACCTTGTTATAATACATTTGTGGCTTTTATGAGACAAATAACGCAGGGATATAGGACATTCAAGCTAACCTGCATAACTGTCATAAGAAAAAAAAGCATTAAATGCATTTCTGAAATAAGTATTTTAATTTAATTTCAGAATTTCAAAACGGCATTAGATCATGGTCTTGTTTGGCAAAAAAGTTTAGTTAGACACTAAGCTACCTAAATAGCCTGATATGTCTTAGAAGGGTGCAACCGGAGTGCTCTTTCGAGGCAAGAATGTTAAAGCTTCACCTCACATATTTTGGGCATGTTGCTAGGAGGGGCTATTCCTTAGAGAAGGACATGATGCTGGGAAGGGTGGAGAGTGAGCAGAGGAGAGGAAGACCTTCAACCAGGTGAACTGATATGGTGACTGTTGCCATGGGGTCTTGTGTGTCAGGAAGTGTGAGGATGGTGCAGGATAGAACAGAGTTCAGATTTTTTGTTCATAGGGTCACTATGAGTTGACTTGATGGCATCTAACAAGGTTTAAATACAATTGATATAGAAAATCTCAACCTTACATTCATGGGCAAGGTGAGGGGAAAGGTAGACAATTTCTTCAGCAGCATATATGGCTAAATCCATCAACCACCTTACACTGTGATATCCATTACTGACCTCGTTAAAAAATATCACTGGGTAAATATCAACAGTTGCCAATTTCATAAGCCAAAAAGACAATGATGTTAAGATTACAGTGACTGACTTTTATGTATAGCTGTCCATAATTTTCCCATTTAGCAGAATCCCTATTTGATGAGACATTCCATTCATATACAAAACCCCAGTTTTAATTATCTATAAAATTTATCAGTGGCCAAGAGTAACAATGTCAGGCTGGAGACTAAGGTGCACCTGATCCAGGCCATGGTCTTCACAATTACTTGCTATGCATCAGAAAGCTGGACAATGACAAAGAATGACGGAAGAAAAGTCAATGCCTCTGAATTGTAGTGCTAGAGAAGAGTCTTGAACATAAAATGGGCCGCCAGGAGAATAAACAGATCTGTCCTGGAAAGGGTGAAGCTAAGTTGCTCTTTGGAGGGAAGGATTATGAAGTTCCATTTCACATATTTGGGGCATGTGGCCAGAAGGGACCTGTCCTTGGAGAAGGACATCATGCTTCAAAAGGTGGAGGGACACCACAAGAGAGAAAGACCCTTGATGAGATGGATCAACACTGTAACTGGGAAAATGGGGGTAGGTGTGTCAAAGACAGTGAAATTGGCGCAGGGTAAGCCAGAATTTGGAACTATTGTGTATAAGGTCACTATGAGTCACAGACGACTCAACGGAATGTAACAACAATGAGGAAGTCTAGAAGACTTTCTATAACCCTGGTCCATTTTCAAAGAATCTTCTTTCTCAGGACAGCTCATGGAGCCATGTTCTGAGGTGAGGTGAGATGAGATCGTTGGAGAGAGACTTGATGGTAAAACAAACACAGAAAGAAAAAGAAAAAGTAAAAAACAAACCTGGGGGGAAAAAGAGCGCTGATACAAGTTAAACTCTTGTTGTTATGTGTCGGTGAATTAGAACCAACTCATAGCTGGCCCTCTGTCAGGGTTTCAGAGGCTTTTAATTACACGGGAGGAGATTGCCTATTTTTCTCACATTGAAGGATGGCTGGGTTTGAACCATAAACCTTTGGCTTTGCAGCACAGCTTCTTACCCAGAGTTTCACAACAAGTTAAACTAAGTACTTTAAAGTCTTCATTAGTGAGAACTACCAAAGATGCAACTTGCCCACTGAGTTTACCATGAATCATTTTTAATAAATTTGCCAATATGCTGATAGGCCGTGAGGCAAAGGGAACAACTCTGGAGCCTTGGAACTTGATTGTCTTGGGCTGTAAAGCCAATCTTACTACTTACTATAGAAGTCCTGCTATGTAAACAAAAGCTGGGTGGTTTGACTCCCCCACCCCGTTGGTCTGCTGGGAATGGACAAACAGGCACCTCCCACGATGACTTACAGCCTCTGAACCTGATGGAAGTGTTGCATGAATCAGACCCAATCTTTGAAGAGTGGATTTGATTTACCATTTACAAGCCACATTGCTTTAATCACATTTTTTAATCCCTTTCCCTCAGTTTCCTCAAATCCTCCTTGAAATAAGTCACTAACATCATCTGCAGGCATTTGGTTTGAATCCACCAGCTGCTCTGCAGAAGAATGGGCACTCTCCTCCTGTGAGATCAACTACTTTGAAAACCCACCAGAGGGTCAGCTGTGGGTCAGTTTCGACTTGATAGTACACAACAACAACAGCAACAACAATACATGGGAGAAGGATGGACTGTCTCCTCCCACGCAATTTCCTGCGTCTGAAAACCCGCTGAAGGGTCAGCTATGTGTCAGTTCCAACTCGATGGTATGCAACAATTCTGTGGGATTAGTGTGTAGATTACAAGTTATATATTAAAAATGCATAGCACAGTTAAAGACCATTAGTGAAAACGTGCCCATAGGTGGCTATTAACATCGCAGGTTTCCTGTGATGCAAACAGTTGAAGGGAAGGTAACTGCATAGTCTGTAGAGAGTTGTGTTATCAATGCAAAAGCTGCGCCTCTCGGTCGGGATCGAACCCACCAGCCGCTCAGGAGAAAGATGTGTGGCCTCCACCTGTGAAACTGACAATCGCAGAAACCTAACGAGGGTCAGCCGTGAGTCGATTCTGACTTGACAACAACTGAGGAGTGAGAACCAAAACGTCCAAGAGTTGCGTCCACCCAGAGGCTACCTCGGGAGAAAGGTGAGCCGCCAAAGGTGAGCCGCCAGAGATCAGCTATTGAAAATCGTATTGAGAGTGGCTTTATTCTGACCCATGTCATGTGTCTCAGTGAATCGGAGCTGATGGGAACTGGTCCCCGAAGGGCAACAGAGAAGCACAAGGAGAATTTAAACATCGAACATTTTGCTGCACCAGATGATGTATGCTTTTCCAATGCAGCATGTAAGACTCTAAAAGTAAGCTGGCATTTCAACAAGCTATCCTTTTCTATCTTACTAGTTTATTCTATTACAGTCTGCAAAGTTGAGGGTTTTTATCTCCCCACTACAGTCCCAATGAGAGGGAGCTCTGGTGGCCCAGTGGTTAAAAAAACTACACAGCAATCCCAAAGTCACGCGGTTCGAACCCACCAGCTCCTCTGGAGAAGGATGAGCAATCTTCTCGTGCAGATAACTGCCTCTGAAAAGTCGCTGGAGGCTCAGCTATGGATCGGTTCCTACCTGATAGTACTTGGCAACAACAACATATGCACTGCAGTCCCAAAGGCAGACAATTTGAATCCAGCAGCTGCTCCTTGGAGTGGGATAAAGATGTGCACTCTCCTCCCATGCGATTTGCTGCCTCTGAAAATCCACTGCAGAGTCAGCTATGGGCAACAATGACAACAACAATGATCATTTTAGAGGAGCTCTGGTGACTTAGAAGCACTGCCAACCCAAAGGCACATGGTTCAAGTCTACCAGCTGCTCTGTGACGGGGGAGATGGGCAATTTCCTGTATGATTTACCTCTGCAAACCTGCTGGAGGGTCAGCCACGAGTCAGTTCTGACTTGACAGTACCTAACGACATGACAACAATGATCATCATTTAAGGAATTTACTCATTAGTCTTTTTTTTTTAAAAAAAAAAAAAAAACAACCCTATAATGTTAAAGGCTGAACATTTTCAATGTAAACAGTTTAAAATAACCAGTGCCACCTTCTTCACCACTGCTGCCTAAACCAGAGATTGGCAGACAACTGCATGGTAAATGTAGCAAAGGACTTTTCCTGTTCTCTGCAACTTTCCAATTCAGGATGGCTCCAAGCTCAAGCACTAGGCTGGTGAGGATGAATATATTTTTACTGTAGAAAAAGTTACCTAAGCATTCATCATTTCAATTCCTGAACAACCAAGCACTGACTACGCACTGACAGCCTCCTAACGATGTCTTATTTGCATTAAGTGATAAGCAGACTTTCATAAACAAAAGTGGAATTTTGCATAATATTATTTAGTGACACTTTCTCTCTCTCTTTCATACTTTCTCTCTCTCTCTCTCACATACACACACACACACACACACGCATGCATACTCCCATAAAGGCTCTGACAGGAACTACAATTCTTTTCTATTTTTCATTTAAATGGTATTCTTTTCTCCTGTTATCAGCTCACCTGCTTCCATTTGGATGCTTTCTGACAATGGTTCTGGGGTATTTTTTTTTTTTAAATCTGGATTTTAAAAAAAAGTGGTAATAGAATTGACTAAGAAGAGACAGTGAGGTATAATTACTGAATTCTGCTCTTTCTCCCAAAGAATCTTCAATTCATATGTAGCTTTAGGCCGAATTGAGAAGCATAGCACTTGTTTCCTCATGAAACAAGTGGAAAGGTAATGCAAAAGAGACTTAAACCTACACCTCCCAAAAGAAACCCCCCACTCCCTACACATCTCCCACATCCCCTCAACACACACACACACACACACACACACAGAATGAATGAATTATAGAGACAGCGGTAGAGCTCTCTACCGTGAATGGTGTAAACAAACACAAACCTAAATGGTTGCCATCAAGCTGTCCCCGACTCAGAATAGAACTGTTAAAGAATAGGGTTTTCAAGGCCATGACTGTTTTTACAGGCAGATCATCAAGCCTTCATTAGGAGACACTGCTTAGGTGGTTCCACACTGCCAATCTTTTACTTGGAAGCCAGACACTTAACCATTAGCACCAGTTACGGAGCCTAAAAGGAGTGGAAGGGAATTAGGGAAGACATCTGTCATCACTCTCTACCATGGTTCCTCGAAATGCAAGGAGCCTGTCTGAGCACCTTGTACCAACTCCTTCTGGTGCCCACACTCACATCACCTCCTTCCTCCCTAATGTAGAGATCAAATAACTTCATGTAGGGAAGCTCTGTTGGCTTAATGATAAGATGCTTCACTGTAATCCCAAAGACATGTGTTTGAATCCACCAGCTGCACTGCAGGCAAAGAATGAGCATTTTCCTATGGCCTCTGAAAATGTCCTGGGGGGTTGGTTCAAACCCCAGAGTACATAACAACAAAAACAACAGCAACATTTTTTTAACATTTATTTTAACTGGTTTACTTACAAAGTTCATTCTCCTTTCCTTTACCCACCCCTCTCCTTCCACTCATCAAATTGTGCAACCCTGATTAATGTCTCCCTACCTCCCCCCACCCCTGCCCATCTTCATCCCTCTGTTTACCCTTCCCTGCCTTGGATCCTCATACATGTTCTACAATAATGGTCTTATACAGTATTTGTCCTTATGTGACTGAGGTAGTTCACTTAACATAATGCTCCCCAGTCCCTCCCATGTTAGGTAGTAATTTATAAAATCTTTGTTCCTGACTGCTGCATAGTATTCCCTTGTGTGAATGTTCCACAATTTCTCAGTCCGTTCTACTGTGGTTGGACATCCGGGCTGTTTCTACGTTCTTGCTATAATGCTGCTATGAACATTGGTGTACAAGTCTCTGTTTATGCCTCAGTTCTCACTTTCTCAGGATATATTCCAAACAGTGGAATAGCTGGGTCATATGGAATTTCTATGTTCAGCTTTGAGGAAACATCAATTGCCTTCCAGAATGCTTGTACCATTTTACAATCCTACCAACAATGTATAAGAGCTCCTTTCTCACCACATTCTCTCCAATATTTATTACTTGCTGTACTGCTAACTTTTACCACTGCTACTGGGATAAGATGGTACCTCACTGAGGCTTTGATTTGCATCTCTCTTATCGCCAGGGATTTTGAGCATTTCTTCATGTGCCTGTTCGCCATCTGAATGTCCTCTGTCAAAACTCCTTCCACAACTCTTGCTCATTTTTTAACTGGATTATCAGTCTTTTTCTTCTGGAAGCCTAGGAGGATTCCATAAACTTTTGTTAGGAGATGCCACACAGTAATAGTAACCAAAACAGCATGGTACACATTCAATGACAGGCACATAGATCAATGGAACAGAACTGAGAACCCAGAAATGGACCCATCTATCTACGGTCAATTAATATTCAACAAGGAAACAAAACCTATCAAATGGAGAAAGGACAACCTCTTCAACAAATGGTGATGGCAAAACCGGACTTCCACCTGCAGAAAGCTGAAACAGGATCCACATCTCACACCATACACAAAAAAATCAACTCAAGTTGGATCAGAGACCTGAAAATAAAGCCCCAACCCATAAAGTTCATCATAGACAAATGGAGATCATGTTTAGACAGATTAGTCTATGGTATAAAGTGACTACCAAATACAGCCAGAAATGCACATCTGAAGAGGATAAAAATTGATGAATGTGACCTTCTGAAGATTAAATATCTATGCTCATCAAAACTTTTTCCAACAGGCTAGGAAAAAAAAACACCCCAAACCCCCAAATCAACAGCATTTTTTCATTTAATATTCAGTGCATATTTCTCTCCCAGGTTAGGGTGAGAGGAGAGAGAGAGAGCAAGAGAGAGATGCATTAGTCCTTTCTACCACTTACTCCCATGCCACCTGAATAAAGATGGTGGGTCTTTGGAAGAACCCATCTTGAGCCAACTCATCAGAGCCAACCTGGGAGTGGCCGTGTTTCATCCACTCAAGTTGCTCTAAGATCTGAGCCGAGGAGTGGTGTGGTGAATCCTGGACACATCGCCTGGCTACCTTCAATCAATAAGGTTCACATAAGCAACACTAGGCATAGAAAGTAGAGTCGAGCCAGACCATAAAATCAATTTCTTCTTTTTCGTGTTACCTGGTATTCTTTCTAACTCTGTCGCCCACCCCGTGTAGAGGTAGTCCTCTAGCCTTGATTCGGCTTCAGCCTGCGCTTAGTTGTGACTTGCCTACTGACCACATGCTCTCCTGTGTGCTGCCTGCTGGCCCAGAGCAGCCACCTCTTCTCCTGCCTGTGCACAAGGCTCTCTCGTTTCAAGTTCTTCACATTGGGTGTCTTCTCCATCTGATCTCACTTTCTGCTGATCTCTCTCTGCATCAGCTTTAGCTTGTGCTCTTCCTGAATGCCATTGTGTTTCACTTTGTTTCCTTTTATATTGATTTGCCTACAAAATTGATATGGATTGTATATCATTCACATACACTGTGTATCACACATTCCTGCATTCACATTGTATTCCAATCACTCATATACATTGTGTTTTAGAAAATCAATCATCTCTGTCTGCCATGACTCCATCTTTTCTGGTCCCCACTGGATCTTTCTTAACTCCTTCACTTCCTCCTTCAGCCCATCCTAGAGATTGCCTCTCTCTCCTACCTGGTTTCCTGCCTCCCTCCCCTTCCCCTTTTGGACTTTCATACACATCTTACTAGTTATCCTTCTAGTTTTATAATAACAGCCTTATGCAGTATTTATCCTTATGAGATTGAGTTGGTTCATTCATGCTCTCTAGACTCTCCCATATTATATAGTGTTTATCTAAATCATTGCTCCCTAGAGCTGCATGGTATTCCATTGTATGAAGGTACCACAATTTCTCCGTCCATATGTTTGTTGATGGGCATTTGAGCTGTTACCAATTTCTTGCTATTATGAATAATGCAACTATGAACATAGGCATACAAATCTCCATTTGTATCTCAATTTTATTTTCCCCAGAGTATATTTCTAGCAGTAGCTGGGTCGTATGGCATTTGTACAGCTTTTTGAGGAAATATCCAACTGGCTTCCAGAGTAGATGTACTGTTTTGCCATAGTTTAAAAAACAAAACAAAATGTGACAACAACAATTTGTTGAGGTCATGGACCACATTGAATAGGTGATAGAGGTTAAGGAATCTTCCTCTGAGAAAAAAAGTCCTATGTGAGTTCACAACTAATGAGTTCACATTCAGCATGTGCTCCCAGAATCACTGATTCTCTGCTTCCTCTTTCGAATTGCCCACATGTGGTTGTGGTTGGGTTACTTAGCTTTGACAGGAAACCGTCCGTTGACCTCCTTGCCTTCCAAACTTCTAGTTAGTCATTCAGCCCATATGTTTCCCCAGCCTCTGGGCTCGATTTTCTAAACCATCTTCCTGGTTCTTCAAGTCAGCTTCATCAGGTTAGTCCTGGTACCTATCTCTGCTCCTTCAATTTCAGCAGTGGGCCTTCTAAATCCAGTCCATCCACATGCTTAACATAAAACACTAAGTGTTCACTCGCTTATTTAGCGTCTCTATGACATGGAGGGGGAAGACAAACGAATCATTCCATCCTGCAAAACGGTAGAGACTTGAGGTTCAAATATGCCTAGTGTCCTTTCTAAGCTCTGACAAATCTTCAACCTGAACATCTCATACCAATGATGACTCAGCTGTGAAATGTTCTCATTTTCTAATCTCTAGTTTATAGCAACTGCTCAGAGCATGTAATGCAATTTTAAAAACTTATGTGGAAGCAAAATCCTATGCAGTGAGATTTGTTGCTCTGTGGGCCCCATGTTTCGAGAAATTGAAGCTGTGTTGGTGAACTGACTGCCTTGGTAAAATGCATCCATTTAAGAAGATAACTATGTGTTTTGCTCCAAAAGATAACCTTGAACTCAAGCAAAATGATCAATGATCGGGAGTTGTAAAAAGATGGATGCAGAGCCTTAATTAAATTAAGCTGTGATTTGGGGCCCAGATTGCAAGGGAGGAAGAAGGGTCCACGGGGATGTATTATCAGTGCAAAATATTTTCTGGGAGTTGGCTTGTCACCAGGTTAAATTCCACCAGGCTCTCACTGGCAGCTGGTTATAATAAGAGTGAAGTTTGTCTACTGTAGGAATGAAAGGTTCCAGGGTTGGGAAGACAGCCCATTGCCTCTGAAAAGTCCTTTGACCTAGCCGGAGGAAACAAGCGTTTCATTCAGCCGCTCACCACTGTCTTCAGCACACAGTGTTTGTCAAGCTCTGCAGGCCTCAGTCCAAGCGTGCACCTGCTTTCTGATTCCTCTTATCTCCACATAGCATGTGGTGAGCTGTGAATCGGGGAGCACCATGAAAGCAAACGCCTTCGGTTTCATGCTCTTTCATTTTTCCTTGGCTTTTGCTAATCAAGAATTGCACACGACTTCATCAGTCGCCCTCTGGACCCCAGCATATTTTGTCTCAGCTGTGGTTTGCCTACCCTGGTATCCTCGTTCTCGTCAAGGCTGCTAGGAGTACAGCTCTGTAGGATCCGTGAGGCAATTGTGGATCTTGTGTGCTTAGCTGTTGTTTACATCTGACACAAGTCTCCTCATTTGATACTCTTTCTAGAGCCTCCTGCTCCAAAGGTCCCACTAACAAAAGGATGAATTCAATATTTGATATAACTCTAATTTCTACATGGGCTATTTCCAGGCTGGGAAGATGAGCACAAAGGCTGGATTCTGCAAAGGTGTGTTTTCTGGTTTGAGTTTGAGGCTAGGGTGTGGCTTTTGTTCACAATAGGGTGTGAGCTGATTGTTTTTAAAAAGGCTTTTGTGACCTCAGGCCTGCTTTTTTGTGGCTCTCCCAAATAAAACAGCCTTGGAAGCAGGAGTGGCATCCACTTTCGAAAAAAGCTTGCCTCCCAAAACTCCATGAACTTGGAGAAAAGATGAAAGTTTTGTATTTAAGACTTTCATTCATAGGGTCTCTATGGGTCATCTACTTAACAACACAATGTTAGACACAATGTTAGATATTGCTCGTTCTACCCCAGAATCTTCTTATTGTGTTCTGATACATTAATGGGAATTGCTGAATGTCTTATTCAGAAATGACCAGTCCTCATGTTTTTAGAACTAATGTGAGGGACCTCTCAAGAGTACTGAAGAGCAACGATGTCAGGCTGGAGACTAAGGTGCGCCTGATCCGGGCTATAGTCTTCACAATTATGTGCTAGGCATCAGAGAATTGGACAGTGAATAGGGCTGATAGAAAGAGGATTGATGCCTTTGAACTGTGGTGCTGGAGAAGAGTATTGAATATATCATGG
>NW_006399908.1:3013182-3013801 GCF_000299155.1 Elephantulus edwardii | reverse complement strand
CTTCCTCTTCTGTCTTTGCAATGACTGTTTGCACTCTCCCTGGATGATACCCTTGATATCCTCCCACAACTCATCTGGTCTTCCTTCATTAGTGTTCAAGGCCCCAAACCTGTTCCTGAGATGGTTCTGAAATTCAGGTGGGATAGACTCAAAGTCATATTTTGGTTGCCCTGGATTTGGTACTAGGGATATTGTAGCTGATGTTAGATAGATCTTAGCTGAAAGCAGAGTATACCAGAGGAATGTCTATCTGTGTTTCATTGACTATGCAAAGGCAATTGACTGTGTGGATCATAACAAACTGTGGCTGACTCTAAGAAGAATGGGAATCCCAGAACACTTGATTGTTCTAATGCGAAACCTATACTTGGACCAGGAGGCAGTCGTCAGAACAGAGCAAGGGAACACTGTATGGTTCAAAATTGGGAAGGAAGGGCGTACACCAGGGATGCATCCTATCTCCATACCTTTTCAACCTATATATAGAACAGATTATCTGGGAGGCTGGGCTCTATGCGGAGAAATGTGGGGTCCAGATTGGGGGACGAGTTATCAACAATCTGCATTATGCAGATGACACAACTCTGCTTGCTGAAACTGAAGAGGACCTGAAGCACCT
>NW_006399908.1:2988686-3008124 GCF_000299155.1 Elephantulus edwardii | reverse complement strand
AGAGTGGAGGGGAAGCAAAGGAGAGGAAGACCTTTGGTGAGATGGATCGATTTTGCGACTGGAACGGTGGGAATAAGTGCGTTTGAGATGGCTAGGTTGGCACAGGCTAGAACAGCATTTAGAGCTCTTGTACATAGGGTCGCTATGAGTCGCAAGCGACTCGATGGCACATAACAACAACAACAGCAACAACTCAGCCTTTACTGATTTTGTCTGAGCAAATGGCAAAAGATATTGTGGTTGTTATGTGCCGTCGAGTCGCCACTCCTAGCGACCCTATGTACAACAGCCCCAAACTCTGCTCTGTCCTGTGCCAATAGCACTGTCTCCATACACCCATCCTGATTACCCCAGTCACTGAACCAATCCACCTCATAGAGGGTCTTTCCCTCCTGCACTGTCCCTCCACCCTACCAAGCATGATGTCCTTCTCTAAGGACCGGTCTCTCTCTACAACATGACCAATGTATGTCAGACATACAAGCCTCAGAATCCTTGCCTCCAAGGTGCAGCCCGGTTTAACCCTCTCCAGGATGAATCTGTTTATTTTCCTGGCAGTCCATGGTACATTCAATACTCTTCTCCAACACTAAAGCGCAAAGGCATCAATTTTCCTTCTATCCTCCCTAGTCATTGTCCAACTTTATGATGCATAACAAGAGATTGCAAAGACCATGGCCTGTATGAGACACACCTTAGTCTCCAGAGAGACACCATTGCTCTTAAGTACTTTGGAGAGGTCCCTAACAGAAGACTTTACCATCGCAGTAAGTATTTTAATTTCCTCGCTGCTGGTGCCAAGAGTGTTGACCATGGAGCCAAGCAAACTAAAGCTGTGAACAATCTCAATCTCTCCACCATCCATCCTGATGCCGCCAATCGGTCTAGTGGTGAGAATTTTTGTCTTGCTTACATTGAGCCTCAATCCATATTGGAGGTTGCAGTCCTTGACCCTCTGCAGCAAGCACTTCAGATATAGTGATCATTAAAACCATAATACAACTATGTATAGCAGTGACAACCAACTTGTATAGAGTGCTTTCTATATTCTAGCAACATCATTTTAAGTACTGTTGTTGTTGTTATGTGCTGTCAAGTTGCCTGCAACTCATAACATCCTTATATATAGCAGCTCTGAATCCTGTCCAGTCCTGAGCCAGTCTCACTGACTCTGACACACTTATCCCCATTGCCTTAGTTACTATGTCAGTCCATCTCATCCAAGGTCTTCTTCACCTGCGCTGTCCCTCCACCCTCAGAGCATGATGTCCTTCACTAAGGACTGCTCCCTGTTGGCCACATGCTCAAAATATGTGAGACTGAGCTTCAAAATCCTAACCTCCAAGGAGAGACTTGGTTTTACCCTCTCCAAGACAGACCTGTTTGTTTTCTTGGTGGTCCATGGTATGTTCACGACTCTTCTCCAGCACCACAACTCGAAGGTGTCTATTCTTCTTCTCTCATCCTTAGTCATTCTCCAGCTCTCTGGCACATAGCTAGTAATTGAAGACCACAGCCTGGATTAGATGCACCTTAGTTTCTAGATTGACATTGTTGCTTCTCAGCACTCATACATATATTAACACATTGAATGTCCATTCAAATGATGTTGGTACAATTATTATCACCTCCACTTTTTAGATGAAACCACCAAGGTTTAGTTAAGTAATAATGAAGAAGTGACAGAAGTCACCACATGGGACAGACAGCAGGGTGGCAATTGTCAGAAGAGTCCTGAGTTGATGTTGATAGGAATGGCCAGAGATAAGTGATATAAATTCCATATTAAAATTTGTTCAGTAGGGAGGAGAGAGGTTTCCACGTAGGTCTTCTGGTCTGCAAGTAGCACTACATTGTCAGTAAAACTCCTCACATTGAAATTATTATGTTGGATAGTGGAAAGTTTTCTTCTTCTTGCAAATTAGAACTACAGTTCCTCAGATTGTAGGATGCTTATTGCTGTATTCTCTGAAGGTGAAGCTTTGGTGAGTCATCTACCTGTAAGGACACTCAGGGGATGACACATTCAGTCCTTTCTTTCACCTCTAAGTGTGCATTAACTAAGTGAGACATGAATTTGATATACTCATCTTCATCTACTATCAAGTTATCTTGGGCAAGTTCTTTGAACTCCCTTTGTCTGATTATCTGTGAAATGAAGACAATGCCTTCTTCAATGGATTGCTGAAAGTATTAAATGAGGAGACTATATAAAGATATTGCATCTCTGTAAGTGAAAGTTTCCTCATCTGTAGAATGGCTTGGTGGTAAGGAATTGCAAAAGAAAAGTATGCAGTTCAAATCCACCAGTTACTTTGCGGGAGAAAGATGGGCAATTGCCTCCCCTGTGATTTTTGCCTCAGAAAATCCACTGGAGGGTGGGCTACGGATGGAATCTGGCTTGATGATATTAAAAAACTTTAGAGTTATTGTGAAGATTAAAGGGTGTTGTTGTTGTGGTTGTTATGTGCCATCAAGTCACCTGTGACCCGTAGCAACCCTAGGTATAGCAGCTCTGACTCCTGCCCTGTCCTGAATCAGTCTCACTAATTCTGACACACCAACCTCCCTTACCCCAGCTACTGTATCAATCCATCTCATCCAGGTCGTCCTCTCTTGCACTGACCCTCCACCCTTCAAAGCATGATGTTCTTCTCCAAGGACTAGTCTCTCATCGTCATGTGCCCAAAATATGTGAGACGGAACTTAAAAATTCTAGCCTTCAAGGAGAAACTTGGTTTCATCCTCTCCAAGACAGACCTGTTTTTGTTTTTCTTTTCTTGGCACTACATGGTATGCCCAAGACTCTTCTCCAGCACCACAATTCAAAGGCGTCAGTTGTTCTTCTGTCATCCTTTTTCGTTGTCCAGCTCTCTGAAGCATAACAAGTAATTGTGAAGACCATGGCCTGGATTAGGTGCACCTTAGTCTCTAGACTGACATCGTTGCTCTTCAGCACTTTGGAGAGGTCCCTGATAGCAGATTTTCCCAATGCAATTCATCTTTTGATTGCCTGACTGCTGGGGTTAAGAGTGTTGATTGTGGAATTACTAGTCTATAGAAACTATGGCACTCAGTTATTCCTTCAACCTGTCACAAAACTTACCCTGTGTTTCAGCTTTTAGTGTGACCAGGGAATTCTGAAGACCTAGTGGGTAACTGAGTTCTGTTGCCAACTCAAAGTCAAGTGGTTCAAACTGGCCAGCTTGTCTGCAGGAAAAAGATGGGTGTTCTCCTCCTGTGTGATTTACAGCCTCTGAAACCCTGTTGGGGGTGTCAGCTATAAGCCGGTTCTGACTCAGTATCACTTAACAGCCATACAATGTGAACTGTAACAACCAGGAGTCACTCACTTCTTAAAATAAAACAGAGAAGATGAAAAAAGCAATCTTTGCCCAGGGATAAAAGCTTAGACGGCAGGAAGGAGTAGAATAGAGGATTAATGGAAACCAGATTCACAGGGAGGGAGGGAGAAGAGTATAGTTTTATTATTATTATGATAAGCAATTTCATAAAACAAAATATACATGCATAGTTGCATGGGAAACCGATCTGCTTTGTAAACGTCCACATAGATCATAATAACAATGAAACGTTTTTTGCAAGGCTCAGTGGACACTGGAGAGCCAGAGCTGTTCTCTATCTCCACTTTGGGGATTAATTTTTGGTCTTTCTTCCACCTGTTTATGATTGTATTTTCATTTTAACTAGTTTTCCATCTTTAGTAGCTATTAACCTACTTTTCTAATCGTTTTATGTCTATTATGACTAAAAGTTCCACATATCACAGCACCCTTTGAAGCTAAGATTTCATTAGTGTGGCTTAAAGTAACTATAAAGTTGTAGAAAGGGTCAGAATTCCCATTAGATTACGAGATTTATTCTCTCTTTTAAAATGAATAGACTCACAGTCATGGGATTCAAATTCCCCTTTCTGCTTCAAGGGGGAAAAAAAGAAAAAGAAATAAGAAGAGTATTTGCAGGTTACTTTTATCTTTGAGACTATCTCAAATTCACTTTCCTCTCAATATTAGGTATAAGAGCAAATTTCTCAAAGCCCACAGACTAATTCAATTCTGACAGGACTTTTCAGGCTAAATTGCGAAGTAATTTAAGATCTCCTCTCAAAGAAAATGCACACATAATTCATAACAAATCTCTTTTAACTCTTCTTTTTTTAACCAATTTTAAACTCAGAGCTCTCTTTGTCACCTTAAAGTTGGAACTTAATGTACCAGAACCAATTAGGAACATGTCAAAAGCTTTATTCAGGCTGAAATGTGTAACAGTCGTGGATGGCATTATGAGCTGGACGCCAGCCTAACTCATGGGCCCTTCACCGCACCCCGATGACACTCTCCTGCTCACCCCTTTCAGGCTCAGCCTTTTCCATGGGCAGCAGCTACTTTAGCGCGCTTTTCCTGCTTAACCTGGAAAAGGTTGCAAATGGTAACAAGTAGGTGACTTTTCTGGAGAGAGGTACTTAAGATCACATTATACGACAAGGGGGCTCAGGAGCTCCGCTATCGGTGACAGGTCTGGGGAAGGGGCAGCTGCCAACATGTCTGGCCGCAAAGGTGGTAAGAAGCAGCCCCTGAAACAGCCCAAGAAGCAGACCAAGGAGATGGACAAGGATGATAAGACTTTCAAGCAGAAACAAAAAGAACAGAAGAAACTTGAGGAGCTAAAAGCAAAGGCTGCAGGCAAAGGTCCCCTGGCTGTGGGTGGAATTAAGAAATCTGGCAAAAAATAAGTCTAGGGCAATGATGAACCTTACTTCTGTTCCTTTTGAAAACATCTGGATTCTCTGCTATAACATCTGTGGGCATCTGTAGTTAACATGAAGTGTTGTCTTGGAGCCTGTCGTACATTTAAGAAGAACTTTTGTGAAGCAGTGAAGAAGAAACCCTATGATGGTCCATCTCCTGCTGCCACTCAGCCATTCTGATCTTAGCTGTGCAGTCAAAGTAAATGCAATCCAGAATCCTGTCTGAATCTCCTCTTCATTCTTTGTTATGCCCAGACTTCTGTACCACCTGGAATTAAGCCTACTCATTTGATTAAAAAGAAAAATAAAACCAAAACCCACCACATTATACAATTTTCTAATGCATTCATTGATTCTACCTGGAATGTTCCGTTCCAGTTTGTACCCTGTCCCAAATCTCCAATGTTTGCCCTTTCACAGCCTAGAAGCAGATTCCAAGTGCAAAAATGGACTAATGTCCTTGAAAAACCTGCCCCTGACTCCTACACCTTTCTTCACTCTGGTCACTTGCTGGTTTCCAGACCCACAGAGCATGCCTTGCCCAGGGCCCAGAAAATGTCCCCTTTCTGGTCCTTGGAGAGGGACATCATGTTTGGCAGAGTGGAGGGGCGGCAAAGGAGAGGAAGACCTTCGTTGAGATGGATCGATTCTGTGACTGGAGTGATGGGAATAAGTGTGTTTGGGATGGCTAGGTTGGCACAGGATAGAACGGTGTTTAGAGCTCTTGTACATAGGGCCACTATGAGTCGCAAGCGACTCGATGGCACGTAACATCAACAACAACAATATTTAGAGAAGCCTTTCCTGGCCACCTTATCTAAATTAGCACTCTCCTCTACATCCATTGTGCTGTTATTGGTGTTGTGTACCATCGAGTTGGAATGGACCCATAGCTGACCTGGCAGGTTTTCAGAGGCACTTAGTCGCAGGGAAGGAGACTGCCTTTCCTTCTCCTATGGAGCAACTGGTGCATTTGAACTGTGTACCTTTGATATTGCAGCACAGCTTCTTGTCATTAGGCTACCAGTGTTCCAATCCATTTGTATTTATTTATTTATGTTTTTGCATGCTGTCACTAAATCATATATTTATTGTCTTAGCTGTTTATCATGTGTTTCCTGGGCTGGGATGTAGGGAACATGAAGTCAAGAGTTTTTCTTTGTTCTCCAATGCATCTTCAGTGGCTAGACCAATGTCTGTACGCATGGTAGGTACTCAGTGCATAGTTGTTGATGGAATAGATCAAGTAATTAGATCATGCCACTGTGTGTTAGTCTGGGGTAGCCACGATACAGTAACACATATTCTTCCATGATATTGACCTTCTTCTCTTCTGTCAGATATCAGTGTGGTAAAATGATCTCCATGGGAGATTTGGAAACTCTGCAGAGGCTCATTCACTCTGTGGTTTGAATTAAGATGCTTAGTCCTTAACTAAATAGTGTTCTGGATGCTGAAAGAGTTCATTAACGTGCATCATTGCGCATGCCAGTCTTCCCTCACCAGGGCCATTGAGCCCTGGGGACAGAGAAACCATGGGTTCTAACTCAAGTTCAGGCAACTTCTGGCCAAAAAACTTATTAATAAGAGTCAACTCTTCTCACCTCCCAGGGTGCCTGAAATGCCCCCAGTTCCTGAACTCATTCTGTTTTATGGCAGGTTCTCTTGAGAGAACTTCACTGGCCTTTGGCAGAACATAAGCCAGAATAATGGGCAAGCAGATGCCAGAGTGAATTCCGATGTGTACACACAATTCTTGGCCCCATAAAATCAATTCCTTATTCATAATTAAGCAACTTCTCTAAGACAGGGCAGGTTGCTACAGTTATTAAAAGATAAATAATAGATAAGGATCCACTTAGGGTTTTTCGCTGTTATTGTTGTTAACTTTTTGTTTGTTTGTTTTAAGGATAAAGAATTTGCAACATAAGGTACCACTGTAATTCTTTTCCTTCTACCCCAACTTTAAAAAGAGGAGGCTTTCTACACTTTCGTTGCCTCACTATGTTATATTTCTTTTTAAAATGTGTTCTTAAGAGCACAATGACAGAGCAACACTTGCTAGAGAGAGAAGACACTAGAAATCCCCCAGGGTCTCAAATCAGCATATTAAAGTGTTGGGGGAAAAAAGGGGTCCTGTCTTCAGAGAGAATGCTGGATTTGAGGTGTGACACTCCTAAGGGCAAGTGAGGGAGAATTCAACAGCATCTCACTGAAAGAGCAGCTGTCATCTCCTCACTTAGCTGGAACCTGCAAATGGGCTGAGTGCCTCTCAAAGCAGGGGAAAACTGAGAGTTCTTAGATATGGCCGCTTATGATGTGGAAGTGAACAAGAATGCAGGATTGGTGCCTCATCTGGCCTAAGCATTGCTGGAGCGGGAAGCTACTGGAGCAGCGTGCCCCTGAAGGATCTGAAAGCTTCTTGACTTTGTGTATCTGGGGGATGGAAAAGGTGACTTCACCCCTCCCAATGCTTTGTGACCAATGGGAAGTGCTTAGGAAGATCCTGCATTAAGAAATTTAGAACTTAAGAGAGAGAAAAACCACTGGACTGGCCAAGAAGTCATTGACTCAAGCCATGGAAAAGGAGTTAGGAGAGTATAAAGCAGGCAGGGTTAATGGAAAACTGGGCTCTCAGCAAAAGGGAGGTACTACCACATCAGCAGAGAGAGGGCTCTGTAAAAAGGGAGCAGTTAGGACAGCATTGGCAGTCAGTCATCTATAAGGCCAGGAACTTGGCTTTCCCATCCATCCCTCTTCTGGCCTTCCAACACTGGAGGGCACGTTGGAGGGGAGTGATACCCAGAAGGGGGAGAAGGAACATAACATTTCCTCTCTCCCATGCCATCATGTTTCTGCTGGAGAGGATTTAGCCGGGAAGGGAGACTCCAGCTTTGAAGATTAGACTTTTAGCTGGACTGCACCAAGTTTTAATACTTGAAAAGAATTGAATAATGTGATTTTGACCAACACATCATTAATGGACCTACTTACCCAGCACAAAGGGGGATTCGTAATAGTAAAGCTGGAAGCAGTGATTAGAAAAAAAAAAATTAAAACCATTTCTTATTTAGACACCAGCTAATCAAGAATTCTTCAATCAATTGGTGCCAGTAGTTAGAAAATTTATTTTAAGGATTAAAGATTTGGCAGAGAAAATGGAAGGTCCTTTTGCATAGTTTTGGCTATAGAAATAGGAGTTTTATTAAAAAATTATTAAATTCATAGAAATTCTGAAAGAGAAACTTTTAAAAAATATCTTTTGGGTGTTTTTTTAATATTATACCAGTTTATTTACAAAATTGGAATACATTGTTTTTCAGACCATACTCTTCCAATTTCCCTCTCCTCCTCACCCATCAAATTGTACAAAGCTTTCAAGTGACATTGATTCCATGGCAGTACAGGAAGTGAGAGTGAGCAGGGGTATTGGGAGGGAAGATTGCCCTTCCCAGGTGCCTAACACAGAGCAAGATATGGAAGAACAACTGCTCTGGGAGCTTGTAGTCACTGATTAGTTTCTGTTAGTGGTTGCAGAGCTAAAAGTTTTAGCAGCAGCTGTGAGGAAGAAGTGGATGGTGTTGAAAACTGGGTGATCTCAAGGGATGTGGTAATACAAGCATTGGTCATAACCAGCACAAAGCGGTGGCCAGAGTCACAAAGCACATAGTGCTGGCTGCAGAGCTGGTGGTACCAAGACTGGGACTGAAATGCAAAAGTTAGAAGCAAAGAGGGACAGGTAGTTGGACAACATAGACTTGGTAACAGAAATCAGGCTGGAGATGGAATGATTGAATTATTATACAGGAAATAATTTACTCATTGCAAATACTTGATTAAAAAAATACGGCAGATGGCAAATGTATATATGGACCTCACCTGATGAACTACATAAGAATCAGATAGGCTATAGGAAGAACCAATGGAGAAGTTCAACATCAACACTTAAAACCAGGTCAGATGCTGACAGTGGAACAGACCATACATTGTTGTTGTTAGGTGCTGTCGAGTCAAGTGCAACTCACAATGATGCTAAGAGCAGCAGATCTGAACCCAGTCCCCTCCTGTGCCATCTTCACAATCACTGACACAAGGAAGCCCATTGCTGCAGCCACTATGCCAATCCACCTGACTGAGGATCTTCCTCACCTGTACTGTCCCTCCAACTTCTTAAGTATAATGTCCCTCACCGATGAGTAACCGGTCTCCTAGCAACATGCCCTAAATATGTGAGACCAAGCTTCATCATCTTTGCCTCCCAGGAGACTGGCTGCACCTTCTCTGAGACAGATCTGTTTGTTCTTTTCACAGTGCATGGGATATTCATCACTCTTTCTCAACCCCACAATTCAAAGGTATCAATTCTTCTTCTGTTGTCATTAGTCATTGTCCAGCTCCCTAATGCATACATTGCGAGTGATTGAAAAGACTATGGCTTGAATCAGATATACCTTAGTCCTCAAGCTGACTTCTCTGCATCTCAATAATTTGGAGAGGTGCCTGACTATGGACTTTTCCTGATCTCTTCACTGGTAGTAGCAAGTGTATTGATTGTAGAGCCAAGTAAAATGAAGTCATTGACAATTTCAGGCTTTTATCTATCTATCTATCCATCTATCTATCTATCTATCTATCTATCTATCTATCTATCTACCTACCTACCTACCTACCTACCTACCTATCTATCATGTTGCTGATTGGTCTTGTAATTAGAATTTATGTTTTCTTGATGTTGAACTGCAGTCCATATTGAAGGCTGCTACATCATCTTCTGCAGCAAGCATTTCAAGTCCCCCCAACCCCTACACTTTCAACAAGCAATTGGAGCTGGAGAAAATAAGTTCACAAGTCTCAAAATAGGACCATGATTCTATCGCACCTGAATTTAAAAACCATCTCAAGAATAGGTTTGATGCTTTGAACACTAATGGTTGAATGTTAATGAAGAATTATGGGATAAAAAGAAGGATAGAATCCATGAAGAAAGCCAAAGGTCATCACAAGAACAGGAAAGAAAGAAAAGATCAAAATGGATGTCAGAAAAAAAACTAGTAATTGCACTAGAATGTTGAGAAGCCAAATGCTAAAATAGATGAGATAAATCAAAGATTTCAAAGGACAGCCCAAGAAGATAAAGCAAAAGTATTATAGTAAAATGTGCAAACAGCTGGAGTTAATAAAATGAAACGAAAAGAGCACACCTGGTGTTTCTCAGGCTGAAAAGCAAGTTCAAGGCTCAAGTTGCTACACTGAGGACTGTATGGGAACATTTTGAATGATGCACGAAGTATCAAAAGATTTGCACACCAATGTTCAGAGCAGGGTTACTCACCATCACAAGAACATGGAAACAGACCAGATGTCCAGCTACAATAGAATGGCTTGAGTACATTCATATGATGGAATACTACGCAACATGCAGGAGCAATGATTTTGTAAAATAGTACCTAATTTGAGAGCAAGTGGAGAGCATTATGCTTAGTGAACTAACACAGTCCCATAAGGACAAATACTGTAGAAAACCATTATTGTAGAACAAGTATGAAGGTCCGGGGGTTGGGGAAGGGTGGAAGCAGAGGGCTGAGGATGGAGGGTTATTAATCATAGAATCACACAATTTGAGAATTTGAGGAGTGGGAGGTGAAGGAAATGGGAAAGATCCGGTGTAAAAAACAATGTATTCAAACATTGTAAGTAAATCAGTATAAAATACAATAAAAATAAAAAATTTTAAAAAAGAAGGTGGCTGAGAGGTCTCTAAACTAAATCGAGCTTACTCATGATAGTCTTTCAAGTTCTATGATGTTGATTCAGCAAGAGGCTTGTTCTTGCTCTCATATTATGACTGAAGTGGTCCTGTTCCACTTGGCTGCAGTAATAAAAGTCATACCACCACTTGTGGTATGACTGTCCAGACAATGTTTAGATAGATGAGAGAGAGAGAGAGAGAGAGAGAGAGAAACTACACAAAGTCACTGTACCAAAAAGAATTGATTGACACTGAGCCATTTCAGAAAGTAGGAAATTATCAAGAACCAATGATACTGAAGGGAAAAATTCGCCCCAGGAATTGAGGGAATACTGTTGAGGTATTACAGCAAAGAGATGCAGCCTTGGATGTACTCACTAGTCTATGCCAAGAAATTTGGAATGTGTAGCTAACTAACAAGAAAAAGTCCATATTTGTTCTCATTTAAAAAAAAATTAACCAAGAGAATGTTGGAATTATCAAACAATATCATATCAAAGTAATATCTTGCTGAAGATTATGAAAAGATGTCTGGAACAGTACATAGACTGGGAAATGGTATGAATTTAACCTGGATTCAGAAAAGGCCATGGGTTAAAAGATACCATTGCTGATGTTAGATGTATCTTAGCTGAAAGTAGAGAATACCATAAGAATGTGCTTTTGTATTTTATGGCCTATGCAAAGGCATTTGACTGTGTAGATCATAACAAATTATGACTAACCTTGAGAAGAATGGCAATCCCAGAACACTCATAATAAACCTAGACACAGGCCAAGAAGCTGTTGTCCTAACAGAACAAGGGAACACTGCATGGTTTAAAATCAGGAATGCTGTACATCGGAGTTGTAGCTTTTCTCCGTATCCAATCTGTTTGCTAAGTAAATAATTCGAGAAGCTGTGTTATACAAAGAAGAGTATCACTTCAGGGTAGGGTGAAGACTCATCGACAAGCTGCATTTGCAGATGGCATAGACTTGCTTGCTAAAAGCGAGAAGCACTTGAAGTGCTTGCTGCAAAAAATCAAAGGCTACAACCTTCAGTGTCAGTTACACCTCAATATGAATACAACCAGAATCCTCATCACTGGACCAACAGACAACATCATGATAGATGGAGAAAAGATTAAAATTGTCAGCAATTTTGTTTTCTTTGGATCCACAATCAACACCCATAGTAACAAGAGTCGAGAAATCAAAAGATCTGTTGCAATGGAAATATCTGCTGTCTAGGATAATATCCCATGATCTACCAAAATAACAAGAAAGGGCCATCTTGGAGGAAGTGCCACCAGAGTGTTCCTTCGATGCAAGGATGGTGAAATGTCACTCACATACTTTGGGCATTTTGTCAGGAAGGGTCAATCCTTGGAAAAAGCCATCATGCTGGGAAAGGTGGAAGGCCAGAGAAAGAGGAAGTCTCTCAACAAGACGGATTGACACGGTGACTGTAATACTTGGCTCGAGTGCATGTGAAATGGGGAGGATGGCCCGTGATAGGACACGCTCCAGAACTTTTGTTTGGAAGATTGCTATGAGTTCTATCAATTCATTATCACCTAGAAACACAAACCCCACAGCACCCTTATTATCTCATTTTCCTTCACAGAATCATTGTCATCCCTCTCTGCTCTGCCTTCTTTTCCCAGTGACTCCTTCCTGTCTTCGTTCTCCTTTTATCTGCACAAAGTAGTTCTAAGATCAATTTGCCACATTGACCTGGAAGCCCTGAACTGAGGGCCAATCAGTCCTGAGGGAGGGAAGGCAGATGATTACATCCTAGTCCTGTTTGGTTGAAGTACTGATTGGACACCTAAGTAGAGTTAATTGCTTTTAGAACTAAATAAAGACTTTCATGTAAGAGAGAGAAGATGTATGCTTTGAAAGGCAGTTTCTTAAATGCTTGTGTGTAGTACCATTTTAAGTTCTTTATGAACACATCAATTCATTAGCTATGGGACCTTAAACAAGTTATTTAACTTGTCTGTGTCTCAAGGATAAAAGGTAAAAGGATAATGCTAAAAGTATCTACATCATAGGAATATAGCAGACATTTACACCCTGTTTTCAGATTCAAGATACAACTTCTTAAGGACTACCTCTGGGAGCTCTGGTGGCCTAATGGTAAGGAGCTACGCTGCCAACCTGAAGACATACAGTTCAAAGCCATCAGCTGCTCTGTGGGAGAAAGTTGGAAAATCAACTCCAGTTACTGCCTTTGAAAACCCACTGGTCGGTCAGCCATGAATTGGTTCTGGCTCAAGGGTAAATAACAGTAATAACAATAACAACAACAACAATAACAATAACTCAAGGACTACCTCAGCTGGCAGGCCAGTTCCCTGCAGGGCTATCATATGCATGAAAAGATAAGTTTTAGGGTAAGACTGGGGTCACAATAGCATCTGTATTATATGGCACCATGAGCAAAGTAATTCTTACTTACGTGATTTTCATCAAAGTAATAGAGGATATTTTGAAATTTTTATTTAAAAAATAAAGATAAACCTTTCTCACTGAGAACGGATATTGTACAATGTCATCAAAGGAGCATTTGCTGAGTAATCTGTTCTTAAACAGACTGGATCAATAACCTGGATTTATTTCCAAATTATGAGATGAATATTTAAACGCCAGTGTGTATTTCTGGCCATGTCATTTTCAAGGATATCAGTTCCATCTAGCCCAAAGATATATTTTACAGAAATTTGGAGGCTATGAATCCCTCTTCACAGTGTCTGCTATGAACAGTTCCTCCTCAAAGTGGATTCCTACAGAATAAAGGAGTAAAGACATGGGTTAACAGAAAATCTCCTTCCTCTACCGATTTCTTCCCAACCCCTTGCAATGTCAGCATCCAGAATGTTTTAAAAATTCCCTCTGGTGCGGGGGAGGATGGGTTTACTTTTTAGGTCCAAAAGGCTGAAATTGCTGGAACAAAACTCTCCTTTGCTTGTTTTTAAGTTGGAAAACCCCACACCTGCTGTTCAAATCCTTGGTTTCTTTATTAAAAAGAAACCCAAAGCATAATAACCTTTGCAGCTGCTGCCTCGCAGTTCAGAAGACTGGTGGTATAGCTGTGGTTCAGAGTCCACAGACCTGCCCCTTCGCCAGGGAGTAAAACCAACTGTCCTGGTGGAAGGCAGGTTTTAAGGTTATCAGGCTCCTGTTTCCTTGGGGTTTTGCCAGACTTAAAAAAGAAGGCTTTGCCTGCATGCCACCCTGCTAACCTGGCAATGCCACTCTCTTGACCAGCTCTTTGTCTCTGAGGTAGATTCCTGTCCATACTAAGGGCTCCAGATGAAAAGTGGACTTTTTGTGCCCCACTCTATAGCTGTTTTTCAGGGATACCTTGCTTGGTGCCTTTTCTCCCTGAAGATCTTTGTGCTCATGAAAGTGGCCAGTGCTCACCAGCCACCTCAAGACTTGGTGTGAGGGGAGCCACACCCCACAGCCATAGTTGGAACCCAAGCCTGGTCCAGTCACCACACTGTCATCCACCACGGTGAGGCTGTTGGGGAATTTGTCACAGACTAGTAATGGTGACGATAGTTAACGTTCACTGAATTTTTGTTTTGAGAGCAAGTAATAAGCACTCCATAGATGGGCCTACAATTCACAGGGCACATACAGAGTTTGAATAGACAACATTTCGGAGAGAGAAATACTGTTGTTACCTCCATTTTGCACATGATGAACTGAGTCTAAGCGTGAGTGAGTAATTTGCTGAAGGCCGTAAGCCCACAAGGATGGATCTTTGATTCATTATTAGTGGGTGTCTGTATCATCTTCATGCTTGGACTGATCTCTCTGAAAATACCCATGATCTGGCTGCATAATTAAAATCAAACACATTGTGGATGATGACTCATTTCAAGAAATGATTAGTTTGAGATGACTTTTCTTAAGACTTGCTGTTATCCTGCCTTCATTTAGCCAGTCTTTCTATAATCTACCACATGCCAGTCATTAGACTGTGTTCTGGGAGGACCAAGACCCAGGACTGTTCCAACAAAGGCTTAGAATCTGGAGAGGAAGCCAAGCCTTTAAGACAGATTTCTGTCTAGCCCTCATTCTTCCCTCTGATCTTACAGGAGATGGGTTCATATAAATAGTATCTGTTCTTATCCTTGCATTCAGGAAGATAGTACCTGGGTTCATTTCAGGCATGAAAATAAATTCTGATGTTAACTACTGCCTTCCTAATAGCCAGTCTCACCCTATTATTTGTCCATATGAATGCACATGTTCCTCCCATTTTCAGCATTAAGAAGACAAAAACCTCATGACTGGACCAATATGCAACATCATGCTAAATGCAGAAAAGATTGAAATTGTCAGTGATTTCATCTTACGTGGATCCACAGTCAACCCCCTTGGTACCAGCAGTTAGGAGATCAGGAGACGTATTACACTGGTCAAATCTGTCAGGGACCTCTCTAAATTACTGAGGAGCAATGATGTCAGTTTGAACACTAGTGTGTACCTGATTCAGAGCATGGTCTTTTCCATCACTTGCTATGCATCTGAGAGCTGGACAATAATAAGAATGATATAAGAATTGAAGTCTTTGAGTTGTGATGTTGTAGAAGAGCACTGAATATCCCATGGACTGCACTGACTATCCCGTGGACTGCACTGACTATCCCGTGGACTGCACTGAATATCCCATGGACTGCACTGAATATCCCATGGACTTCCAGAAGAGCAAAGAGCTGTATCTTGAAGAAAATGCAGCCAGGTTGCTCGTCGGAGACACAGGTGACAAAGCTTCTTCTCATATAATTTGAATCTGTTGCTAGGACAGGCTATCTCTTGGCCAGCGGCCTCATGCTTGGAAAGGTGAAGGGTCAGTGAAGGAAAGACCAATGAGACGGATTGACACAGTAATAGCAGCAAGAACTCAAGTACGTCAGAGAGGATGAGGGTGGCACAGGACAGGACAGGGTTCAGATTTGCTTGTTCGTAAGGTTGCTGTGAGTCATATTCATCTCAACAACAACAACAACAACCAGCAGCAACATTAGAGAAACGATCGAGAAGAGCTTGCCCATCTTTCTCCCGCGGAGCTGCTGGTGGATTTGAACCACATGCTTTTGAGATTGCAGCTAGGCCATTAGTGCTCCTATAAGCACATCAAGTTTCTCACTTCATATTCTTTAGTAAAAAGTCTTGCTTGTGAAAAAAAGAATAGAAATTAAAGAGAAACATGAAAGTAAAGGTACAGGATACAGCCAAGAGATGTGATGTTGATGCTCCAAGTTTGGGAAGCCATTGGGGGGAAAATCTATCGCATGTGGAGGTAAAAATAGGGGTGCAACAGTGCTGTAGGTCTGATGTATAGTTAATGGCCTTAGAAATTAACAGGATGTTTTACAAAGCTCTGTTGCTATGCCGGACATCCTTGCTGGGAAAAGAAGGCTGCAGACAATGCTTTCCTATCCCTACTATTTTCTTGAGGAGTGATGATGACACAACCACAATGGTTAGGTGCTTGGCTACTATCCCAAAAGGTCTAGAATATGAACCCACTGGCCAATCTGGGGGAGAGAAAACCTAGCCGTCTGCGCCACTCCATATAATTACAGAGGGGAAGCCATGAGGGACCATTCTTCTCTGTTGTGTAGGGCGTTACGCATTGGAATCAAACTCAACAGCACCCCAACAGTGCAATAACTTTTTTCCTCTTGGGTTAAATAACTGTATGGGTGGAACTTTCAACCACACAGTACTGAGGGTCAAAGTTCCTAATCAAAATAAATAAACCCTGTCATCAAGCTGATCTAACTCAGAGAGACCCTCCAGTGAACTTCCAAAGGTGGAAATTTTAAGGAGAGAAGACAACGTATTTTTTTCCTCCAAGAAGCAACATGTATCATAGAACCACCAGCCTTTCACGGATCTAACACATTAGCCTCTGAGCCACCACAGATTTTCACAGTTTCCTAGGGCTGTCACATACAGAACACTCAAATACTGACTTGCTTTTCTCTCTTCCCTCTCACCAACACTTTCCAAAACACAACACTTTGCAAAAAAAGAGAAACACTTCAAAGGCAGTTCCTTTCTCGCATAAATTTCAGGCCGCATTCAAGACCCACATTCATCTTCCTTATCCAATTACAGGATCAAAGCAGAAGCGATTGGCCTACTTTGGAGGTTTACAGACATAGAAGGGAAAACTAAGAACATTTAAAACTACTTTTTTTTTTAATGGCACAGTTCTTCCTGTGTTAGAGCTTGACTTTGCCCCCTTTATTTCTTTTAACTCGTCTCTGTATACAAAAAGACAGGTCCAAACATTAGCCTGCTCTAATCATCCAAGCAGTAAAGGATTCCCTGACATCTTGGAAAAATCCAAACTGATCTGAATTTGTTGTGTCCAGAACACATTTTGCTCTTGATACTGCTACAACTCTTTCTCTAGGCCCCATTACCAAACTTGGGCTTGTTGTTTTTTGTTGTTTCTTTTTTCCTAATCAGATTTAAAGACCTCATATGTGAAAAAAAGAAAACTATAAAAATAAAAAACAAAATTTAAAATTATACTTTATTAAGCCTGTGATAAAGTATTGGTTTTAGTACATCTATCTGTTCATTTTAATACTTCAAAAAGGAATGCCTATTTCCTAAAACAGGACACGCCTTGTCTTCAATATTGGGATTTGAGAGCCTGGTTCACAAAAATAACAACTACTACATCCACAAAAAATATTTAAGTGAACAGTCTGCCTACCGGTGGATTGATTTTTCTCTATGGAGATAAATCTATTGGCAGCCACCAGAACCAGGATATAAAAGATGACCTCAGGCAGCTGCTACTATTTGTCTTGTTGGGAAAATGCGGTTTTGTTTCTCCCTAGAGGTTAATATCACGATGCTCTTGAAAACCGTTCGGGTGCCGTTTCTGAAGGGCTACAGAAGAGGAAAGCGTTGTGGTTTATGACAAGAGCGTGGCACGATATTTTGTGCACACTGTGATTTGTGTCGCCATTTGCACATAGATCATAAAAGTGAACTTTTTATCAGGAACATTTGTGAAGATACAATAACAATGAAGACATATGGCCCCTAAATAATTCACAGATATGTATCTTCTCAGCACATTCCTTTTACTACACCTACTATGTTTTAATGCCTAGTTTGCTGGGAAACAGTATTCTTTATGGCCCTTCCAATATAAAAATGTTTACTGAATGGCAGCAATGTATGGACACCTTGGGATTGTTCTATGAGAAAGGGGAGCACTTTCTATCTTCTCCAACTCACCCTAAATTCTCAGTTGCTCCTAAATTCTTCCCGCAAACTTTTACCTTACAGGGAAAGTGCCTTTGCCAAAAGTGGATGCTAAATTCTGACTTCTGGAATTAGAACCGAAAGATGGAAACCAATGACTAATCTCTGTTCTCTTCTCATTTCAGTTCAATATCCATTTACAGTCCCAAGGAGAATCCAAACACCTTTGATGCTGCAGCATTCTTCCAGTCTGTGGGGAATTTCCTGGGAATCTTTGCTGGCTCTTTTGCAATGGGATCTGCATATGCTGTTGTCACAGCATTGATATCCTTTGTGTGTCAAAAGCTGGAAACTATTAAGACTCAGACAACTTCAGTTCATGTAAGGGAAGATGAGCAATCCTCAAGTCAGTAAAGAGTCTGGCTCCATGTGCTGTGGAGCTTCTGGGACCACCTTGCTTCTGAGCAACCCTAGGAGGCACTAGTGGGTACCAATGACAGGGTGTTCCAGTCATTTTTTTTTTGTCTAAAGCATGTTGTAGCACTCTCGATACTGTCAGATCTTAGAATATCAACAGTCTTAAAAATGCCATTTAGAAAAAGTTGTTGTTCTCTACCATAGAGTTTGAACCAACCCATAGCTGATCCTTGGTGGTTTTTTCAGAGACAGTTAATCACGTGGGAGGAGATGCCCATCCTTCTCTCACAGAGCAGCTGGTGGCCTTGAACTGTAAACCTTTGGGATTGCAGCACAGCTTCTTCACAGTAGGCTACCAGAGCTTCTTTTAGAAAAAGTAGTCGGTAAAATTTCTCAGGATTGACTACATGATGACCAACAAAGAGAACTGAGAATCAGCATCAGAAACGAGACAGAATTGACTGGAAGGGATAAAGTAGGTATGGACTTCTCTTTGTCAAGCTTTTTAATCACTAGCTCCCAGGGAAAAGGCAAACCCAAAAATGATTGTGATTTTAAACTCAGAGCAACTTAAGGAAGAGGATCTGTGAGCAATAAGAAAGTGCTCTGGTTGCCACATCTGGGCAATTGAGTTGTCCAGTCCCTTCTTTTGCATTAGGAGTAGGAGAGATTGTAGAATCCCTCCAGGGTTTGAGTTGCAGAAAGAAAAGTCCTAAGAGTTGAAGTAGATCTGAGGACCTGTTCCTCCAGAACAGCTGTAGGTGAAATTAGTTAGATTTGAGGAAGAGAGTCAGAGGTCAATGTCAAGTGTGAGAGCTGAATGGAATCCACAGAGAAGAGCCAGCAGACAAGATCATGGGCAAAAGATCTTGGGAAAAGGGAAGGAAGAACAAGTAAGGTCTTCAGTCAAAGGAATAACAAAAAGTAAGGCTATGTTTCCATGGGGACTCATCCAGAAATTTATTGAGCATATGTTCGAAGGATACACATGTAGTCCCTACTTAAATTCTGCTGAGATTTCTAAAGAATCAGAAGATTAATAAAGCATAGGCTTCTCTTTTAACTAGTGATAGTTTTAGAGAGAGAAAAGGTATATGTGTGTGTGTACGTGTATATATGTATATGTGGATTATATATATATATATATCATGCTTCTGGAACTTTGATAAATGGCAAAGGTTATAGAAAGGCTTCAGGCTTTTGTTCATAGGGTCACTATGAGTTATGCTCAACTCAACAGCAATCACCAACAACATATATAATATATA
>NW_006399908.1:2982505-2988281 GCF_000299155.1 Elephantulus edwardii | reverse complement strand
ACACACACACACACACACACACACACACACACACCGAATTAAGAGAGGAACTACAAGTGGGTACCAGTACCACAGCCAAAAAATTAAGACAGCAACATTCAAGTTGGGACGAGACCATCATACGTGGAATAATCTGATACATTTGTGGTCAAACTTGGGATTCTACAAACTAATTTAATAAGAAGTGCTTATTTGCAAGGGATGAGGACTTGGCCTGAGAGATAGTTATGATAGGGGCAAAGGCTATGGTGAAGATTCAGGAGGAAAGACCAGCCTTCTGTAAAGTGTGGGTATAGGACAGCTGCGGAATATTAAAAAGATACACGTACAAAGACCACAGGATGCAAGCTGGTGAGAAAGGGAAGAAGTTGAGGCACAGGAGAAGTTGAGTCAGACTGTGGAGCACCAACAGATTCTGAGCTTTTGTTCTGTAAGTCCCAAGCAGAATGACCTGCACAAGGTTTCAGTGTAGATGAGTGGCAAGCTGGATGTCCTCTCTTTAAAACCTAAAGTAGAAATTGGATCGTCAATCAATACCTATGGTACTGTCAGTCTAAAAATCAAAAGATGTGTTACATTAGGAAAATCTATTGCCAAGGACCTCTCCAAAGTCCTAAAGAGCGAAGATATCAGTTTAAAATCTAAGGTGATGAGTATTATGGTTAGCACAGGAATCCAGAATTAAGGTTGCATAGAGAAGTGTACTCGGGGTGGGGGGTGGGGTGGGGAAGGGATGGGGGAATTGTATACCAATTAAGGAATTTTTTTTTCTTTTCGGAGAGGGGAACTAACTGGTGGGGAGGGGTGGGCAGGGAAAAAAATGCGGCAATGAGCTAATGGTAATAAACAAACAAACAAACAAAAAAACTAAGGTGAAACTGAACCAAGCAATGGTACTTTCAGTTGTCTCTATGCATCTGAAAATTGAACAATGAATAAGGAAGACAGAAAACTTGATGCCCTTGAGTTGAGGTGTTAGAGAAGAGTATTAAATGGACTATGGACATTTAATACTAAAACAATCTCTATGAAATACTGATTGGTTGATTATAAGAGATAAAGAAGAGAGGAGAATTAAAACTCACTCAAAGATTTGCCCTCACTGCATGGGGGGGAAAAAAATGGTGCCGTGAAGCTCAACATCAAGAAAACAAAATGTCTCACCCCTCGACCTATTGGCACCATCATGATAGATGGTGAAAAGATTGAAATTGTTAATAGCTTCGTTTACTTGGCTCCACAGTCAACATTCTTGGTACCAGCAGCCAGGAAGTCAAAAGATTAATTGCATTGGGAAAATCTGTTGTTAGGAACCTCTCCAGAATACCAAACAAATAAGGACTTTGGAACAAGAACTTGGCTTACCTTTTGGCTATATGTAATAGCTGTTTGCCCTTGGACATGTTTGAAGGAATAACAGCTTCCATATGTTAAGATAATTGTGAAGACTGAATAGGATAATAGTAAAATCTACGGTATATTGGGTAACCATAATGGTTACCCATCATGTATAATGTTTGGATGAGCTTCCAGATTGATCCAGGATAAGAAGCAGGAATGGCATCCACTTCCTAAACTAGATGCTTCTGGAAACCTATAAACTCTATAAATGTACAGAAATGTTAATTATAGAACAGAGGTCAGGTCTTTTGTGCAAGGGTTGCTATGAGTCTTATTTAACTTGATGACAGTTAACCACTGCTAAATCAGACTAGTGCTGTTATATCTTGAGGAATATTGCTCTGCTTTGTACATCACTTTTTGTCAATGTGCTGTATGAAGTAAGTTGTGATGCTGAACCTTGTGCCATCGAGTATCAAATTCCGTAACGGTTTCCCAATGTGGACAGTGTTTGGTGGAGCTCCCAGTTGTAAAACTGGTTTGAAAGCAGGAGTGGCATCCACTTCCTAAACCACTTGCCTTTAGAAACTCTATGAACTTGGAGAAATGACAATAGTTATGGAAAGGCATTAGGTCTTTAGGCCTTTTGTTCATAGAGTCGCTATGAGTCATGCTCAACTCGACAGCAATTCAACAACAACATCTTTTTCTCCATTTTTATTTTATATTGGTTTGCTTACAATGTTTATATATTGTGTTTTATACTATTCATCATTCAGACTATGTTTCATGCAATCATTCCCATCCAATATATTTCAAACTGGGAACAAGCTTAGAAGGCCTAGTGTATGGTATAAGGAAGCTGACAAATACAGCCAGAAATGCACAGTCTAGAAAGGATAAAGTTGATGAATGAGACTTTCTAATGATTAAATCTCTGTGCACAACATTAACTTTTTCCAGTAGAGTGAAAGAAAACCTACCTCAGACAAGTGTCTCATAACAAAAGCTTACATAATATTTTTGGGCCTCTACAATGAAAAGACTGGTAACTCAGTTACAAAATGGGCAAAAGACACAAAGTCTTTTCACAGAGTAAGATCTTCTGATGGCCCACAGACACATGAAGAAAATGCTCAAAATCACTGAGACTTAGAGAGATGCAAATCAAAAGAAGAGTGAGATACCATCTTACCCCAATAGCAGGGACAAGTTTAGCAGGGCAGCAAGCAATAAATGATGGAGAACATGTGGAGAGATAGGAACTCTTATACACTGTTACTGGGATTGGGTACAACCAATCTGGAAAACAGGGTGGTGTTTCCTCAAAAAGCTGAACATAGAAGCTCCTTATGACCTAGCTATTCCACTGCTAGGAATATACTGAGACATAAACTGAAATTTGTACACCAATGTTCATAGCAGTATTATTTACTATTGTAAGAACATGAAAACAGCCCAAATGTCCAATCACAACTGAATGGATTGAGAAATTGTAATACATTCACACAATGGAATACTATACAGCACCTAGGAACAATGGTTTTGGAAAATACAAAGTAAGTTGGGGGAGGCTGGAAAGCATTAAGCTGAGTGAACTACCTCAGTCTCATAAGGACAAATACTGCACAAGATCATTATTGTAAATAATAGAAGGATAACTAGTAAAACATGTATGGGAGTCCAAGGAGAAATAGGGTGGCAGTAGAGGGGTGCAGACAAGTAGGGGTGAAATTACAGGGTTTCACAATTTGATGAGTAGAGAGAAGGGGGAAGGAAATGAGAAAGATCTGGTAGGGACCTGAAAAGACAGAGTAATGGTGGGCGTAGTCTAATGGTGATTAACTTTCCCTGGATATCTTGAAGAATGGCAGTGACAAAAAACAAAAAAACAAAACAAAACAAAAAAACAAAAAAAACACAACCAAACAAAAAACAAAAGGCAGAGAGTTATTTCTAATAGGATAATAGTGAACCTGCTAAATATATGCCAAACTCCTTGCCACTTGTTTTACAAGCAATACCTCATTTGTCTTCATAATCTTATACCACACAGATATTCTTTTTATTAGATATTGAAGCTTAAAAGGGTGAGCAATATAACACAGCTAGAAAGTGGCAGAGCTGAGAAGATTCGAACCTAGGGAGCAAGAAACCAAAGGAAGTCAGACTCGTGATCACTATTTCCTAGGTTGTTGTTGTTGTTATGTGCCGTCAAGTTGCTTGTGACTCATAGCGACCCTATGTACAACAGCTCTAAACTCTGCTCTGTCCTGTGCCAATCTCATTGTCTCTAACACACCCATCCCAATTGCCCCAGACACCAAATCAATCCACCTCCTAGAGGGCCTTCCCCTTCTGCACCTGCCCTCCACCCTCCCAAGCATGATGTCCTTCTCCAAGGAATGGTCCCTCCTTACAACATGACTAAAGCATGTCAGACAAAGTCTCAGAATCCTTGCCTCCAAGGAGCAGCCCAATTTAACCCTCTCCAGGATGAATCTGTTTGTTTTCTTAGCAGTCCATGGTACCCTCAGCACTCTTCTCAAACACCAAAGCTCAAAAGCATCAATTCTCCTTCTATCCTCTCTCGTCATTGTCCAGCTGTCTGACGCATAACAAGTGATTGCAAAGAACATGGCCTGTACCAGATGCACCTTAGTCTCCAGAGACATACTGTTGCTCTTCAGTACTTTATAGAGGTCCCTAACAGCAGACTTTCCCATTGCAATACGTCTTTTGATTTCCTGGCTGCTGGTGCCAAGAGTGTTGATTGTGGAGCCAAGCAGACTAAAGCTGTGAACAATCTCAATCTCTTCACCATCCATCCTGATGCTGCCAATTGGTCCAGTTCCTATAGCCTCTTAATTATTGAGTTGTACTGTGAAAGGAGTTTGGATGGCTTAGTGGTAAGAAGCTCTGCTGGTATCTCAAAGGCACATTGCAAAAGTACCTGGTTCGAACCCACCATCTGCTCTGCAGGTGAAAGAAGGACAATCTTCTTCCATGCAATTTATGCTTCTGAAAACCCACTGGAAGGTCAGCTGTGAGTTGGTTTAGACTTAACATTGCACAATAGCAACAACAAATGATGACAGCAGCGTTTTCTGACTGTGTACCATGAAAAAGCATCTCTGTACATTTCCTAATTTGAGTCAACACTGTGAAACAGGTCATCACTACTTCATTTTATATTTGAACGACGTGAGGCTCAAGAAGGCGGAGTAACTCACTCTGAATCAGCTATCGGTAATGATGAGTATGACAGTATCATAATAGGCCATTTATTGAGCCCTTTACAACAGGCATCCCTCAATACATTTGCTCCACTTACCGCACCTCACAGATACGTGGTTTTTGTAAGTTAAATATTAGTGGCATTCCTCCATTAAGCAAGTCTGTTGATGCCATTTATCCAACAATACCTGATTGCATGTGTCTCTGTGCCACATTTTGGCAATTCTCACAACGTTTAGCAGACTACCGCAGAGGGTCAAAATGTTTGTGTGACTCCTTTTATTCTGATATTGCTTCACTGTGGTGTGTGGGCTAGACCCGAGCCTGCAGTATATCTCCAGTGTTATGCCTGGATATGCCAGCCTCTGCCCTAGGCATTTTGCGTGAATTTTTCTCAGACTTTATAACCATACCTTGGAAGTAGATTTTGTAATTATCTCCATTTTCCAGCTGAAGAAAAGGAGACACATAAAAGTTAAACCATGTGTGTAAGGCCATACAGCTTTTATATTACAGAGAAAGGATTCCAACTGAGGGTTTTTTGGAACTGAGAGTCTGCACTAGGTAGAAGAGCTGGCACTGGAATTCTGTTGTGAGGGTAAAATATAGACACACGAGTGAATAAGGTGATAAGGGAAGAAAATAACTCGTGGGATTAGAAATTGGTTATGAGATTGCAGCATTACAGCAAGAAAGTATGCGGAGATGGAGATTCAAAGACAGTGGCAGATATAGCACTTGGTGCCCCTTAGCTTTCAAAAACACCAACTGTGACATGAATAGGCCTGCAAAGTCATTTCCTCCATAGCAGTAATATCAAAAGTAAAGTTCAAAATGAGCCGTAAGGACTCTTGGTATGGGTCTAGGGGTTGATGCAAGACAGAATTACTTTCTGGAGGAATTGAAAGAAAAGACATGCTATGTATCCTGCTGATAATTCTACTACTCAAATCAGCCTGAGGCTTTTTTAAAAAACAAACTAGAAGAGGGAATTCAGACGAATAAGCCCACTAGAAAACAAAACTGTCCCCCTCCCCTTTAATCCCAAACAATGAGAGGATAATAATAAAAGAAGGTCTAAGGGCAGGATTGGTGGAAGATCTATCAACAATCTCCGTTATGCAGATGACACAACCTTGCTTGCTGAAACTGAGGAGGACCTCATGCACTTGCTGCGAAGGGTCAAGGACTGCAGCCT
>NW_006399908.1:2979713-2981891 GCF_000299155.1 Elephantulus edwardii | reverse complement strand
GTTGGCGCAGGATAGAGCAGGGTTTAGAGCTGTTGTGCATAGGGTCGCTATGAGTTGGAAACGACTCGATGGCACATAACAGCAACAACACAAGGGCAGTTCACTTTTTCTTTTAGATAAAGAATTGGTTCCAGTTCTCTTGCTGATTCTATTTCCGATAAAGACATTTCACAAAACAAATGAATTGAAATAATTGTACTATATAATTCATTCACCACCTGTTGCATACCAGGCGTTGTTCTGAATATTTAAAACACCTTAGTGGGTTTCTATAGCTCTGGGATAGATTGCATCATTGTTCTCATTTTCAGATAGGATAGCTGAGGGTATGAGGGGTCTGCAGACTTGTCTAAAAGGATTCTTGAATTTGAACACAGGCAGTCTGCTTCTGGACTTCACTGTTCAACACCATATTGCTCTCTAAGTATTTTGTGCTTTCTAAAACTTTACAGATCGTTCTCAGCATACTGTATTTCATCTCTCTTTCTGTGTCATGCAGGTGAAGAAGTGGTAAGAGGCCGAGGGTGGGTATTCTTAGTGTTGTCAATTCACAAAAAGTAGAAGTGGGTCTCAAAGAGGTTAACATATAACTTAGAAACCACTCAGTTCATTATTGGCAGGTTCAAGAATAAGACCTGGCTCTCTTCCACCCCAGAAGTCATACCTATGCTCCCCTGCCTGCTGCCCAGGTCAGTGTTTCTTAATGTCAGATTTTGTTCTGGTAGGAAAAAGATTTCTAAAAGGCACGTAACATCTTGCTGTTCACCAGGAAAGACATTTTTGGTCTAACATAGGTACAACTGCAATATAATTCTTTTCCATTGATCACATACTCCTGACCATCTCCCCATAACCTATTCTCTGCCCCACTTGGATTGTTAATTTCCCTTTATTCTATTTGAAATTTACAGACTATTGACTAAGTGTCATCCAAGCCAGAATGAATCATGGCCTGTCAAAGGGCATCTTATCCCATCTGGAAATAATACACCTCTCCCTTTTACTTATTCCAAAAAGGGCACTGGCATCTTTCCTACCCCTGAATAGAAATGTTCCTCTTGATCTTATTTCCATCTTCAAAAAAAAAAAAAGACTCCACGAGTTCATCTGTCCAGAGGCCCAGCTTTCCTCTACGAGTGATGGTCTCCCTGGGCACATTTACTACCCGTTGACTTCAGCCACTTCCATTCTTTTTGGCCTCCCTGACCCCCTTTTATGCTAGCATTCCCGTGAGGATAACACCACAAGAATGAGTTCTAGAAGTTGTGTGCCCACAGTTAGCTATTAGTACAACACCTGTTTATCTGAACTCACGTTTGGATTTACAAAGGTCTTTTCAGCCTCCAGTGAAATAAGGTACCCATGCTGACCTTTGAAGTGGGGACCCTGGATTTGTGGCCTGCTAGTCAGACCAGAAAATCAGGCCTATTCCTCTAAATCTCTCACCAGGTTCCTTTTGCTCAGACAAAAATGCAAACTGGCTGCAAAAGTAGTTGTTTCCCTTAACACATTTCCATTACTTGACCAAATTTACCAAGCTGTGTGAGTTCCCTATGCTGGAAACTGGCCTGTTTTTCCTCCTGTCTTGGAGTGCCTTTTTATCTGCGGAGGCAGCCAGCCTAACAGGTGAGTGCTTTTGTGCTGCAACTGAATGTAGGAATGTGTGTGTGTGTGTGTGTGTGTGTGTGTGTGTGTGTGTGTGTGTGTGTCCCTGTGTCCAACAGTTCCTCTTCCTGGCCCAGAAAAAGATGAAATGAAGTTTATTTTGAAGAGGTCTGTGTCAGATTCAGCCACTCCTCCTTGAAACCCTCAGAACTACTACTACTATTACTACTAATATGTTTATTGATACAAAGGAGCTTACCATAAAGTCTCCAAAGTGTTATCACTTTTCTTATCACTAGTTCAGAGATGCTGTTAGAATCTACCAGTGACTGATACATAGAAGGAATAGAGATAACTTTTCAAATACAAGTCTACTCTCAGTCCATGAAGGGATGTGCACAACTGCTGTGTAATGTGGGGATGTAGCTTTCTACTGGCTGATGGTTGGCAGCCTCCCTGACGTGGTAACAGTGTGGTACAGGGGATGCTAAAAATATTTGCATACCAACTACAGTAGAACAGAAAACAAAGAACAAGTGTAGTTGTCCTACAGTTGGATATCTTTTTTTTTTT
>NW_006399908.1:2892965-2979368 GCF_000299155.1 Elephantulus edwardii | reverse complement strand
TTGTGACTGAGATACCTCACTCAGCATAATGTCCTCCAGGGTCACCCATTTTGAATAATATTGCATGAGTTCCTTGTTTTTCAATGCAGCATTACCACAGACAGTCTACATATATAGAGTCCTTTTGGATAAAGAGGGTCCTGTTGACCGTGAGAAGTGTTATCCAGGTCCAGTGGGTTGCTGATTACGTGATCTGGATTCAGCAATGATACTGCCATTCTGCCCCAGCCCAGCTCTGTGCTTGGAAAGCTGCAGTGATGTTTTTCAGTAGGAAAGAACCTCACTGTGGTTCCAAACAAAATGACAAAGCTTGGACTCTCCTTTGACGTAGTCCACAGCTTCTCTCTTAGGTTTTAATTTCAGGCATCTTTCTGCTCACTGCGTTTTAATGGGGGATTAAATAGTCAGAATTCCCCCTCCAGTGTTAACAGGCACCTTCTCTGAGCATTCCGATAGGACATACTTTATCTATAATAAAAGAAGAAAAGTTGGCATATATTGAGGGTGTTTCGTGAGCCACTTGCTGGTTGTTGATCTCATTAATTTACAGAAAGATTCAAGGTAAATTACTATCTGTAATTTATTCTGTCAGCAGTGCCAAGAAAGACTGAGATTTGGGAGCAGGAATACTTCTATTCCCGACTCTAGTCTGTTGAGCAAAACCTATTGTGGTCTTATGAATGAAGCCCCATATGTAGAATATCAGAAAGAAACACAATATGAATGAAGAAAGGTATGAAACTCAATGTACATGAACTTTGTAAGCAAACAAATATAAAATAACAATTAAAAAACAACAACAAAAGTATCCAAAGCTTTTGAATTCTGCCTGGCCCATTTGAACTTGGACTGGTTTGGGATCTCCTGTAAATGCTGAGGCAAATCTCTTTGATGATAATCTACTGCTGGAGACAGTGAACTCAGCTCACTGCAGATTGGAAAATGTCAAACTGTTTCTGCAGCCTGAGAGAGTATCTGTTGCTGATACAGAAGCCTTGATTGGCGTAAATGTACTAGGTTGCTAAACCAAAGGTTTGAATCTACCCGAATGTGCCCTAAAAACCAAGTCTTCCAAAACTGAAGTCACTGACAACCTTCTGGGCACAATTATATTGACGTCACGTTGTATCATTAACAGATTTGAGAGCACTGGTTTTTAGTTGCTGTTGCAGAAAGTTGTCTTGTGAGATCTCATGGCACTGTTGTCAAACCAACATTACCAGAGCTCACTCCACTCTGCCACTGGGTCTTAATTATTTTTCTAGCAGGAGATACCTCCTGTCAGAGCACTACCATTTTAACCAGGAAGTTACTGAAGAGCTTGGGAATTGCAGAAGAAAATAACACTAGTATTCCTCGAAGGAGCCGTGGTGATAGGGTGTGTAACATGTTGTGCAGCTAATTGAACGTTTGGCAGTTCAGAGCCACTTGGGCCCAGCTTGAGAAAGATGAGAAGGCTCTTCCTTTAAGAGTTACAGCTTCTGATACACGATGAAGCACCGACACAAGTTGGAGCTGACTTGACAACAGTGGGCTTGAGAGTGAAGCTTAAATGAAATGTTAAGGGATGAAATAATGGAGATAAACCATTTGCATCATATTGTTGTTATCATGTGCCATCAAGTCGCTTGCGACTCATAGTGACCCTATGTACAACAGTGCTGAACTCTGCTCTATCCTGATTCAAACTTACTGTCTCTGACACATCTACTCCCATTATCCTAGTCACTGAGTCAATCAATCTTACGAAGAGTCTTCCTCTCTTGCACTGTCCCTTCACTTTACCAAGCATGCTCTCTCTCCAAGGACTAGTTTCTCCTTGTAACCTTCCCAAAATATGTCAGACAGAGCTTCAGAATCCTTGCCTTCAAGGAGCAGCCTGGTCTTACCCTCTCCAGGACAAACCTATTTGTTTTCCTGGCAGTCCATATTCAATACTTCAGAACCACAGCGTACAGGCATCAATTCTCCTTCTATCATCTCTTATCATTGTTCAGCTGTCTGATGCATACCAAGTAATTTCCTGTATCAGGTACACAAACCAATTTGGTTCTTTCCACATTCTTAGCCTTGTTGTTGTTAGGTGCTGTCGAGTTGTAGATGACTTATAGCGACCCTATGAACGGAAGACCTGAACACTTCTATAACTTTCGTTTTTTCTCCGAGTTCATAGGGTTTCTGGAGTCAAGCTGTTTCAAAAGTAGATGCCACTCCTGCTTCCAGGCTTGTTTTAATCAGGGAGCTGCAGCAAACACTGACCACCATGGGTAACCATTATCGCATTTGACACATCAGTGTCACACAGTATTCAGCTTCATAGCGACCACGAGTTACCTCCATAAATCCAGCCCTTAATATGTTATAAAGTTATCTATATAATGTTATCCATAGGGATAAATATTTGATCTTTCAGAACAATAATTGAATGTTGTGATAAATATTCACAGGTTCCGATGGCGCTGTCCACAGGGAGTTGCCCTGCCAAGTCAAAGGCACTTTGTGTCCTCCAGCATCTCTGATGGAGAAAGATGGGCAATCTCCTTCCAAGTAACTTACAACCTCAGAAACTCAGTGGAGGGACAGCTTGGACTTGTTTCCACCTGGAAAATAATGAGCTTGAGAGTTTTTTTAAAAATTAACACGTACATAGACAAACACTATTTCCTAGGAATTGCTCATGTTTCTGTTTAAAGTTGGCTTATTTCCTTTTTAATATAGCAGGGTTTTATTTCATTAGCTACTTTAAATATCTTAGAAGCAGTGTGAATTGCTAGTTTATCTGACCCTTGTTACCTTACCAGTCTTTTGAGCTGGGATCATTGTCAGGTGCCGTGACAAACCCCCTCTCTGCAACTGGTAACATGGAATGGATCAGTGCTAGCGTGGATCTGAGGATCAAAAAAACTCAGGTATCCCCAGCTGTAGCCAGAAGCAGATTCACTTCAGAGCAGAGCTCCAGGTTTACACAACATGCCTACTGGCATTTGGTACCACCCAATGTCTCCATGGAATTGTTTCCTGTTGCCAGAGATCAACTCTGCTTTGTCCAAATCACTCATGTTTTTGTTTGTTTACTGTCTAATCCTTGCCTATTTCCAAATTGGACTGGCAACAGCTCATAAAATGAGCCACATATGCCACGGGACCATTTTGTTGAGGGTAAACACTCAAGTCCTTCGGGTAGAGGGGTTTTTTCTCTGCAAAATCAGACAGCTGTTTGTTACTGTGGCTTGGCAGTGAATATAGCTCCGAGCTTTCTGGCAGGCAAAATCAAAAGGAAACGTGAGTTATGTAGGAATAATGCAACATTATAAAAGAAAGCTATATTTATTTAGAAAATTGGGCCAACTTGTTTTTCCAGAGGAATTTATTGCTTGCATCTTTAGAATATCATAATGAGTAACATGTTTAGGAGCAGTTTTAGGGACGATGGAGAGCAGGTGTTGCTGTGGTGATTCCTCATATTAATCTTTAATAAAATCTGAGTGTGGCATGTCATCTCTGAGATTATCTCAGTGTAATAATACACATCGGATCTGACTGGTACAGGAGGAGATTGCCCCTCCTTCTTCAGGAGAGCATCTGGTGGATTTGAACTTCTGAGATTGCAGTGCAGCTTCTTGCCACTAGGCCACGAGAGTTGGACAATGACTAGGGAGGATAGAAGGAGAATTGACGCCTTTGAGCTGTGGTGCTGCAGAAGAGTATTGAATGTTCCATGGACTTCCAAGAAAACAAACAGATTCATCTTAGGGTTAAACCAGGCTACGCCTTGGAGGCAAGGATTCTGGGGCTTCGTCTGACATACTTTGGACATCTTGTAAGGAGAGACAGATCCTTGGAGAGGGACATCATGCTTGGTAGGGTGGAGGGACAGCGCAGGAGGGGAAGACCCTCTATGAGGTGGATTGATTCAGTGACTGGGGTAATTGGGATGGGTGTGTCAGAGGCAATGGGATTGGCACAGGATAGAGCAGGGTTTAGGGAGGTTGTACATAGGGTCGCTATGAGTCGCAAACGACTCGATGGCACATAACAACAACAACAATAATACAATCTTTGTAGTTCACAAATGAATTAATGAAATATGAAACGCGCTCATCACTCACTTCCTCCAGTGGAATCTGCCCTCTCTCGTATTTCCAAGGCTGGACATCCTTAAGAGAGGAAACTTCCCATCTTTGTCCTTTGGAGTGACTTTTAGACTTCCGTTGCTGGAAACACGCAGCCTTTCGTTAACAGCCCAACACTCTTATGGACTGCGCTCTTTGATGCAAAGCTATGCCTTAGAAAACTTACATACAAGCTCGAGCTCACTGCTGGAATGGACTCATACTGACCCTCCAGCAGGTTTTCAGAGGCTCCAGTCAAATGAAAGGAGATTGGCTTTCTTTCTCTCTTGGTTCAAACTGCCTGTCTTTGGGTTGACAGCACAGCTAACAAATGAATATACAATAGTGAAGATAGTTAACTAAAATAGGCCAGAACATTAAATAGCTGATGAGTAGCAACAACAATAACCAGAAATCATCAGGTCTTGTTGGGATTCACTCACAACAGATCATGTTGGTTATGGGAATCTTATTATAGATACCTTACAAATTAATGGTTTCTGAGCAGGATTCCCCCAAGCCCTGCTTCCAAAGGACTCCCAGGGATTTAGTTAACGGAGTTCCAGGTTTACCATCCCAATTGCTGCCTACAAATACACCTTTTGTTGTTTACATGTATTGGATGTTCACATAAAATTTTATTGAGATGGGGGAAAAATTCTGCTGCTTTAAACAAAACACATCTGTTTCTAATTAAAAGCAGGCTTTTGGTTTTATTCCTTGTACAACCTAAATAATACATTGTAGAAAAAGTTTAAAATGCTTGCAGGAGGAAATAATACAGCGTTGCCTGTATTCTTACTGCTTGTTTGCACCTATTATTAATATATTTGCCACCGTCCATCTAACTATGCACATCTACCTGATCCACATTCTTTTGTGAAGACACAGCACGGGCCTGGCCTGCATTACATTCTTCTGTGCATGGGGTCCCTGTGAGCCACGGGCCAACTAATGGCAGCGGATAAGAGTAATACACATGCATACAATTAATTAAAAACGTGTGTGCATGCATATGTTCGTATGCAATCATATGTTCTAATTCAGTCACATACCTTTTGCTTTATAACATTAATGACAATTGGTCAGTGTCATTTATCACATCTTATCAAATTCTCACTGTACCTCACCTAGTCCTTCACTTCATTCATACACCCACTAATCTATGCTGTCCTAGCATTTGACTTCTTTACTCATCCTTCTCCTCCTCTCAGGCCCCTCTCTCCTTCACCCTTTCTATTTGGTCAGTTATGCATGTCCTGTTTCATATTTTTAATTGCAATGCACATATTGCCATTCATCCATTATTCCTGGTTGATCTCCCCTTCCCAAAACCCTTCCAATGTTCATTTTTGTCCATTCTGTTTCTGCTCTGTCATTTCTCCTACCCCTAGATACCTCTGCTCTTCATAGTAGGGGTCTTATAGAGTATTTGGTCTTTTGGCTTTTTGGTTTTTTATTTTACTTGAGTTACAGTTTATAAATACAATTTATTCTTTCAGAAAATCATTCATAGGCATTAATTAGCATTAATGATTGTTATTAACTTTTTTCAAATGCTTAAGCAAATCCTTCCTACATATAGCTTTTCCTTTCACCCACATTCCCTGGATTTTTCCCCTCCTCTTTTCACCCCTCAGTGCTGCTCCATTTAATCCAGGGGTGTGTATCCTGTTCCAGATTCTTAATTGCAATACATTTACTATCTGACCATCTCTGCATTTCAAATTCAACTTCCAATACAGAAATTATCAATCATTTTCCTACTCTCACCATCAATCATGCCCCCTCCCCATCATAACCATCTCATTTTTTTATAATAGTCTCATACAGTATTTGTCCTTTTGTGACTGAGTCATTTTGCTCAGCTTAATGTCTTCCAGACTCATCCATATTGCATAGTGTTTCAGAGCTGATTGCTTTTCAATGCTGTGTAATACTCCATTGTGCAGATGTAGCACATTTATCTATCCATTACTTTGCTGATGGGCACTTGGTCTGCTTCCATCTCTTTGCTGTGGCATATAATGCTGTGATACACATGAGTATGCATACATCTATTTGTGTAGAAGCTCTGATTTATTCCTTGTAAAACAACTTCATGCTTAGAAAGATGGAAGTTCAGCAAAGAAAGGAAGACCTTCAGTGATGTGGATGGCTGCAGCAACGCGAATGAGTCTATCAGAGATGATAAGGATAGCACAGGACAGGACAGGGTTCAGATCTGTTGCTCATAGCACTGCTAAGGGTCCTATTCACCTTGAAAGCATTTAACAACAGCAACATCCATGAACACGATATATTTTTTCATTTATCTCTTTTTGTGGATATAGTACAGATCTTGGCAGCACTGCATTCCTTTCTAGTTTTGTGCATGGAGCTCAACAGTTTTCTTGATGAGTCTTAATAAGTACTATATCAAATACACGCAGAAATAATTTGATCTTCTCTTTTCTAATTAGGTTGCCTCTTATCTCCCTCTCTTGCTTAATTACACTTGGTTGAAGGTCAGATGATGTGGACTGTTTGCTTGTTTTTATTTCACTCACAACTGTGCATGAGCTGTTTGGATTTGCTATACGTGGTTAACATGAGGTGTTGGCTGGGTGCTTCTTGTTTAGAACAAATCAGGGCCTGGGGCGGGGGCCTGCTATTGACAAGTCAGCTGAATCACAACTGAGTCTTCACTTTGAAGGCTCATGTGTGAAGCCATTGGATTCTGAAAGTAGGGATTCTTTTTGGTTGAAGGTCAGGCGTGTGCTGTTTGGTTGTTTTTCTTTAGCTCACAACTGTGTGTGAGCTGATTGGATTGTGTTTAGAATGAACATTCTTCTAAGTGGTACAGCACTGCTCTGTCAATTCACTCTACTGGGGTAACCTGGGGGTTGCTGTAATATTGCCAATAGTATGTCAAATGCCGTAGTGGTTACCCAGGGTGGAAAGTGTTTTGTGGAGCTCCAACGTTAAGACAGGCTTGGAAGCAGGAGTGGCATCCACTTCCTGTACAACAGACTCCGGAAACTATGAACTTAGAGAAACAACAATAGTTTTAGAAAATGATTCAGGTCTTTTGTTCAAAGTCATACTTGACTCAATGGCACTTAACAACAACAGCAACAACAAAACTTTCTATACAGTATTGAGTAAGAGTGGTCATCCTTGCCAAAGCACTGTTTAAGAGTTCTGTGATATTACATGTTCTTCTATTTCATTATTCTTTGTTGTTGTGTACCTTCAAGTCCAAAGATGATTCTCCACCTGGTTTTCAGAGGCAGTTATTTACACATGAGGAGATTGCCCATCTTTTTCCTATGATGCAGCTGATGCATCTGAACTGTGTGTCTTTGATTTCAGCATAGCTACTTACCCCTAGGCCACCAGAGCTCCCTTTATTTTTACCTAGTACTGTATAATGTGAATTTATGATACTTATTATTTTATCCTTTCAATCTTTTGATTATTTAGTTTTTAAATTTTAAATTTTATAACAATGGTAATTTTTTTAGCTAGATAATGTGGAGTTTTATGGAAATGGCCCCAAATTAATAACATTTCCAGATTAAGAAGAAAGTTAAAATGATAAGGTTTTTGGAGGAAGTTATCCAATTTATCTTTTAAAAATATTTCATTCTTTTGTATTTCTACCAATAATGTAAGAGTTCATTAACTGACATTTTCACCATCCTAAATTTATTAATCACTGCTAAATAGATCATCGTCAACTTCCATTTTATTCTAATATCCATTTAGTAATATTATTAGTGAGGACAAAAATTTGAAAAAATATGTCATTAACTATTTGTATTCCTTTTTTTGCTAAAAAAATAAATACAGTCATTGTCCTTTGTTTCCCATTGAAATGCTTCTCTTTGTTACATTAGATTGTAGGAGTTCTTTACTAAGAAAATGAAACTTTGACTATTATAAAAACTATAAATATTCTCCAATTTGCAATTTTACTTTTTAAATATGTTATACTTTGTGTGTTTAAATACAAGAAAAGATAATATGGAACTTCCCAAGTTGTTTATTATTATCTTTGTCTCCTCATTTTGTATTCTGCTTACAAAGTCCAAGATTGTATTAATAAGAACGTATACAACCTTTTAAAAATTGCCAGGTTACATAAAGTTTCAACTAAAATTTGTTTTTCATATAAAGTATGGGTATAGTAAGGAATTGAGTTTCTGCCTAAGAATAGTTACCTACTTATCCTACCGACCCTATGCGCAATAGCTGTGAACCCTGCTGAGCCAATCTCACTGTCTCCAACACACTTACCCATATTACCCCAGTTACTGTGTCAATCCATCTCTTCCAGGGTCTTCCTCTCCTACACTGTCCCTCCACCCGTCCAGGCATGATGTCCTTCATCAAGGACTGGTCCCTTCTGTCAACATGCCCACAGTATGTGATATAGAGCTTCAAAATCCTTGCCTCCAAGCAGCAATTTGGTTTCATCCTCTCCAGAATTGACCTGTTTGTTTTCTTGGCAGTCCATGGTATGTTAAATACTTTTCTCCAGCACCACAACTCAAAGGCGTTTGTTCTTCTTTTGTCATCCTTAGTCATTGCCCAGCTCTCTGATGCATAACAAATAATTGAGAAGATTATGATTAGGCTCAGGCATATTTTGTCTCTAGACTGACATCATTGCTCTTCAGTATTGTGGAGAGGTTCCTGACAGCAGATATTCCTAATGCAACTTGTCTTTCGATTTCTTGACTGCTGATGTCAGAAGTGTTGATTGTGGAAACAAGTAAACTAGTATGTTTATAATCTCAATCTCTTCTCTATCTATCATGATGCTAGCAATTGGCTGTTTGTTGAGAATCTGTTCTTTTGATATTGATCTTCAATCCATATTGAAGACTGCAGTCCATAACCTTCTGCAGCAAACACTTCAGGTCCTCCTTGTTTCAACAATGTGTCATCTTCATAACGCAGGTTGTTGATGAGTCTTCTTCCAATACTGATGCCACTTTCCTCCTCATAAAGTTCAACCTCCTGAATGATCTATCCGGTATACAGATTGACACAGTATGGAGACAGGACAGAACCCAGACATACTTTTTTTTTAACCATGCGGTGTTTCCTTGCTATGTTTTGGCAACTGCTTCCTGGTACACATATAAGTTTTACATGAGTACAATCAAGTGTTCTGGGGTTCCCATTCTTCTCAAGGTTAGCCACAATTTGCTGTGATCCTTTCCAAATGTCTTTGTATAGTCAACGAGACACACACATTCCTCTAGTACTCTCTGCTTTCAGCCAACACCCATCTGACATTGGCTATGAAGTCTGTAGTACATGGCCTCTTCTAAACTCAGCTTGTGTTTCTGGTAGTTCCCTGTTGATGCAGAGTTATTTTTGGGTAAACTTCAGCAGGAGTTTTTTTGTGTGTGAAATTAGTAATATAGTTTGATAATTTTCATATTCTGTTGGACCACCTTTTTTATTTTATTTTATTTTTTTTTAATGAATCTCTTCAAGTCAGTTGGCCAGGTAGTTGCCCTCCAGATTTCTTAACACAACCTGGTGAGCATGTCTAGGGCTGTATCTGTTTGCTGAAATATGTTAATTGGTATTCTATCAATTCCTGGGGCCTCCCCCACCCCAATTCCTTTGGAGCAGCTTGAGATTCCTCCTTTATCACATTTTCTCTTGACCATATGTTGTTTCATGAAATTCTTCAGTGTCAGAAAATTCTTTTTGGTACAGTAACTCAGTGTATTCCTTCCATCTTCTTTTGATTCTTCCTGGATCATTCAATATTCTGCCCACAGAATCTTTAAGTATTGCATCTTGAGGCTTGAATTTGTTCTTCAGTTCCTTCAGCTTAAGAAATACAGAGTGAGTTTATCCCATTTGATTTTCTGACTCCAGCTCTTTGCACATTTCATTATAATGTTTCACTTTGTCTTCCTGAGCTGGCCTTTCAAGTCTTCTGTTCAGCTCCTTAACTTTCTCATTTCCTCCCTTTGCTTTGGCTTCTTGCTATTCTAATACAATATTCAGTGTCCCTTCTGACATCCGTTGGGGCCTTTTCTCCCTCGTTTGTCTTTGTAATGATCTTTTGCATTCTTCATGGATGATATTCTTGATATTCTTCTGTAGTTCATCTGATCTTCGTTATTTAGTTTTCAAGTCCTCAAATCTGTTCTTGTTGTTGTTATGTGCTGTCGAGTCGTTTCCGACTCATAGCGACCCTATGCACAACAGCTCTAAACCCTACTCTATCCTGCGCCAACCGCACCGCCTCTGACACACCCATCCCAATTACCCCAGTCACCGAATCAATCCATCTCATAGAGGGTCTTCCCCTCCTGCGCTGTCCCTCCACCCTCCCAAGTATGATGTCCCTCTCCAAGGACCTGTCTCTCCTTGCAGCATGTCCAAAGTATGTCAGACGATGCCCCAGAATCCTTGCCTCCAAGAAGTAGCCTGGTTTAACCCTCTCCAGGATGAATCTGTTTGTTTTCTTGGCAGTCCAGGGTACATTCAATACTCTTCTCCAGCACCACAGCTCAAAAGCATCCACTCTCCTTCTGTCCTCCCTAGTCATTGTCCAACTCTCTGATGCATAACAAGCGATTGCAAATACCATGGCCTGTATCAGGCCCACCTTAGTCTCCAGAGAGACACTGTTGCTCTTGAGTATTTTTGAGAGGTCCCTAACGGCAGACTTTCCCATCGCGATATGCTTTTTGATTTCCTGATTGCTGGTACCAAGAGTGTTAACTGTGGAGCCGAGCAAAGTGAAGCTGTGAACACTCTCAATCTCTTCGTCATCCATCCTGACGCTGCCAATTGGTTCAGTGGTGAGAATCTTTGTCTTCTTGACGTTGAGCCTTAGTCCATACTGAAGGCTGCAGTCCTTGACCCTTCGCAGCAAGTGCATGAGGTCCTCCTCAGTTTCAGCAAGCAAGGTTGTGTCATCTGCATAACGGAGATTGTTAATAGATCTTCCACCAATCCTGATGCCACAATTCTCCTCATAGAGCCCAGCCTCTCGCATAATCTGCTCTGCATACATGTTGAAAAGGTATGGAGACAGGATGCATCCCTGGCGTACACCCTTCCCAATTTTGAACCATGCAGTGTTACCCTGCTCTGTTCTGACTACTGCCTCTTGGTCCAAGTATAGGTTTCGTATTAGCACAATTAAATGTTCTGGGATTCCCATTCTTCTCAGTGTCAGCCACAGTTTGTTATGATCCACACAGTCAAATGCCTTTGCATAATCAATGAAACACAGATAGACATTCTTCTGGTATTCCCTGCTTTCAGCCAAGATCCATCTAACATCAGCAACGATATCCCTAGTACCACGACCCCTTCTAAGATGTTTTTTAAACTCAGGTGGGATGGACTCAAGGTCAAATTTTAGTTCTTATGGATTTGTTTTGTTTTCTTTAGCTTCATTTGAACTTACATTTGAGTAGTTGATGGTTCCACAACCAGCACCTGGCCTAGTTTTCACAGCTGATATTGAGCCTCTCCGGTGATTCTTCCCATAGATGCAACCATTCTGATTCCTGTGTTTACCATCAGGTGAAGTTCATATATTTAGTTGCTGTTCGTGTTTCTTATAAAAGATATTTACAATGAATAAATCATTAATTATACAAAATTCTGTCATCATATCTCCTTGGGTTTGTTATTTTGCCACTAGATTTCGATCTTCACTATTTTAATTATTCTCACATTACAATTTACAGTTTATTTTAATGTCTAGGAGATCAAATTCCCCTGTCCAGTTTCCAAAGCTTCTTTGTTATAGGCATATGTTTCTTATCCCACATGGACTTCAAAATAACACTTTTAGGTTCCAAATTGAAAACTATTATTTGAATGCATTAAATTTTTAGATTAATTTGAATGGAAATGATGTTTTTATAATCTTGAATCTTCTACCAAGAATATATTATGTACCTCCATTATTCAAGTAATCTTTTATGACCCTTAGTAAATTGTTGTAGTTATCTTCGCATTGAACCTACAGTTTTTTAAGAGCCTTTTAGCTATTTTCTCTTTTTGAATGGTTTAGTAAATGAGAACTTCTTCTATTTACTTTCTGGTTTATGTTTACAAATGTGCCTAGATTTCTATTCACTGTTGGACTTGCTCTTTAGACTGCTGGAGTGTAGGGGCTGAGGTGTAAAATTAAGATTGATGGGCAGACTATGAGGTCTGTAGGGGGCTTATCAGAGCAGTACAGGGACTAAAGCATTTTCAGCCCTTGGCAAATACTTTTTGAGTGATTAAATGAGTGATTTTTCTCTCAAAAAAAGCAAAAACTTCCATAGAATGAGTAACAGATTACTTTATAAGGTAGTGAATGTCATAAACCGAGGAATATTTCTTTCAAGTCTAAATACAACTTCACCAACAAATACTTGAAGCCTTCTTTGCTTTTTGCAAACAATGTTGTGTCACAAGTTGTTGACGGTTTTCCTTTCAATCCTGGTGCCACATTCTTCTAGTAGAGCCTATTAGAACAGGGAAAAGGTAACAAAATAGACACTAATGGGAATTCCAGGATGTATTGCTGATGGAAATGCAAATTGGAGCAGTCACTTTAGAAAGCTCTGAAATGTTTACACAATGAAGAAGAAAATACATATTCACAAACAGTAACAACAATAAACTTGTGGAGCTAGTACATGTTTATAATTGTTGTTGTTGTTGTTATGTGCCATCGAGTCGTTTGAGACTCATAGCGACCCTATGTACAACAGCCCTAAACCCTGCTCTATCCTGTGCCAATCGCATGGCCTCTGACATACCCATCCCAATTACCCCAGTCACTGAATCAATCCACCTCATAGAGGGTCTTCCCACCCTGCGCTGTCCCTCCACCCTACCAAGCATGATGTCCCTCTCCAAGGACCTGTCTCTCCTTACAACATGTCCAAAGTATGTCAGAAGAAGCCCCAGAATCCTTGCCTCCAAGAAGTAGCCTGGTTTAACCCTCTCCAGGATGAATCTGTTTGTTTTCTTGGCAGTCCAGGGTACATTCAATACTCTTCTCCAGCACTACAGCTCAAAGGCATCAATTCTCCTTCTATCTTCCCTAGTCATTGTCCAACTCTCTGATGCATAACAAGTGATTGCAAAGACCATGGCCTGTATCAGGCACACCTTAGTCTCCAGAGAGACACCGTTGCTCATGAGTACTTTAGGAGAGGTCCCTTACCGCAGACTTTCCCATCGCAATACGTTTTTTGATTTATTGGCTGCTGGTGCCAAGAGTGTTAACCGTGGAGCCAAGCAAACTTTATAGGAGCTTTATTAATAATATTTTCAAATTAGAAACAACCTATACGTCCCAATAACTGGTCAATGAATAAACAACACAGTGCTTCTGTTTTCTTTCTGCCCTTACATCATCAATATACCAATTAAATAGCAATAGTTGTTGCTGTCGATGTTAAATACTATCAAGTCAGAAGAAAATCATGCCTGACTCTTCAGTGAGTTTTCAGAGGCAGTATATTGAACAGAAAGAGATTTTCCATTTTTCTTGTATGGTGCAGCTGGTGGATTCAAACTATGTGCCTTTGGGTTGGCAGTGCAATTCCTTACCACTAAGTCAACAGTGCTTTCTAAATAGCAATACTGTAACTTTTTAACAGTACAAATGAAAATAACCAGAAAGAGGAAATTCACAACTAATTGTGATCCTTAATTTTCCACTCCATTGTTTATGTATATGTAGCCATATGTATACACTTATAAAATTTGTTAAGAGCTTGAATTCTCACATGATTAAAATACATGGTGACTTCATTGCATTAATTACAGGATGATAAATTTTTCTTTTCATCAGTTAGAACACAAATTTGTAGGAATTTTAAATAAACTTAAAAATACACACAAAAAAAATAAATAAATACATCTACCTCAAGATGGTTATTGACTGTCTTATTATCTGGTATTTTATATATATAGGACTGGCCCAGATTTTCACATTAATTACTGGTAATAAAACAGCTGAACAGCTGAGATACAGGGCTCTTGAGAATATGCTGGATGTGATTGTCAAAGTTAGGTGTCAACTGGCCTGGACTATGATTCTCAATGTTTTGGCAGCTATGTAAGGACAGAATTTGACAGGCGTATGTACTGTCATCCTGCATTTTCACATAACACCAATTACTCCATAACAACCTAGACTTTGCAACATAAAACTATATTGGTAAGTGAGAAGCAGGTGTACTTACTGGTTTGGACTTCCAGAACAGATCACCAACTACAGCATGTACTGTAGACTTCATTAACTTGTACTTCATGACTTCATTTCATTTTTGTAACTTTTAACTTAAAAGAGAGATATGGCTACACAGAAGCCCCTCATCCTTTTGAATGTTTGGGCTGTCTGTAATCTGCTCTCATTTTTACTGGTGGTAGCATCCTTATCTTGAATAGGGAACTGTTACCACTCCATTGGATAACTCCTGACCAGGAGGGTGAAGACATTTGAAGCTCAGTTAATTAGACTCTATCTGAGATGTGAATTTTGAGGAGGCAGATAGAAGAACATATAGATAATGATACCTCTTTTTTGTAATTATGCATTACTGTCCGATTCCTGGAGTTGCCTTGATGACTCTTCACCAAGAGTGAACACTTCTTACGGGGTTTCTAATCTTGCCAGTTGAGCCAATTTCCAGTGCTTGTAAACAAAGAAACCAAAATGGCACCGGGGATGGGAAGGCAAAAGAGGATTGAAGACAGCTCAGCGGCAAGACTGGACTCCATGGAGCCACCTTCTACCAGGGCACTCGTGGATAGACGAAAAGGATCGGTCTTTAAAAGACAGTTTGCACAGTGTTCATTATCCTTATCAACTTGTCTTCTTACAAAATTCATTATGAGCACCTCAGTGTGTGCGTGGGGGGGCCAGCTCATTACCACATCTTCTGCTTTAGCTTCCAGCAGTTACTAATTTGATGATGATCATTTGATTTATTTTGATCATCTTTTTCTTTCAAGGGCCACATTTGCAGCCTCCTCATCTCAGTCTCTCGGAAATTGCACCTGCAGATGTTCAATAGTCACATGGAAGAGCTGGATTTTATCGAAACAAGTGGCTTTTAGACATGCAAATGAAGGTTTGGGACTTCTTTCTTCCTGAGAAGTCAGAGTCTCTGTTGCCGGAGATACACAAGTGCAGTTTGGGAAAACTTGAAGTTTGAGAGCCTGGCCAGAATATAAAATTCCACTAGAGAACACCTTCTTAGGGGCTGAGAGTGTGTAACTAGAAATGGACTTTGTACGCAACAACAACAATAATCTTCCCAGAAGCAGACCACCCCATCTTTTCCCCCCTCTTTTTGCAGTAGCTAGTGGGTTCAAGCAGGATGGCCTGGAGAGAAGATATGAAGGGGCGTGTGTTTGTCCTGCTTGTGGAAGCAGCCACCGAGAGACACAAGTCTTTGATTTCTAGCTCTTCCTCTTGCTTACACAGGGATTTAAATAAGCTTCCCTACTAGCGGGTATCTTCATTTCCTCCTGGTTAAGAGGAAAGGATAGCATTACTTGCTTCTTGTAATGAAAAAACATTCTCAACCTTGACATTGTGGCTTTGAAGGAGAAGTATATCTCTGGTGTATTGTTTCTGCATGATGACTCCTATAATGATGTACAAACACCTAATTCCTTTCTGAGCTAGTAGAATGTGTTTTTTTTTCTTGAGTATATATACACCTTCTTTCTAAAAGCCGTCCATTTATTCCACATCTCTTCCCCAAAACTCAGTCCACTGCTGTCCTGCTGTCAAGTTGATTCATATTCAGTGGTGCTATAGGAGATAGTAGAGCTGCCCCATAGGGGTTTTTAAGGCTGTGGCTTAGTGGCAAGAAGCTGTGCTGCAATCATGAAGGCACGTGGTTCGAGGCCACCAACAGCTCTATGGGAGAAGGATGGGCAATTTCCTCCTGTGTGATTAACTGCCTCTGAAAACCTGCTAGAGGGTCAGCTGTGGGTCGATTCTGACTCTGTGGTACACAACAACAACAACAACAATCTTCTCAGAAGCAGACTGCCCCATCTTTTGTCCCTTTTTTGGTAGCAGCTAGGGAGTTCAAATTGATCTTTGGATTAGTGGCCATAAGCTTAACCACTGCACCACCAGGGCTCCCTGCAATTCGGTTACTGAGCCATTGCTTTAAATTGACTACTGAAAACAATTTAGGAGTATTATCTCTAGCGTAATCTCTAATGGAATGGAATCCTGTCATGGAAGCCACTTTACAGTTTATTAAGATAACCGGAAGAGCACAGCTGGGCTGGTGCTTTGAAACTTTATTTGTATAATCTGTTTCCCTGCTGAGATTTCGGGGGTTTGGTGTCTGCCAGAAACAAATTTTCAGAGGCTGTTGTTAAACTCAAAATTTCAGGGGCTGTCATTAAACATTGGAAGAATAAGATTTCTAATGGCAGCATTGAACGGTGTTTAATGATTTCCCTGCTTCTAGGTACTGCTGTAATAAAGCCATCTTCCATTTTTAGATTCCTGGGACATATTTTCTGTCCAATGTTGGTGAAAGATGAGTTGGAGCAACCACTGGAATACTCCATTTTCTCCTCCAAAATAGTGAGCAGCTGAGTTTCAGGAGCTGTCATTTAACATGCAAGAAGTAAAATTTCTGATGGCAACTTTGACACTGTGTCTAGTGATTTCCCTACTGCCAGCACTCCTGTAATAAAGGTGGCTTCCATTTTTGGATTCTGGGTCACATTTAGGTATTCTAGCAGAATACCTAATGTATTACATTATGTACATAATGTATTGAACTGCTATCCAAGAAGATTGACAGCTCTGATGCACCAGTTACAGGGGAGAAAGTTGGACAATCTCCTCCCACGAAGATTTACAGCTTCAGAAACCTAATGGAGGGGAGTTCTGAGTCGAAACCGACTTAGGACAATAGTTTTGCTTGGTTGGTTGGTTTTGAGATAAGAGGCATATTTTGTGTCCACTGGAGGTGAATGATGAGAAAGAGTGACCGCTGGAATATCTCAGTTTTTCAGCCAGAATATCAAACCTCAGATTCTTCTATTTGCTCTGCTTAGAATGATTTCCACAGAAAAAAATGAAATATTTTAAAATACAGAAAACTGTATTGACTACTAAGTAATCCTTTTGTTCATAGAGTCTCTATGAATCCTGTTCAACTCAAGGCAATCAACAACATCAACTATATCTCTATCACCTATCTCTATCATCTATATATATCTCTATCTCATCTATATCTATCATCTATCTATCTATCTATCTATCTATCTATCTATCTATCTATCTATCTATCATCTTTGACCTGAAAAATAAGCAAGACCTGAACTTCCAACTGTCAGCTCCTCCTTATCATGGCAATGTAAATAGACTCTTGTCATCAGAATCTGTCAGGAGACCATGCTTGGATGATGGGCTTGAGATAACTATTGGTAACTATATTGTGGTTGACATAATGCTTGTACTCACTGGGTGTTTCCTTCAGATATTTTGGTCAATTCCTTTTATATAATACAGTATCTATAAATGTATCAATTTTTTATTGTGATAAACTTGAACTTCCATTCATTCATTGTTGCACATTTTCCTCCCTACCACCTCCCACCAGTTTTTCTCTTTAAAAAATTCATTCTTTGTTACACAATTTCCTCTCTCCCTCCCACTTCAGTCCACCTTGCTATTGCACCTCTTGTTCTGGACTGTTGTCATGCATATAATACCTAATCATATATTTCTTTTAAACAGTTCTTCATCTGTTCCAATGCAGTGTTTGTTCATTATTTACCCCCTCTTTTCTGAGTTTCTATCAAACCCCCAATGTCAGTTCTGTCATGTCAATTCTTGAAAGGCTTTTGCAGCATAAATAAGCACCAAAAAGGGGAACTTACGTTAATTTCTCCCTTTGTCTGACAAGAGTCATACTCACACTTATACTGATTGGGGTCCTGTAGGAACCAAATCATAGCTGACTGCCCCTCCCCTCCCCCCAGTGGGCTTTTGGAGGCTCTAAATCTCCCTGGAAGAGATTGCTTCTCTTTCTCCCTTGGAGCCACTGATGGATTAGAAGCTATAGAGAGACATCTTTGGGTTAGCAGCACATGTCCCTCTGGACTAAGCCCCAGAGCTCCCTGAACAAGGGATAAGGAAGGAAGATTTTCCACATGAAGTTAATATTAAGACACATGTCGAGTTTTCATCTGGTCTGGATTGCCTTCTCACATTTCATTTCCATCATCTTTCAATTGAGCATAAATCCGTCTGATACTCTTAAGAATTAGCTCAGAAGTGAATGTATTCCACATGGTTTGCCTTGCATGACTGGATGGAAAAGATATTTCGGGGCCTCAGTAAATAAAACACTAGGAAGGACTTAGTCTGAATTGTTTCTCAAAACAAGTCTCAAAACAGGCTTCTACATACACGTCATTAGCCAACAGCTCCCAGCTTAAAACTGCTCTTGTTTTCATATTGACAAGGCTTTCTGAATGCAAGGTAGTTTGCCAACAATTTATCAACAAGTGAGGTGCACCAAGTGTTTTCCAGGACAAAAATAAAACCTAGAGGCTCAAACTATTAAGCGCTCAAGCTGTATTAATAGGCATCCAAATTCTCAAGGGGATTAGTTAACCAACACACTGAACCAAGGGCAAACACGCAATGATGCCATCTCAATAAACACAGGTGCGGGGTGCATCTCCTTGCATAATCGCTCATTAGCTCACACCTGCACTGTCTCGAACCAAATAGCGCATCAATTCAACATTCAGACAACCTTGCACATGGAACTGAAGTACTGGATAGATTACCCCTGCTTTCCTCATCAGAAATGTTTTCAGTCATTATTTGATATCTCTTCAGGATGCCAGGAATGGAGGGGTGGGGGCGGGAAGAGAAATGTGTTCATTGATTCTCAAAATCCACAATGCACACAGGCTTATGAAAAATTTTCAGAAGATAGGTGGCAAAATTAGAAAATGGATGGTGAAAAAAGAGAAGGCTATTTCCCAGGTCCCACTATGTATCACTTGGCTTGACAGTTTACTTCATTGAAATGGAGAGACTTGACTGAGACTAGTCAGAAGAAGAAGCATAATTAGTTCATTCAGGGACATTTTGGAGTTTACACAAGTGTGAAGTGTCCACCTGGAAAGGTAAAATTGCCAGTTAGGCATGGACGTCTGGGCAGAGGATACTTGTTAAAGATTTAGGCAGCATTGTTGTGAATGTGTTGGTTGAATAAAGAAAAGAGACCTGACGTGAACAGGGAGTGAATCTCTGCAGTGCTAACATCTGATGGAAATGCAAGGATCTAAGAGGAAGATGTTTCTTCACTAAGCCTCAAAATTATCTGCATAAATACTTGCTACCAGATGATACTGGAAGCAGGAGTGGCATTCACTTCCTAAACAACATGCCTCTGGAAACTCTTATGAACTTTGATAAATGTCGGCAGTTGTAGAGGGGCTTTGGGCCTTTTGTTCATAGGGTGGCTAGAGTTGTGCTGAACTTAAAGACAATCAACAACAACAACCAGACTATTAAGAGTATACATGGATTTTCACATAGGTTTCAATGGAAAATGTGGCCACTGACAATGCGTAACACTTGAATCTGTGTTATGCTTTGGAGCAATCAGGACATAAACACAGATTTGTGCTGTTTTCCCTAGTGATGCTCTTGTATTTCACAGACTCACAATTAGCTTGCCAACCATGGAGTTGCTAACATGGTGAAGTGGGCAGAAAAGGCATTCTTTGGACACTTGGGTTCTTTCATATTCCCTGAAGGAATTTTCCATTTCATTAGATCTTTGACTTCTTAGGTCCAGGCTCCTGTTGCATGGTGATGGTATGAAACCTGTCAGAAATGTCATTTTGTTACTAGATCAAAAATAAATAAAAGTGCATTATGAAGAAAGAACCACTCAACCTTAAAATTTTACTAAGTACAATCTGGAGTAAGGCATAATGGGTTTTTTTCCTCCTGTTTCTCACTTGCTCTCTTTCTATGTTCTGATGATATAATCAATATTTCCTGTCAAAAAATGCAATATACTCCAGTCTTAGAAACCCCTCAAGATGGCATTTAATGTCAAAGAAAATCATGCTCCGTGTGACAGGCCTTTATTCTTCAGCTTCTGTATCTGAAGGCTTCATCAACTTTTAATGAGAAAAGAACTACTGAATAATGTTATCAGTAACTCAGACCATAGATGACAATAGCCTTGAATAAATAAATAGAAAGAAAGAAAGAGATGTTAAATGTTAGAAGAAAGTAGACCCTGGTACTAATAAATCCACATAAACATCTATTTGCATGTTGGGATCAAAAGCTAATCCCGTGCTTGCTCATTTCAAAGCTGATAAACATTTCTTGCAATAATAATTCATTCAGCTGACAAACATGCATTTGAGCACATGCCAGCTGGTGGGCACAGCAAAAGGGTTAGAGACAACACAAGAGCAAGGGGGTGGGCAGACATTACCTCTGAGTAGACTGGAAGAAGGAGAGAATTGAGTAATCTGGCTGACAGAAAGTCATCAGAAGCCATGGGGCCTCACGCAATTCTTAATTTCATCTGTAGACCTAGAAGCAAACGTAAGCCAGACCATGGACATTTACAATGGAAAGGTATTTAGTTGGTGCCTAGAGCAGTATTTCTTGATTACACAGCTTTACTGGAAAAAAAGTACTTTCTCACACACTCCCATGCATATATATTTATTCTCATTTTACCCACAACAGTACTTACGTTGCTTGCTTTAGAGCATACAAAAATGCTAATTAAAAAGTATGATTTTTTAAAAATGTTTTCTCATTGCTGGATGAGACAGTAACCCACGCAATTAATTTAAATTGCCGTGGTCATTCAGCTAGTTGTCAGAACAATGACCAGACAAAGCCCACTTTTGTCATTTCTAAGGAAATAAACATTTTTTCTTACTTGATCATTTAAGGATAGAGATAAATTATCCTTATTGGCGATGGCACCCTCAAATGGATTCTGCCTCACGATGACTTTGTGCAACAAGGCTTTCTTGAAGAGCACCAGGATTGTTCCCCCCAGAGCCATTGGGTAGTTTCAAACTACGAACCTTTCAGTAAGCAACCAAGCAATTAACTGTTGTGCCACCGGTATGTATAGAGGTATTAATAAGGATATAAATATGTACATTACAACTCTGTTATTGTTTACTGTCAGATCAGAACCCTCCAGTGGGTTTTCAGAGATAGTTAATTGTACGGAAAGAGATTGTCCATCCTTTTCCCAGTGGAGCAGCTGCTGGATTCGAACCATATGCCTTTGGGATCGCAGTGCTGCTTCTTGCTGCGAGGCCAGCAGTCCTCCTACATTACAACTCTACACAGGAAAAACAAAAATCTTTATAAGTAGATCAGTAAATGACAACACGATAAATGGAGGAAAGGTTGAAGGAGGGGATGGTTCTATTATTTGGGTTCACAATCACAACCCACGGAAGCACAAATCAAGAAATCCAATAGTGTCTTTCATTGGGTGAGTCTGCTGCCGTGGACCTTTTAAAATGTGGAAGGGCAAAGATGCCAGTTTCAATAAGGAGGTAATACTGAGCCGAACCATGTTCAGTTGTTTCATAAACGTGTGAAAGTTGGATAATGAATAAATAAGGAAGAATGATGAACAGTTGATAACATTGAATTATGGAGCTGACAAAGGATATGGAAGATGCTCTAGATGACTCAAACAAAACGTGTGTTAGAGGAAGTACAATGAGGGTGCTCCTTAGATACAAGGAAGATGGGACTTGATCGCCCATATTTTGAACATGTAATCAGGCAAGGCCAGTCCTTGGAAAAAGATATCATGCTAGGAAAACAGAGGGTCTGTAAAAGTGAGGAAGGTCCTCAGAGAGGGTGACATAGTGACTGCAGATATAAGTTTAACTAAGCACAGCAGAGATCATGAAGATGCCACAGGGCAGAGATTAATTTTGTTGTAGATAGGGTCACTATGAGTTGAAATGAATTAGAGGGCACCTGACAACAATCCTTACTTACAGAATTGTCATCTTCCTTGTAGGAAATTCAGCTTCAGTTTTCAGCCAGTGCATCTCATAAGCAGCCATTGACTATTGGCCAGTAGAGGATTTAGCGTTGCTTTGATGCAAAAGTTTCACTGATACTTGTAGACAGAGACAGAAAGGTCTGAGGATACTACTGAAACTCCATCAATGAAAGCTTTATGGCTTGCCAAGTGTGTTCTCCGTCAATAATGTTAGCATTTCATTCAGTTCTACAGAGGGTGGTAGTGAGTCAAGAACTGACGACTAACAACAGTCCTTTCTGAGACAACTAAAGAGTGGCAATCACAGAGAAGTGTGTAAATGCTACTGTTATAAAAAAGAAGTCAATTGTCCTCCGACAGTCCCTCCGGGAGGAATTGACTTGTCAGTGTTGTCATATGGGGTGCCTTCTCATCAACCATGGCTAATAGCCACATTATGAAGAACATTATCTGAATCTTACCTTATTCAGTACCATCTTCACTATCCCGGATGAGCTTGGGCCCGTTGTTCCAGTATCTGTGTCAAACCATCTTGTTGAAGGTCTTCCTCTCTTTCTCTGACCCTTTTCATTTCCAGTCATGGTAGAGTTTGTTTTTTCCCCCCAAAGACGGGTTCCTCATGTCAACATCCCCAAAGTTTGTGAAGCAAACTTTCACCATCCTTGTCTCTAAGGAGAGCCCTTGTTGCACCTCCTCCAAGATAGACTTCTTTGTTCTTTTGGAAGGTAATGGGATAGCCAGTATTCCTCTCTAATACCACAATTCAAAGACATTTACTCTTCTTCTGTCTTCTTTAGTTGTTGTTCAGCTTCCAGATGCATAGGAAGCAATTGAAAAGATCATGACTTGGATCAGACAAACCTTAGTTTTAGACTGACATCCTTGCACTTAGCACGTTGGAGACGTCTTTGACAGCAGATTTTCCCTATGAAATTTCTCTTTTGATTTTGATCAAAGTGAAATAAAATCATTGACAACAAACATTTCAGCCTTTTCTCCATCTGTCATGATGTTACCTATTGGTCCAGTGGTGAGGATTTTTGTCTTCTTGATGTTGAGATGTAATCCATATTGAAGACTATAGTCTTTAGTCTTCTGTATCAAGGTGCTTCAGGTTCTCTTATCTTTCTGCAAACAAGTTTCTGTCACATTAATAACTCAGGCTGTTGATGAACCTTCCTCCAATTCTGATGCTTTCTTCTTTCAGTTGCATGATCTGCTCAGCATATAGATTGAATGGGTATGGAAAAAGGACACAACCCTGATGCACATTTTTCTTGACTTTGAACCATGCAATGTTCCCTTATTCTATTGGTCTACGTATAGGCTTCATATGAGCACAATCAAGTGTCCTGGGATTCCCATTTTTCTCAATGTTAGCAATAATTTGTCATGATTCACACAGTCAAATGCCTTTGTGTAATCAATAAAACAGAAGTAAACATCTTTCTAGCATTCTCTCATTTCAGCCAAAATCCATCTGACATCAGCAATGATACCCCTCTTTCCATGGCTTCTGAATCCATCTTGAATTTCTGGCAGTTCCCTGCCTATATAACTGTTCAAACCATTTTTTAACAATCTTCAGTAAAATTTTACTTGCATGTGAGAGTAATTATACTTTTTTAATAACTTCCACATTCTGTTGGGTCACTTCGTTTTGGAATGGGAGCAAATTTAGATCTTTTCCAGTTAGTCAGACAACTGTTTTCCCCATTTCCTCCATAGACTATGAGCATATCTAAGGGCTGCATTTGTTTGTGGAAACATGTCAATTAGTATTACATCAATTTCTGGGGTCTTACTTTTTGCCAATACCATCTCTACAGCTTGAACTTCTACCTTCATTACCTGTGATTCTTGCTCTTCTGCTACTTCCTTGGATGTATCGGTGTCAACCAACTATTTTTAGCACAGTGATTCTGTATTCCTTCTATCTTTTTTTTTATGCTTTTGCGTCATTCAAGATTTCCCCCATAGAATCCTTCAGCATTGCAACTTAAAGGTTGGGTTTGTTCTTCAGTTCCTTCTTCTTTAGAAATGCTGAGAAGATTCTTCTCTTTTTTTTTTTCTAAACCCAGCTTTTTGCACATTCTGTTATAATGTTTTGTCTTCTCACATTACCTTTTGAAATCGTTATTGCATCTCTTTCCCTGCAGCATTTCTTTCCTTTGTATTTTCCTCTTTACATTCCTCTGCCATTTTCAAAGTCTATTCTCATACCTATTTTCATCTTTTCTTTCTTGTCCTTCTTTGTAGTGATCTTTTGTTTTCTACATGGATAGCATCTTTGATATTCAAAGCAGATCTATTCTTGAGATTTGTTTTTTTAAACTCAAGTGAGATAGACTCGTGGCTGTATTTTTTTTTTAATGCACGCATTTTAATTTTTTTCAGTTTCACTTTAAACTTGTGTCTGAATAATTGATGCTGTCCTACAGGCAGACCCAGGCCTGGTTTTGACTGCTGGTATTAATGTATTCCATCAATTCTGTTCACAGATCTAGTTAATCAGGTTCTTGTAAGGTATATAGTTTCCATTTATATATTTTTCAAAGTTTTTACAGTTAAAAATTATTAATTGTATGACATTCTTTCATTATATCTCCAGCCTTATTTCTATCACCAAGTCCATATTTTTCAAGTATCAGTCTTTCTTTGTTTCCAACTTTTTTATTCAAATCACCTTATTAATCAAGCAACTTGATTGCATGTTTATTCAATTTCAGACTGAAAAAGTAGGTGAAAGTCCTCGATTTTTCCATCTTTGTCTTTAATAGTTGGTGTATATACTTGAATAATAATTATTTTTTAATGACAATAAAAGAAGTATAAATTTTATTGCAGGTGTTGAAAAGAACCAGGAATTGATAAAGAATGGAAAAGTTTTAACAAATATATGCAGTCCTGAAGCTGTTCATTTGTTTATGAAGAAATTTAGAAGACAGTTACCAGGCAATCTCACTGAAAGAGATCCATCTATTGTCCAACGCAAAGAAAAAAAGTATTCAAAAAAATATAAATGTCGAATAATAATTATTTTAACAGGTCATCCTTTTATAGGGTAGGATCCTATCACTTACAGTATGTACTTCAGGAAATATTTTTAATTTTTTTTGAACTATGACTATAATATCTTTCTTCTTAAATTTGTCATTGCCAGTATGATAGATCATATAATAATCCAATTCAAAGTGACCAATATCACTCAGTCTCACCTCCATAATGCTGATGGTATTTTGCATTCCATTTAATGTTTTAACAACCTATTTTTCTAGAGTCATACTTTGTACATTCCACGTTCCAGTCACTAATGAATATCCATGCTGTTTCTCCCCAGTTTTTGTAACACCTTCTAATCTGAGGGAATCTACTGCCAGTACTATACCTAACAATGTTCCTCTCTTATTTCTAGAGTTTTTTGAAGGCATGTTATTTGAGAAGTGCTTGGCCAAGACTTTCTTGGTCTATTTTAGTCTGGAAGCTCTGGCTGAAGCCTGTCCACAGTGTATCACCCTGCTAATCCTCGAAATGCCAGTGGTTAGCATTTAGCATCATAGCCACATGCAAGTCTCCCAGTATAACAAACTGACAGACTTGTCATACACTCATAAGAGCAAAATATAACACGCAAGCAGAAACAGACACAAACTAAGCAGCAATACACAAGTCACCCTCCTTCCAGGACAGCAAACAGACAGATAAGTGCTGTAACAGTAAGTTGTTTTGTACCCTTGAGTCAGAACTGACCCATAACTGACCTTCCAGCAGGTCTTCAGAGGTAGTAAATAGCACGGGAGGAGACAGCCCAGCTTTCTCCCACAGGTGGATTAGAACTGTGTATCTTGGCTTTGGCGGTGCAAATCCTTACCACTGCCACTAAGGTACCTTACCACTAAGGTACCATGCTGAGGAGCAATGATGGAAGTTTGAAGAGTAATTTGTACCTGATTCAGGTCATGATCTTCTCAATCACCTGCTATACATCAGAGAGCTGGACAATTAATAATATGGATAACATATGAAGAATTGATGCTTTTGAGCTATGGTGGTGGAGAAGAGTGCTGAATATCCCATAGATATTCAAACAAATATGTCTTGGAGAAAGTACAGCCAGAAAGCTCCTTGGTGGCAAAGATGGTGAAGCTTCATATTTCATACTTTGGATATGTAGCCGGGTGAGGTTATTCCTTAGAAAGGATGTCATGTGTGGAGAGATGGAAGGTCAGCGAAGGAGAGGAGATACCCCTCCCCCATGAGACGGATTGACACAGGGACATCAGCAGTGGGTTCTAGTGTGTCAGCGATGATGAGGACGGCACAGTATAAGGCAGGGTTCAGGGATGCTGCTCATAGGGTCATTATGGGTTGTGTTCCACTCAGCAGCACCTAACAACAACAAGCCATCAGAGATCAAACTATAAAACAAGCAAACATATACATACTAGAAAACAAAGTTACATGCTAAGGGAAATCGAAAACAAACAGTCTGAGCTGGAATCGCACCTGTCAACCCAGCAGATACTGGAGTTAGACTGTCATGTCAGGACAGAGATTTTGTTCATTTGAATGATGACAGACACTTCAAGTTATAAGCCCCCACGTGGGTAGCACTTGTTTCTGTTGAGTTGTGTCAAAAGGTGGGATACCCAGCCTGGCATAGAGTTTCTGCTGGCCTCTAAGTAGTCTAAGCTAGTGGGCCTGGCTAGAGATAATGTCTTTGTGAGTCTAGGGAATGGATACAGGCAGAGTGCCAGTTACCACAAAGATGCCATCACCGATGATCTGACATGTCCGCATGTGGCCATATGTGACAATGGAGTGTGTCTCATAGGTATGCCCAGTAAGAGGGCAGTATGCCATTCAGAGGAGGTGCCATCACCAATTCAGGGCCTAATTGCAGGCCTAGTGCGGCATAGTCTACAGGCTCCAGAGACAAGAGAATATGAGTGTGGCCTGAGATAGAGCAGCATCTCGGGGATCAGGGGAATACTGCCCATACCTGGCGGGTACTGGGAGGCAGGATGTAAGGGGCAAAGGGGTAGATTGGACATTTTCAGCTGCTGTGAACACCACTTCCCCTCCTCCCACCATCCCAGGTTCCCTAGGTTCCCTACGGCTTGGATTGACAAGGTGGCTGCACTGTGTTGTTTACAGTTTCGTCTCCTGTTGCTGTCCTTATTAGATGTCTTAATTCATTCTCTTTTTTAGTTAACATTTGAAGTGCATCCTCATCTTTTCTTTTTAAACTGTGAGTTGAAAAATTACTGACTTATCTGTTATCCTTTCATTCCAGCGCTGTTAGTGCAGAGGTTCTGAAGAGTCACAAGACTTACCCGCCCTCTTAGCTAGATTCACAAATAGAATCATTATTTTCTTCTAAAGAATTATGGACCTCTTCATACTGCTAACTAAATTTCTTTGCTTGCCAATTAATTTGACCTCAACTGTGTGCCTCTTGGGGGTTTCTCTAAACAGCTCTTTTATCCAATGTCAAAACGTGTTGGTTCTAGTTGTTACTCAAAATTTCATGAATGAGTTCCTGCAGTCATACCTTTGGGGGGCTTCTCCACCATGGAAATCTCACTGTGGAAGTACTGAAAGGCAATCTTTTGCACAAACATGAGTCAGAAACTCTCACTGTTATTTCATTTAGGACACTTCCTGATTTCTTTTGGACCTCCTCACTTATTTTGTTGTTGTTGTTGTTGTTGTTAGGTGCCGTCGAGTCGTAGACGACTCATAGTGACCCTATGAACGAAAGGCCTGAGCACTGTTCGTACATAGGGTTTCCTGAGGCAAGCCACTTCGGAAGTGGATGCCGCTCCTGCTTCCAGGCTGTTTTAGTCAGGAAACTCCAGCAAATACTGTCCACCATGGGTGACCATTACCACGTTTGGCACATCAGTGTCACAGTGTTCAGCATCACAGCAACCACGAGTTACCTCTGTACAACAATACACAGACCAGTGCTATACCACTTAGAAAAAAAGAATGTTTGACATGAAAACAACTTGAACCAGACCTGAGGGCCACAGATTAAAATCACCCACCTTAGGGCTCATATTTTTTAGCATGTTCACACAGATCCAGATATACGTACATGATTCTTTTTGTCATTGCCACAAGACACCATGAATACACATTGAATCCAAGATCTTAGATGTGAAATATTGTTGTTATGTGCCATCTAGTTGACTATGACTCACAGTGACTCTATGAACAAAGGCTCTCAGCCTTGCCCTTGTCCTGAACCAACCTCAAATCACAGACACACCTGACCCCGTTGCCACTGTCTGTGTCAGTATATTTCATCTAGTGTCTTCTTCTTCTGTTCTGACCCTCTACCCTTCCAAGCATTATATCCTTCTTCAAGCACAGCATGCCCAAAATATGTGAGATGAAGTTCCAAAATCCTTGCCTCCACAGAGCAAACTGGATTTACCATCTCCAGAACAAACTGCTTGTTCTCTTGGCTGTCCATGGTAGGTTCAGTATTCTTGTCCAGCACCACAAACTCAAAGGCATTCATTCTTCTTCTGTAATCCTTAGTCATTGTCCAGTTCTTGGATGCATAGCAAGCAATTGAGAAAATCATGGCCTGAATAAGGTGTACTTCAGCACGATCCTTGACAGCAAATTTTCCCAGTGCAAGTCATCTTTGATTTACTGACTGTGCCAAGGGTGCTGATGATGCATGCAAGCAAGATGAAGTCGATAACAACCTCAGTGTTTTCGCCATCTATCATGATACTGCCTATTGGCCTGGTGGTGAGGATCTTTGTTTTCTTGATGTGGACATGTAATCCGTATTGAAGGTTGTAATCTTTGACCTTCTGAAGCAAACATTTCAAGTCCTCCTCAATTTCAGTGAACAAGGTTGTGTCACTTATATAATGCAAATTGTTGATGAATCTTCCTCCAATTCTGATGCCACATTCTTTTTCATAAAGTACAACTTCCCAAATGATCTGTTCTGCCTATAAACTGAAAAAGTACAGAGAACGAATATATCCCCGGCACTCTGCTTTCTTGATTTGGAAACTTGCAGTGTTCCCTTGTTCTGTTCATACAAAAACTTCCTGGTCTCGATAGAGGTCTTACATGAGCCCAATCATGTACTATGGGATTCCCATTCTTCTCAACATGAGATGTTGTTGCATAGTCCGTGAAACACAAATAGACATCCTTCTGGTACTTCTGTCAGTTATGACTTACCTGACATCAGCAATGATACCCCTAATGCCACAGCCTCTTCTAAATCCAGTTTGCAATATAGTAATATATTATACAATGTAGTAGTTGGATTTAATGGGCGTTTGTTTTCCAGCAGAGATGGAAAACAAATAATTGGATTTTTTTTTCTGAAAAAGAAAGCAATGTTTTGTCAACTAAGAATAGGGGGTTTCCTGGTTGTAAGGAGTTTTCTAGTTTTAATTTTTAGGCTTACTAGTATTAATAGAATTTTTAATATACTTATTCTTAATGATTGTGTGGAAACTACAGAAGAGTGTCATTGATTTCACATTGCAAGCAAGATTCTACTGAAGATTATCCAAAAACAATTAGAACAGCACATCAGCAGAGAATTGATGGAAGTCCAGGCTGGGTTTAGAAGGGGTCATGGTACTAGGGATATTGTTGCTGATGTTAGATGGATCTTAGCTGAAAGCAGAGAATACCAGAAGAATGTCTATCTGTGTTTCATTGATTATGCAAAGGCATTTGGCTGTGTGGATCATAACAAACTGTGGCTGACTCTGAGAAGAATGGGAATCCCATAACATTTAATTGTGCTAATGCAAAACCTATACTTGGACCAAGAGGCAGTAGTCAGAACAGAACAAGGTAACACTGCATGGTTCAGAATTGGGAAGGGTATACGCCAGGGATGCATCCTGTCTCCATACCTTTTCAACATGTATGCAGAGCAGATTATGCGAGAGGCTGGGCTCTATGAGAATTGTGGCATCAGGATTGGTGGAAGATCTATTAACAATCTGCGTTATGCAGATGACACAACCCTGCTTGCTGAAACTGAGGAGGACCTCATGCACTTGCTGCGGAGGGTCAAGGACTGCAGCCTTCAGTATGGACTGAGGCTCAATGTCAAGAAGACAAAGATTCTCACCACTGGACCAATTGGCAGCGTCAGGATGGATGGCGAAGAGATTGAGATTGTCCACAGCTTCAGTTTGCTCGGCTCCACATTCAACACTCTTGGCACCAGCAGTCAGGAAATAAAAAAGTGTATCATGATGGGAAAGTCTGCTTTTAGGGACCTCTCTAAAGTACTCAGGAGCAACGGTGTCTCTCTGGAGACTAAGGTACGCCTGATACAGGTCATGGTCTTTGCAATCACTTGTTATGCATCAGAGAGTTGGACAATGACTAGGGAGGACAGAAGGAGAGTTGATGCTTTTGAGCTGTGGTGCTGGAGAAGGGTACTGAATGTACCATGGACTGCCAGTAAAACAAACAGATTTATCTTGGAGAGGATTAAACCAAGCTACTCCTTGGAGGCAAGGATTCTGGGGCTTCGTCCGACATACTTTGGACATGTTGCCAGGAGGGACGGGTCCTTGGAGAGGGACATTATGCTTGGGAGGGTGGAAGGACAGCGCAGGAGGGGAAGACCCTCTATGAGATGGATTGATTTGGTGACTGGGGTAATCGGGATGGGTGTGTAGGAGGCAGTGCGGTTGTCGCAGGATAGACCAGGGCTTAGGGCTGTTGTGCATAGGGTCGCTATGAGTTGCAATCGACTCGACAGCACATAACAACAACAACAACATTCTTAATGATTACCTGGAAGATTCTGTATTGAAAGTATCGAGGCTTTAAATTATTATATTTTACATTTGGAAACATTACCATTACAACAGTGTATGTTTGTTCTCTAATCTATAACAAAGAAGAAAAACAACAGTGTCCATAGATCTTGTCCTGCTGTAGTCTTCTTCCTCTCTCCCTTTTCACGTAGAGTTTCCCGCCCTCTGCACCCTCAGATATCTCTCATCTTTCAAGATCCATGTGCCTTTTCATCCTTCAGGAATATTTTCCTTGTTTCTCTCCCACCTTTTCCAGCAGAAAGAAAGTGCTGCCTCTTTTTTCCAAGGATTTTCTGTTTTATTGTCATTCACAGCATTCTACCTTTCATTAGATGCCTGTAGTCATTGTATCTCTTTTAGGTCACATAAAGCCACTTGAAGACTAGAACCAGGTGTCCTTACCTTTCTGTTCCCACCGCCTTGAGTGATAACCTTTCTCATTGTACCATATCAATAGGCAAACAGATTGGATGAATAATAGATGCTCAGGCTAACTCCCAAAAGTTCGGTACACAGCCCTAGGATTACTTATCACTGTCTGAGCTTAGATTACCAGGAGTAAGAAGCTCCTTTTCATCTGCTTCCCATGATCCAGGCACTAAATGAGTAGAAGAGCCTGTACATCTCTTCATGAGGGGACTTCCCATCTCTGACCTTCCTCCCCGGGAGCAGCTGGTGGATTTAGTTCAAGCCCTTGACCTTTTGATTGGCAGCACAACATAGTGCCACCAGAGCTCCTTAGGTAGAACTGAAATGCACTTGAGCAGATTCCTCTGAAATTTGGCATAATGGCTCAGCCACCATGGGTGTCACCCATTGCCTCAGATGTAATGTGGAGAATAAAAGCTATACCTTTTTTCTAAATGAAAAATGCTTGCTGTTTTCAGAGAACCATCAGCATTTAGAATGGGGAGGGACCTGTAAGACAGTGCAAGTCAGGATTTAACAGAAAATTGAATCCACTCAGAGGGTTTACAGAGTTTAACACGGGAAATTAAGAGGTGATGTCACCTGGATCACACAGAGACAGCAACTAGAGGAGGTGAGTAGGAATTACAGGACAAGAGGAAGGAAAGGTAAAAGAATCTACAAACTCCTAGGGGGACCTCAAAGCTGGAGCCCAGACTTCTGAGAATAAGTCCTCTTTGCTCTGTCTGGGTCTGATGTGACAGGAGAAGGAGAAAAAAAAATCCAATTAAAAAAAAACAAACATAAAAAGGCTAGAGCAACTGCCAAAACCACAGTGTGAAGAATCATGGTTGAAATAAAGCTTACCGTATTAGCAGGCAAACAAGAAAAAAAAAAAAAAAAACAAATCCTTTCCCTCCTGCATTCTAATCTTTTTCTGGTGCCAGATGTTGGCAGAGCTGGTAAAGGACAAGGATTATGACTCCAGGGCCACAGGGAGTGTAGAAGGGCGGGTTTGGAGTTGAGGTTGCTGACTGGCACACGGGAGAATCTGAGATCAAGAGCACTTATGAGGGTTACCCAGGGAACCCATCTCAATAACACAGCCACAAACAGCAGAGCAGGGGTGCATGTGTAGAATGTAATGATGATTAAAAATACATGTGGAATGTAGAAAACGATCATGTGGCAATCTGTTTGGACGCCAGAGAATTCTGTCACTTATATCTAGATAAATGTATGCATAAATTTATGTATTTAGTTGTTATTGTTATATGTCCTCAAGTCATCTGTGACTCATAGCAACTCTTTGCATAATAGCTCCGAATTTTGCCATATCCTGAGACAGTCTCACAGTCTCTGACACACCTTACCTCAGTTACTGTGTCAGTCCATCTCCCCAGGGTCTTCATCTCCTATGCTATCTCTCTACCCTTCTGAGCGTGATGTCCTTCTTCAAGGACTGCTCTCGCCTGGCAACATGCCCAAAGGATGTGAGACAGAGCTTCAAAATCCTTGCCTCCAAGGAGTAACTTGGTTTCACTCTCTCCAGGTCAAACTTGTTTGTTTTTTGGCTGCCCATGGACTGTTCAACACTCTCCTCCAGCACCACAACTCAAAGGCATCTGTCATCCTTAGTCATTGTCCAACACTCTGATGCATCGCAAGTGGTGGCAAAGACCAAGGCCTGGATGAGGGACTTCTTTGTCTCTACACTGACTTCATTGCTCTACAGCACTCTGGAGAGGTCCCTCACAACAGATATTCCCAGTGCAATCCCCTTTTGATAAGATATTTTAAAATGTGTTTTGGCTTGTGAAAGTCATACTAATTATAGCAATGTGTGTGAATTAATGAATTACAAAGCTATGTCATTATAATTATGAATATGTATGCTGAATCAAGGGGTCACATAAACTCTGTTGATTTCTTTTAATTATAATATCAAGCCTCTGGTCGTTTACTCACACTCTGTCATTTGTTGTCATGTGATACATGCACACACAGAGAACTAAAAAAGTATTTAGAAAGAGTGTCGCTGTAATCATTCTAGTCAGAACAAAGCAAGACATGCTCTGGTGAGAAGGTCAGCAAGCTCAGATATGTAACCTTCATCAGTAAATCCCTGACTTTGCTCCTGGGATGTAAGAACTTTCATTGTTGGTGTAGTTTGTTAACTTGCTTTGTTATGCACAAATACACATAAAAGCAGGCACTCTTTCAGCATTTCTGCACGTACAAAAATGCAGCATTGATGACTTTAGTCACACTGTGTAATCACCCTTACTATTCTTTGCCAACTTTTTCTATCACCCTTACCACTCAGTGCACCCTCAGGAATGACTCCCTTTTGGCTGCCACCCACCCCCCAGCCCTAGTAATTACTAACACACTCTTGGTCTCTACGTATTTGCTTATTATAGAGAAGAAATTATTCTTTTAGTGGCTTAAGAGTTCCTTCAAACAGTCACTAATGGTCTAATACAAGTAGAAAAAGCTAAAAGAGTCCAGATTTTTAGGATCAAATCAAACTGGAATCTCAGCTCTTCCACTTTGAACATGGCCATGAATAATTATTTCTTACTTTTAACCTGGAGATGAGAATAATCATTTATTTCTTCAGCAAATACTTTCTGAGTAACTACTGCATGTCCTCTACTGCTCCGGGGGCTAGAGGCCAGTGAAGCCCCCTGCCTTGAAGGAGCTTCCATTGCATTGTGGAAAGGCAAGAAATAAGCGTATAGTTATGTAAAATGTTAGTGGGCAGTAGAAGCATGGAGAAAAAGAAAGCATTTTCAGAATGAAGAAAGAGATGGCTCCTTGGATACTGTAACATCTGAACTGAGACCTGTGGGAAGGACTGAACCGTGAATCTGAAGGAGAGCTTTCCCAGCAGCGTGATCTTAAAGTACAGGAGATAGAGTGCACAAGTAGGTAACAAGGTCAGACAGAAGGTCAGAGAGTTGGGCAAAATGGAGAAGTGTTTTAGTTCAGATCATACATGATCTTGGAACTGAAGGGAAACCAGTGGAGACTTTTAAGCAACGAACTGGCATGATTCTATTTGTTTTAAAAGAATCACCATTTGGCAGGAAGAGAATTGACTAGTGGAAACCAAGAAGCAAAATCCCAAGTGTTGATTTCAATTCATCACAACCCTTTAGGACAGAGTCTTCACTCCCATTGACTTTCCAAGATTGTGAATCTTTATGGAAGCAGACCACCACCTCATTCTCTCTCTCACAGAACAGCTGGTGGGCTCAACTACTGTGCCACCGGGACTCCAGACAGAAAGAAAAAGACTAATTAGTAGACTATTTCTACAGTCCTGGCAAGAGGATGGTGGCCTGGCCATGGCCGTTAAGGATGGAGGTACTGAGGGTGTAGGTATTAAGGACGGAGATACTAAGAAGTAGCTGAGTCCAGGGTATGCTTTAAAGGCCCAATCAATAAGATTGCCAATGAGGGAGGAGTGTTTGGAAATGGTCCCAAGTTTTGCCTTGAGCAATGTGGAGAAGGGAGATGCTACTATTGAGAGAGATGGAAAGAACCAGCTGTCACGAAATTGACTATGATTCTTGGTAACTCCTTGAGTGAGGAGCAGAACTGAGTTCCGTAAGGTTTTCATGACCAAAATTTCAAGAGTAGATCACCAGATACATCTAGGCATTTCTGGGTGAGCTCAAAGATCCAATCTTTGATTACCAGCTGAACACACTAACTGTTTGTATACTGAGGGAGTCAGGCAGTGTGAGGGCCTGTTAATTGTTCTAAGTTTATTGCATGAAAATGCATTTATACAATAAATAAGCTGATGTAAATGAAACACACACAGTCCCTGGCTGACAGCAGGTGTTCATTCAGTCTTGGGTTCCTTTCTTATTCTTTCTAACACTTCTTTGTTACTTACTCTTGTCTTCTGGATGAATGTAATCACTGCTTCCCCTTTTCTTTTTTTATTCACTATTTCACCACAGAGCAATATATAGTCAAATAACTTCCAGAAGAGTCCAGCCTAAAACCTTAGCCAGAAGGAAGGTCAGCTAAAACCTTACCCAGAAAGAAGCAACAACAAATAAATCATATTTTTAAATAAACAAAGAGAAATGTTTGATGCCAAAACAACATGCATGACCATCCTGCCAAGGCCTTGAAGTACTTCAAGTGCTTCTGCATCCTAAAAGTTTCTCTGGTATTGAGTGTTTTTAATAGAAATTCTGTGAAGAGTGAAATATAATATTTTATGAGCATTTTTCTTAGACTTTCTGAAGAGAGCCTAAGAAATTGAAGTTACAAAAGAATCTGTAGAAACATTTACTGAATATATATTTTGGGGCAACATTTCCTTATTGTTTTAATTCTTTTGGTTTCAAGTTTTGAAGCATAGTATTAAAAAAAAAGAAATAATGTAAATGTAAATGTCTGTGACCTTGTAGTATGTAAATACATCTTGGCAATATTTTATCCCAAGCTGAAAAAGAACCACCTTGTAAATAAAATCATACAGACTACATTTAAAAAGAAACACAAAAACATAAAGCCAATTCTTGAAAATGCTATTTTGTAGATTCATCTGAAATGTCAGCATTCAGTTCACATGTCACTATATGCAAAGAGTCATCAGCATTCAATTTCTGAATGCTTTTAGTTGAAAATATTCTGCTTTTAAAAATTCAATTCCATCCCCTTGGTCTGAGTTGAGTAATCTTGTGTTTTTCCCAAAGCCCTCCTCCATGCAAAATTTCTCATAACTGATCTAATCCTTAATCCAAAATAGAGGACATCCCCCATACCTTACACAGTAGGAACAAATAGCACATTCACCCCGTTGTCACTACACCTCTCTCTCTCAGGAAACATCTTGTGATTATGTGACTTTAAGTAGAATAAAAGCTGGGAGTGTTTTTGTCAGCTGCAGTGTGTTTAGTCCCTGACTCATGCTAACTTCATGCACAAGAGAAGGAAATAATCAGTTGTAGTTAAGACCTGTTATCCTTGGGGTTTTCATTGGCCTTTCATCCTACTCTGTTTTGGTCTGTCAATTGAACTTTGTTTGACATGAAAAATAGGAGCCAAACAAGGACCTGTCTCTCTTGCATGGCAAGTAGCCATATAGATTGGTCAATACAACCCTTGTAGGCATCTCAGATGTGTAACTTGTGGGGTGTAATGCTAAATTTGAGCACCGATTGTTAACAGCTTCAACTTGCTCAGCTCCACCATCCACACTCCAGGCACCAGCAGTCAGGAAATCAAAAGATGAATTGCATTGGGAAAATCTACTGTTAGAGACTTCTTCAGAGTACTGAGTAGCAAGGATGTCAGTCTAGAGACTAAGGTGCGCCCGAGCCAGGCCATGGTAACTGGAGTAATAGGGGTTGGTGTGTTGAAATTAGTGAGACCGGCTCAGGACATGGCAGGATTCAGAGCTGCTGTACATGGGGTCACTATGAGTCGCAGGCAACTCAATGGCACATAACAACAGCAACACGACAGAAGCCTCTTCAGACTCCTCATGGTACATAGTAGAAAGCAAATCTCTGAGCCAGCCTTTAGTATAAGATTAAAAAAAAAAAACAAACCCAAAGTAGTTGGTGTAAGGTTGCCGAAGAAGGACAGAAGCAAGTTCAGGTCAAAAAAGACAGTTTATTGTGGAGAAACTGCCAGGCTGGCTCATAAGCAGAAAACCAGTCCCCACCAAAACTCAGAGAGGGGTTTTATACTGTTTTACAAGGAACTTGGGGAGGGGGCTGCTCATAGTTGTTCTTCACAAGAAGAGGCTGGGGTCTTAGATAACTATTCCAGGGAAACAGAGGTCGAGCAGTTCTACGTCCTCAACTGAGAGACAACCACAGTTGCTGCTTTCTGTGGTTCATCTCAGGGGCCATTGTAGGAGAGGAAGGAAAGGGCTCTGCAATCCTTGAGTTGATACTGATTGGACAAAGCCCAGAGTCAACTGTTTAGTCTTTTTCCACGTGGTTCTAATTCTAACCTTCCTAACACACGATCAGGAAATCATTTCATTTCTCCCCAGGAAGGATTAATTTCTTCATGTTTTTCTTTCAATTTAATCTTGTAAAGCAAGTAGGAACAGTTACCCAGGTTCCACTGTCATGGTAATTTATAACAGTTATGACCAAAGAATTGTCACCTTTGAGCTGTGGTTTTGGAGAAGAACACTGAACATCCCATGGACAGCCAAGAGAATGAACAGACATGTCTTGGAGAGGGTGGAGCTAGAGTGCTCTTTGGAGGCAAGAATGATGAGACTTTGCCTCACATACTTTGGACATGTTACTAGGAGGCGCTATTCCTTGGAGAGAGACATGATGCTGGGAAGTGTGGAGGGTTGGCAAAGGAGAGGAAGACCTTTGACCAGGTGGATTGACACGATGACTGCTGCAGTGGGCTCTTGTGTGTCAGGAAGAGTGAGGATGGCACAGGATGGAACAGGGTTCACATCTTTTGTTCATAGGTTCACTATGAGTTATACTTGACTCAATGATACCTAACAATTAACAACAACATGTTGTCTCCTGAGATGTCCCTTTTCAAGCGAGGCTATCCCTACCCTTTGACTGAGACAGGAAAGCAAATTGGTTTTGACTGGTCTGCTTTTGAATTCCAGGGATAGTTGCTGTTCTCTTCTGTGGAGTCACACAGGCACATTATACCTACAACAATCTATCGCTGGATTCCAAAATGAGGACTAAACAGGTAAGAGGGAAGAAAAAAACTATCATTACAAAGTTTGTTTCTTTTCTCCATGTGATGGTTATGTAGCAACACCAGCAGTGCGATTGCAGAGAATGTCCTTAGTAAAAGAAGAAAGTGAACTTAAGGCTTCATTATGGATAGGGTATTTATAGATTTCCCCCCCCCCCCTCCAGGATAAGCATTAACCATCCTCTTGGTAAGCAAAAATATAGTTTGAATAGTCTCTCCCTCCTGAGAGGTAGAGAATGTAGACTGTCAATCTTGAAGATGAATGTCCTCGAGTCGGTAATAATTCACAGTCACTTACACCTAAAAGCGTTCTAAAACATGTGAGGCTAGATGGTTCTAGAGAAAGAAGGAGATGAAGAAGAGGACGTAAGCAGGGTTTCCTCTTTAACTGATTGCTTTTGCGTCCAAGCAAACACAACTGCTGGTTGTCACACTAGCAGAATCTATTCCCCCATCTGCCCAGAATACAGCTGCTGGGAGATTTGCCTAAGAACACCATCTATTGTTTCTGCATACAAGTGCTTCCGAGTCACTCTGTGCCAAGGTACACTAGGTGGTTGGAATACAAGGACATAGACTATGCAATCCTATCAGCAAGCGGTGCACTATCACATTATCAAGGCAGCTGATCAGGATTAAAATGTTAACAATCAACCCATTACTAACTGTGTGCTAAATACTGTGATAGAACCTGGAACAGGATATTCAGAGAGCTTTCAGGCAGGCATTCTCTCACAGCAGGGTTTGGGAAGGTCAAGGGCGAGATTGCAGAGGTAACACCTTATCTTAAAATACAAAGAGAATATAAAACCATTATTGTAAAATGACTATAAAGTTCCAGGGGTGGGGAGGGGGAGCATGGAAGCAGAGGGATGGGGAACGTGGGGGGTTGGGGGTGGATTAATCCTGGAGTTTTACAATTTGGTGGGTGGGGAGTGAGGGAAATTGTTAGAATTTGTTCTGGAAAACAATGTATTTGAATTTTGTAAACAAACTACTACAATGTTTTTTTTAAAATGCAAAGAGAGAAGTGAGTTAAGTAATTGAGAAAGATTGAATGTGAAAAACAATGTATAAGCACTTTGTAAGTAAACCAGTATAAAATTTAAAAAAATGTATGCATAAAAAATGCAAAGATAAATTAATTATATAAAGATTTAAGGTCTTCTGGGGTGGGGCCAGGGAGCAGCAGGACAGGTGTTTTTAGCCAAAGGGCAACATGGATAAAGGCTATACCTAGTTCAGTATGACCTAGCTGTGGTTGTTACCTGTGACCCATAGTGACCCTATGTACAGCAGTTCTGAAGCCTGCCCTATCCTGAGCCAGTCTCACTAATTCTAACATGTTGTTGTTGTTGTTTAATGCCGTCGAGTCGTAGACGACTCATAGCGACCCTATGAACGAACAGCCTGAGCACTGTTCGTGCATAGTTTCTGGAGGCAAGCCATTTCAGAAGTGGATGCCGCTCCTGCTTCCAGGGTTGTTTTAGTCGGGAATCTCCAGCCAGCACTGTCCACCATGGGTACCCATTACCATGACTGGCACGTCACTGTCACAGTCTTCAGCATCACAGCAACCACGAGTTACCTCTGTACAGCAACGCACAGACCAGTGCTATACCACCTAGAAGAATGTTTGACAGGAAGACAATTTGAACCTGAACTGAGGGCCACAGGCCCAAGGGTCCTTTGGGCTTAAGGCCGCCTCCTGGTTCAAACCCTAGGCCCAGGCTGGCTAGCCTCACTCCAGGGACAGAGCAAACCTGCACGTCAAACACATTCCCAGAAAAGCAGTCGACTCCAAAAGCTTGCCACAATTCCTGCGCTTACACCACCATGCTCCTTCCTTCTGGCAAGGAGAGCTTCCCAAGAGCCTGGGAGCCTGGGAGGAGCCAGCCAAAACCCAATTCTAACATACCAACCCCCAATACCGCAGTCACTGTATCAATTCATCTTATCCAGGGTCTTCCTCCCCTGCACTGTCCCTCCACCCTTCTGAGCACGATGTCCTTCTCCAAGGACCAGTCTCTCCTGGCCATGTGCCTAAAACATGTGAGATGGAGCTTCAAAATCCTAGCCTCCAAGGAGAGACTGTGTTTCTCCATCTCCAAGACAGACCTATTTGTTTTCTTGGTGGTTTATGGTATGTTCAAGACTCTTCTACAGCACTACATCGATTCTTCTTCTGTCATTCGTAGCCATTGTCCAGCTCTCTGACACAAAGCAAGTAAGACCATGCTCAGTAGATGAGGCTAAAGGCAGTAAGATACAATGAGAGATAAGACTAGAAATATGGCCTAAGGCCGTCATATAAAACGATTTGTATATAACTTCTCAAGGAGTTTAGTTTTCATCCTTAAGATACTGTGGAGTCATTAAAGTACCTTACACAAAATAATTTTAAGATTATGGATGTTCTATTTTGAAAAGAATTCTCTGGCAAACATGGAAGGACTGAATTGAATGACTGCTCTAGCATTTATTATTTATCTGTCTTCCTGCCTACTTTTTTTCTGTATAACAACCAGCCACGTCCAGTGGTATCACAGTGAACATCTATTTATGATCTATCCATCTGGTTCAATTGTTGTGGGCTGGGATAGGGTGAGTGGATCTGCTTGTTCCTAATGGGCTTCCTTGTTGAATCTGGGGGTTTTCTAAGGGTTCTGTCATAGGGAAAATCTCACTGGGATACCTTAGCCAGTTCCATGTGTCTCTCACTCTTCTCGTGAATAAACAGCAAATTCAAGTCCATTCAAAGTCTTCGTTTTCAGGGAGCTCTGGTGGCCTAGTGACAAGAAGCTGTGCTGCAATCCTGAGCATGTGCAGTTTGAATCCACCAGATGCTCTGATGGAGAAGGAAGGCAAATCTCCTCCTGTACCAGTCAGATCCTATTTGATAGTACACAACAAGGGAAAACAAAACAAACCCCAAAAAACGCAACAAATCTGCCAGGGAAGGAGGAACAATCTCCTCCTGTACCAGTCAGATCCTATTTGATAGTACACAACAAGGGAAAACAAAACAAACCCCAAAAAACGCAACAAATCTGCCAGGGAAGGAGGAACAATCTCCTCCTGTACCAGTCAGATCTGATCTGACGGTACACAGACACACACACACAATAATAATTTTAAAAAGGGGGGGAAGCAACAAAAATAAGTCTTTGTTTTCACCCAATATTTGGTGACAGAGTCTGCAAGATTGCACTTTTAACCCAAATACAATGGCTCTCTGTCTGTTGAAATCCAGCAGTTATTCCATAAGAAAAAGGTGTGCCCTCTCCTCCTGTTTGATTACAGCTTCAGAAACCTTCTGGGGACAGCTATGAGTTGGTTCTAACCTGATGGCAATGAGTTTCTTAGCCCAAGAAAACTGTGAAGCTGAGTCCAGAGTCAAGAGACCAAGCAGGTCACCTCCTTACTGGGGAGGAACACTATGAAACTGTATATGGCTTCAGCTGGGATGGTGACCTGGTCACACAGGCAAGCATGCCTTTCTTCTGCAGAGACCTGGAAGGACAGGGAGGCCCCAAAATGGACAAGAATTCAAACACCTTGAAGTCTGGGAGAAAAAGGAGTGGGAAGACAAAAGTCAGGACCAAATAAACAGAAACCCAGGATGGATGACAGAGCCAGCTGAGCTTGACCGGAGAAATGAAGAAGAAAAAGACTGGGCTTTGTCTTCGCCAGGGTCAGCCACCGTGGAGAAGACAGGCCTTGTCTCTTCACTGCTCGCTGACAATGAGCCAACAGAAGCTTCCATCAGACATTGTAGGCTATTCTTGATCCCTTGGCCATGACCATTTCTCCACAACAAGAATTCCAAGACCATTTTGAGATTAGGAAGAGAGGCCTTGAGCTGACATGGAGGTGAGACCTTCCTCCAATCTTTGTGCTGTCAACCCCAAGGCACACAGTTTGAATTCACCAACTGCTTCTCCCATGTAATTAACTGCCTCTAAAAATCTGCTAGAAGATCAGTTACGTGTCAGTTTCAACTTGACAGTATAAAACAACTAGCTATTACAGAGATGCAAATCATGACAATAATGAGATACCATCTCACTTCACCAGTAATAGGAAAGCTCAACAGAACAGAATACAGCAAATGTTACTAAGGATCAAAGAAGTTCTCCTATACGGCTGGTGGGAATGTGGAATGGAGCAATGACTAGAGAGAGCAGCCTGACATTTCCTCAGTAAGTCAAAAATAGAAATCTCATTTGAAGCAGCTAGTCCACTACTGGGAATATACCCTAAGTAAATCAGAGCTGTGATACAAACAGATGTATGCATACCCATGTTAATTGCACCATTACTCACAATAGAAAAGAGATGGAAGCCGCGGAGTGTCTATCAACAAACAAATCGATTGAAAGACCAAGGTATATAACAATCAATGTTATGTAGCATAGAAAAAGTCACAAAATATTGAGTAACTCACAAAATGTGTACATCATGGATGAGTCTAGAGAACATTGCTGTTGTTGTTAGGTGCCGATGAGTCACGTATGACTCATAGCGACCCTATGAACAAAAGATCTGTACCCAGTCCTGTCCTGCACGCTGTTCACACTTCCTGACACACCTGAGCCTATTGCAGCAGTCACCGTGTCAAATCACATGGTTGAGGGTCTTCGGCTCCTTCACTGACCCCCACCCTTCCCATCATATGTCCTTCTCCAAAGAATAGCACCTCCTAGCAACATGCCTGAAGTATGTGAGGCAAAGCCTCATCATTCTTGCCTCCAAAGAGCACTCCGGCTACACCCTCTCCAAGACATATCTGTTTGTTCGCTTGGTCATCCATGGGATGTTCAGTGCTCTTCTCCAACACTACAGCTCAAAGGCATCAATTCTTCTGTCATCTGAGTGAAATAACTCAGTCACAAAAGAACAAACACTGCATCACACCACTGTTATAAAAACAAATGGCTACTCAGGAGTGATGGAGAGAGTAAGAAAAGAACACTATATTGAAGAGGGGAAGGAAAGGTCAATCTGAAATGAATGGATGATCAGAAATTATGTCTTTTGCCATTAATAATCTGGTTGAGTTGGGAAGGAAAGGAGGGCAAGGACCAAGGAAAGATTTACACAGATAGAAATAATCATGGCCATTGACGCTATGAAGGGTTGACCCTGGGAATGGGGGGAGATGGATTATAGATAAGTGAATGGATGTTGAGATGAAGGGAAAGTTAGGCTACACTGAGATTTTCTGAAATGAGGTAAATAATGGCATTGTACAGTTGCAATTGATGTTACACAAAGTGCATATGAATGATGAAAGTGAATCGAACAAAAGAAAACAAAGACCCTACGGTGAGGAGTAAGAATGTAAGGCATGAGAGATAATTTGGACCAAATGATGCTATTTGCCCCAGAATGCAACTAGAGGTAGAGAGGCTCCTGTAGACACAGGCCCAGTGACGCTGGGAATTCCTAATGTGATGTTGGGGCAATGGAAGCAGGGAAAGCAAAAGTGGCATCTGACCAAACCAACAATTAGCCAGGAGCTCCTAACCAGAACATTGCCAAGCCTTACCTGAAGACCTCCAGAATGGCTATCACCATCATTCCTATCTCCATGCCATGTTCCAAACTCAATAGAACGGAATCTGCCTCCCATCTTCCCAGAGACACTGCAAGATCGTCTTTCTCCTCTCCTCTCCCCTCGATGCCTCAGAGGAAACACGGAACACAGTTTACAGAGATTTTTTAAGCTCTCCTGATAAGTATATTTTAAAAGAACCCAGACATTTCCAATTTGCTGGGATTCCTTCAATTATCACATCTATTAGCATTCTCTAGGGCTTAAAAGGAAGTTTTCTGGATTGGTTTTCCTTGACCTTGTTTGGTTCTCTGAGAATTTGTATTCTGGGAAGCTGAACCCTGTTTAGGGACTTGCACTTTTAAGTCATGCTATCTAGACTGCTCAGCAGAACTTCAAAGATATCTCATGGTGAGACAGCAGCCCAGCACCTAGGGGAGACAGAAACTAAAATTAGTGCCCCAAGGCCTTCTGTTCTCCTTCTGAATGGCTTGACAAACATCCCCTGATCAGCTGCCAGCTTCTGTTTTTACAGCACTCTCCTTTACGGAAGGAGATATTTGTCTTTTAGCAGTTCATTAGATAACTATAATACTCGCCCCCCCCCCCATCATTGCCTTATTTTGTTTCTGGCTCCTAGTTCATAGGAGGAGCTTATGGAATTCTACTCACCTTCCTTCTCATCCCTTTCCCCATTTTTTAATCAGAATTTATCATTTCCTTGGGAAGGACATCATGCTTGAAAGGGCGGAGGGACAGTGTAGTAAAGGAAGACCCTGGATTAGATGAATCGATACAGTAATTGGCGCAATGGGGGTTGGTGTGTTGGAATTAGTGAAACTGGCTCAGGGAAGGGAAGCACTCAGAGCTGCTGTACATAGGGTTGCTATGAGTCACAGGCATATTATATTGGTTGTTTTTTATTTAAGCCTCTTGTTTAGAGTCAACAAGACTCAGAGTGCCTTTGTATTTAAAACTCAGTTGTTATTATATTTTGGAGGAACATTCTTCTAAGTGGTACAGCACTCTTCTGTCAATATGCTGTACTGAGGTAACCTGGGGTTGCTGTGATGCTGAACCTTGTGACATTACAGTATCAAATGTTATAACAGTTGTCCATGGCAGACAGTGCTTGGTGGAGCTCCTGGTTTGAGAGGTTTGGAAGCAGGAGTGGCATCCACTTCCTAAGCAACATGCCTCCGGACACCCTATGAACTTTGAGAAACGACAATAGTTATACAAAGGCTTCTGGTCTTTTGTTCATAGGGTCACTATGGGTCATGCTCTACTCGAATCAACAACAACAACAACTTATTTTGTCCTCTTATAATATAAACATATATACGTAGCATGTCCATATGTTTTATTCATACATAAACTCCATGCTTTACTACACAATATAATAATTTTGCATTAGTTAACATTGAAAGAAAAAAGGTTGAGCCCTTTAATTAACTTCACAGAATGTCAGCTATGTTTGCACTGGTGTCACAAGCAAAGTTCGAATTCCACACAGGAGCAGGAAAGCAATTACAAATTATGGAGGGAAACTGAGGCAGATAACATAGAAATAAAAACTAAATCCATTACCAATGAGTTGATTCCAATTCCTAGAGACCCTGGAAGACAGAATTTGCCCTTATTTCCTCTCTGAAACAAGAAAAGACTGTGAGTGTATCATACAATGTCACAAGATTAAAAAAAATAAATAAATAAACCAAACAAACCCACAGACCCCAGTAACCATTGGCGTCAACCTGATTTTGACACAGAAGGACCCCATAGGTAGAGTGTAAGAAGCTTCATTGTTATTCTGAAGGCACATAGTTCAGATCCATTAGCTGCTCCACAGGAGAGAATGAACACACTCCTCCGTTGAGGTTAACTGCCTCTGAAAACCTGCCAGCGGGTCCACAGTGGGTTGGTTTGCCTCAATGGTACACAACAGTAACAACAATAACAGACAGAGTAGGACTGCCCCATGGGGTTACAGGGTTTCCAAGGGGGTAAATCTCTCTGGCTTAAAGCAATTGGAAAGTTTAAAATGCCATCCTTTCATTTAGCAGCCGAGCATTTAGCCATTGTAACCACCAGAGCTCATTGTCACATGGTTATCGAGGACTAGAGAGTAAAACCTTGGTGTCTGAATCTTCCCACGCTGTTGTTCATACTGTCAAGGCGAGAAGTTACAGTTTCAAAGACTCTTTATCTGCCAGAAATGTTTAATGGGAGTATAGGAAGTCAATTAGGAAAGGCGAGGGAAAATCCATACAAATCAGCTTTTATCTTATAAAATCCAATGGCAATATGATTGGTGAAAGAACTTTATTCATGGACTGCATCAGTACCAGGTAATCAAAGAGCTACATTTGAATATAATTTTTTAAAAAGAATTATACATCCTTTCTAGCTGCCTAAAAAGAATACTTTTTTAAATTGCATTTTTTTTCTAAATTGCTTTTTTCACTTTAAGATATGTTTTGTAGCTGATGGTGCCCCTCTAGGTGTAGGTGAATTCATTTTTACTCCAGTCTGTGAGGATAAAAAAAGCATATGATATCCCTGTGTGCTAGGCAAAAGCTAGCTTTAGGCTATGCATGTATAGTCTTGGAGACAGATACTGCAGACCCTCCCTCTCTCCAAAGAAATAGGAGAGTGGAACTGCTAGAACATTCAAGATAGACATGAGAGACCAGCACACAGCCTCACCTTAAATTATCCAGAAGACTGCCTCCAGATACCAGCTCATTTCCTATATCTGTGCTCCTTCATCCTTTTGCCTCCAGATAGCCTAGGAACTTGTTTTCAGGGTTAAACTTGAGAATTACTATCTTCTGTCTTTACTTTGCCTGAGTCTGGCTTGCAAAACAATTTGCTTCTATGTTATTCCTTCTAACTGGGATATAGTACCTTCTCACAGGTGCACTTAAAAATTCTTTTCAACTCATGCACAGGAGTACATGATAATAATATAATTAATTAGCATTTATTGTGCGTGAACGTGTGAGAAGTACTTACCTCATTTGCTTCCAACTTACCTTTCTACTGAAGAGGTAGCTCTTCTTATTATCGCTGATTATGTTCATCCATTCGTTTATTGGGCAAATGTTTCAAGAGCCACTATCCAAGTTGCTGTGTTTATAACAGTGAATTAAAAAGTATTTATAGTAGTGAGACTTCCTAGTAATCAAGATAAATATGCAAATGTGCAGTATGTAAGTCGCAAGGCTAATGAGAAAACAGGAGAAAATGTTAAGGCATATATAGAGGAAAGATTGCTGTTTAAAATGGAATGGGGGAAAAAAGAAAAAAAGACCTAGATGAGTCATTTGAAGGAAATGAAAGAGGTAGCCATACGGACATCTAGGTCAGGGCTTTCCAGAAATTGGAAACAAAAGGTTCAAAAGCCAGGATGGCTTGGAGTGGGGTGAAACAAGGGAAAATAGAAAAGACAGTCTCAGAAGAGTGGCAAAGATATTTTCCAAAAGGACCTGAGAAAAGTGGGGAAATGTGAGATGCTTCTCAGTGGAGGCATGACATAATATTTTAATTTTGAAAGAATGGAGATTTCATTGATTAGCTGGAAAGAATGCAGGAGTAGCAAATTTTAGGGTCAATTAGGAACTCATTATTGTTATGTGTGAAGTATATTATCAGTCAAGCAGGCTGTTGAGTAGCCAATTAGACACAGGATTTTGGAGTTCAGAAGGGAAGCTTATGCTAGAGACATGATGTTAGGAGTCATTAGTGGAGAGATGATATAGAAAATCAAGTCTGGGGGCAGTTCAGTGTTCCAGGTCTTGGACCACTGGCAGCTGATTATTGTACCTACAGTTACAAGAAGTCATATATCTCTAAAAAGTTGAATTGGAAAAAGTTGTAGCTGTTGAATCTTCTTATGTTCAACCAAACACCTCATACGATTTAGTCCCTTGGTTTAGAGGTTTATGGTACTGATTTCCCAGGACACCCAATTGGCTTGATAACATGGCTACTGCTTCTGGTCTACCTCTTAGCTCATTGTGTAGTGCCTCGGATCTTAAAAGATTGCAAGGAGTAATCTAAGGCACAATAATTGGTCTGTATTCACCTAAAGCAGAAGCAGAAAAAGGAAACTCAAGAATCGGAGGAGGAAATGGAGTATGTGGCTGATTATCTCCTTCTTGGCAGTAGATCAGAACTAGATTGTAACTGATCAACATTACCATTACTAGGTAGTTCTGGTGGCCTGGAAATAAGAAGCTGTGTTACAGTTCCAAAGGCACAGAATTCAAATCCACCAGCTCTTACTTGGGAGAAGGATGGAAATTCTCTTCCTGTGTGATTTACAGCCTCGGAAAACCCTCTGGAGGGTCAGCTATGAGTAGGTTCTAACTGACCGCAAACAGCACAACTGCCTTTACTAAACATTTGATGAAAAAAAATGTGTAGATGAATCTTGACTAAAAGGGAGAAAAAGCATAACAGAATTTCAAAATTCTTAAGAATATCATGTTTGGGAGAGTAGAGGGATGGGACAGGAGTGGAAGACCCTCAATGAGATGGATCAATTCTGTGATTGGGGTGGTGGGAGTGAGTGTGTTGAAGACGGTGAGGTTGACACAGATTAGAGCAGGGTTTAGGGCTCTTGTCCATAGGATCACTATGAGTTGCAAGCGACTTGACAGCACATAACAACAGCAACATGGAATCTAGACTTTCTGGACCTACAAAGGGTGAACCCTTAAAACTATTGCTGTGAGATACTCTTTAAACCTCTTAAAATCTAGTTTCACTTAGAAAGTAAAAATATCTGCCTTGAACATTGTATTCTTTTAAGGACTATCTAACCCCACTAATGTCAAGTTACTTCTTACCTGTCGAGACTCTCCACTTAGCTTATGAGGATATTAATCTTCAGGAGGAGCCCTCCCATTTTCCTCCTCTGGAGCAACTGATGGACCTGAACTGCTGACCTTTTGGTTCGCAGCCCCCCGCCCCCCCCCATGTAGCACACCACATCACTCAACTTCTTAAGAACTAATTTTATGGGATCTGGTGCTCCTTGGAGGCAAGGGTGGCGAGGCTTCACCTTTCATGCTTAGGATATGAAACTAGGTGACACTATTGTTTGGAGAGGAATATCATGCTTGGAAAGATGGAGCTAAATGAAGGAGAGGAAGACCCCCAATGAGGTGGACTGACACATGACATCAGCAATGAGCTTGAGTGTTTCAGAGATGGTGAAGATGGTACAGGATAGGGCAGGGTTCAGCTTGGTGTTCATAGTGTCACTATGAGTCTACTTTACTTGACGGCACCTAACAGCAACAACAATTGACAACAGTAACTTTAAATATTAAAGAACTTGGAGGTAAAAGGCAGAGAGTTAGTGTGTGAGGAAAAATTCAGAAAAGGAAAATTCAGCAAGGGAGAATAATCACAAACTCAGAGAAAGTGATCAATGTCACCGAAATACACATGTAGAAAATGTTGACTTGGTGTATATTTTGCTGTGTGTGTTATTAATAACAACAAAATAAATAACAACAAGGAAAGGAGAGACGGAGATCAGTAAAGGAGACTGTAGTAAGGGAGAGAGAATATCCATTATGTAGAAGGGAAAACAAGAAAATATAATCATCTAGAATAAAGGAATGGTGAAGTAAAAGAAACGAATAGAAGATGACAAAGGCCATCATTAAAAAACAAAGCAAAGTACTATCAAGGAACATGCAAAGAACCAGAGATGGAAAATCAAAAGTGGGAAGAACCCACTGGCATCTCTCTTAAGCTGAAAGAACTACAAAACAAATCTAAGCATCGAGTTGCAGTGAAGGATGCCGTGGGCAAACTCCTGAATGATCCAGGAAGCATCAAAAGAAAACGGAAGGAATGCATAGAGTCACTGGACCAAAAAGAATTGGTGGACACAGAACCAGCTCAGGAAGAAGCCCAAGATCAAGAGCAAATGATAAAGCAAGAAATTCAAGATGTGTTGAAAGCATCAGCAAAAAAAAAAAAAAAAATAAATAAGGTCCCAGGAATCGATGGGACATATTTCAGCAAGGAGATGCAATTCTCGATGTGCTTGGCAAGCCTGCCAAGGAAATTTGGAGACAGCCACCTGGCCTACTAATTAGAGAGACTGATATTTCTTCCCATTCCCATAAAAGAAGATCCAAAAGGAGAAACTACCAAATAATGTCATTAATATCACATGCATGTAAAATCTTGCTGAAGATTATGTAAAAATGGCTAAAGAGAGAACTGTCAGAGAGAAATTCAGACTTGATTTAGAAGAACCTGAAGCATAAGGCATCAGAATGACTTATTGCTAGTATTAGATTGACTTTGAAAGCAGAGGATATCAGAAGGATGCCCGCTTGTGTCTTACTGACCATATAAATATGTTGACTGTGTGGATCATGACAAATTATGAATGACACTGAGAAAAATGACGATCTTGGAACATTTAATTGTGCTCGTGTGAAACCTATCCCTAGACCAAGAAACTCATATAAAGAGAGCAAGGGATCACTGCATGGTTTAAAGTCTAAAAAGGTGGGCATCTGGATGCTATCCTTTCCCTATACCTATTCTATCTGTATGCAGAGAAATCATTGGAGAGGCTGGACTACATAAATGAGATCATGGCGTCAGGATTGGAGAAAGACTCATCAATGACTTGTATTGTACAGATGACACAATCCTGCTTGTGTGAAGTGAGGAAGACCTGAAACACTTGCTAACACAATCACAGATGGCAGTCTACAATATGGGTTACATGTCAACATCAAGGAAACCAAAATCCTCACGACTGGGCCAATAAGCAACATCATGATAGATGAAAAGAGATAGGAATTGTCAATTGTTTAATTTTGCTTTGATCCAAAATCAAAATCCTTAGCACCAGTAGCCAGGAAATTTAAAAAAAATCACATTGGGAAAGTATGGTGTCAGGGATTTTTCCAAAGTGTTTAAAGACAATGGTGTCAGTTTAAAGACTACACCTTATCCGAACCATAATCTTTTCAGTTACTTGCTACACAGCCGAAACTTGAGCAACAAGTAAGGATGAAAGAAAACTAACTGATGCCTTTGATGTGTGGTGTAGAGAAAAGTGCTACTTCATGGACTGACAAAAAAGCAAACAACTATGACTTGAAAAAGGTGCAGTCACGGTGTTCCTTGGAGGTGAAGATAGTGAACTTTTGTCTCACATACCTTATGCATGTTGCCAGAAGCGGCTGGTTCCTGGAAAAGGACATTATGCTTGGAAAGGTGGGGGTCAGTAAAGGAGGGGAAGCCTCTCAATGAGATGGATTGACACAGTGATTATATGGGGGGCCCTCAAGTATGTCAGAGGCGATGAGGATGGAGGGGATTCATATCCATTGTTCATATTTTAAGTCATAGCCGACTTGAGGGCTCTTAACAACAACAATGGAAGACAAATAATATCATTTCAGAAGAACATAAAAGGTCAAATAAGATGAGGCTGTAAATATTACTGGTGATATTGATAAAAATCATAGGTCATGGAGTGGGGTGAAATTTAACTGTAATGGATTCAAAAGAAAATGAGAAGAAAGAAAATGTTTACTTTTCAAAAAGTTTTGCTATGAAAAGGAACAAAATGAAGAGGAGAAATGAAGCAAGATGAGGAGAAAAAGGAGGCAATAGGTGGTCAAAAAGTGGAGATGATAAGAAAAATTACTTCTTTTTAAGGTAGAATAAATACTGTATGCTTTTGTATGTTAGTGGGAAATTAACAGAATTAAGGTTGCATAGAGAAGTATACTGGGGTGGGGGGTGGGGGCAAGGGACGGGGGAATTGTATACTAATGAAGGAATTTTTTTTTCTTTTTGGAGAGGGGAGCAAACTGGTGTGGAGGGGTGGGCAGGGAGAAAAGTGCAGCAATGAATGAATGGAAATCCAAAACCTTTGTAAATGTCTATTAAAATTAATTAAAAAAAAAGATGATGAACTCGCAGGATTGCCAAGTTTATCAGTGACAAAGGCAAACTTTGAACTTAGATCTTCTGATTTTGTGGCTTGAACTATACTCTTCTTGTTAAGTGACATCTGATCAGCAAACAGTGTAATTATAGGATTTAACATTATTAATTCAGTAAGCAGTAAATGACTGAATAATGGATGTTTGACCACTTAGATTTGCAACTTATTGGTCATTTATTGGATTCAGTCATCTATGAAAAGTCTACCAATTTCAGCAGTATCTTAGATTTTTTTTTCTAAAATATACCATTCATATAACCATAGACATTTTTATGCATTTGCCTTGGAAGAAGCAGATTCTCTGCCTACCATTTATGGGCAAACAATGACATCTCCATTATAGCACATTCTTTCCAGATGCTTATTTTATTTCCATTCCTCCCAAATGATATTTTTAGTGTTTATCACCACTGAATGGAAAAGCAGCAATGCAGCTCCAAATTTAAATTTCCAATAAAAAAGACAATGGGGGCTAAATTAGATGTGCTTTGTATGACTTTGCTAAAAAAAAAAAAAAGATAAAAAGAAAAGAAAGAAAGTGAAATGTAAGAATATTCAAGAAAAGCATCTTGAATGTGGGCTAAGTGGGGTGTTGCTGAGATTCAAGATGCTTTACTGGGAGCTGAGAGTCTATAAAGCTGGGTTTTGTCTCCATCTCTATGGCATATAACATCAACAACTACTACTATTTGTAGACCTTGTTGTTGTTGTATACCTTTGGGTTAGAACTGACCCATAGCTAACCCTCCAGCGGGTTTTCAGAGGCAGTTAATCACAGGAGATTGCCTGTCCTTCTGCAGAGCAGCTAGTGGATTTGAACAGCATTCCTTTGGGATCAGGGCACAGTTTCTTATCACTAGGCCACTAGTAAAATTATATATCCAATTACATATCACTAGGCCACAGAGAAGTTAAATTACATATCCAAGCTCCACCTATGATTCTTAGTGAACTTTAGATAAGTAATTTAACTCTATGAGTCTCAGTTTCCTAATCTGTAAAATGAGCAATTGACTTGAATTGACTGGTTTTTAAAACCATGACCTTAGTTAACTGTGACTTGATGTAGAGCCTAGAAAATCAATCTCTCTCTGTGTGTGTGTGTGTGTGTGTGTGTGTGTCTTTCCTCCTCCAATGACTAGGATTAGGCAAGAATCACTTTCTTACAGACTATAATGAGAGATGGCTATTTGCTGTTGATCTTGATATTTAATTATTGGAAAGACCTTTACAATAAATTGTCAGATCAACTCCAAGTATGTAAGTCAGTAATAAAAGTAGAATTCCTGATTTTCACTGAAGTAAAAAAGTTCACACTGAGGCTGGGTGTTTCATGCTGGAAAACTCTCAGCTGCTAAATTAGTAGCTGAAATGATGTTTTCTAAGAAGCCTGTAGCCTCAGGGCTGAAAAGATACTTATAGTGAAACTTAGCCTCTCAGGATCTAACTAAAGGACTTTACAGCATCTCAATTCAAGTACACAGTAAATGTGTATTAAGTGCTATAGTGATTGTATGGCAAATACGCTAGAAGCCAGAGAGATAGGTCAAGAAGTTTCCCATAGAATTATCAGACACACACACACACACACACATAAATAAAAATCTCATGTGCCAAATGTTACACTAGAGGGATGCACACTGTATGCTTCAGAGAACCAGACAATGACTAAGGATGGCAGAAGAATTGATGCCTTTGAGTTGTGGTGCTAAAGAAAAGTCTTGAACACACCTTGGACTGCCAAGGGAACAAACAGTTCTGTCTTGGAAAGGATTAGATCAAGTTTCTTCTTGGAGGCAAGGATGTTGAAGCTCCGTCTCATATACTTTGGGTATGTTTCCAGGAGAGGCCAGTCCTCGGAGAAAGACATCATGCTTAGGAGGGAAGAGGGACAGTGCAGGAAAGGAAGGCCCTGGATGAGCTGGATTGGCGACAGGGGTGCTGGAGTCCACAAGACTGGCCCAAGTCAGGGCAGGCTTCAGAACTATGAGTCATAGGCACATAACAACAACAACAGCAACAACATTGTATCACGGGAGTCAGCGAACTAAATTACTTATCCTAGACAAAGTGTGCACTGGAGGTAGATTTAGGGATTAGGTGTTTGGGAGTTGAGTGGTGTAACAGTTAAATGCTCCACTACCAGCAGAAAGGTTGACTGTTGCATAGTCAATAAAGCACAAATAGACATTAAATAGAAAGAAAGAAAAGTTGACTACCAGAAAATCCTGTGGGTCAGTCTACTCTGTCACATGAGCTTCCTATGAGCTGTAATCAACTCCACGGCACTTAAAACCACAGCGTGAGGATAATTTGGCAGAAATAATGGAGGGCAAAGCAAAAAATAACCTAGTGTTGAGGAGTTTTCCTGACTATGGCAACATTCCAGTGGATTTCCAAAGCTCTTGGCTCAACATGTAACCCATTCCACTACCAAGGCTCACTAGAACTGAGGAAAAACTTGACAAAGCTCAGAAACAAAGAAGCAGCTCAGTGTGACTGGGTCTGTCTTACCTGGGAAGAGAAATAAAGATGAGTTGGAACCCCTCGGAAGGAAATTGAGAATCAGGATAGGGCGTACTCTCTTGTATGCATTCAAGAGATAGTCAAGCACTAAGGGTGGAGAGTTACATTCAGATACATCTTCAAGTGTATTGCTGCACTACATTTAAAAGAGTTATATTCCCTTAGACTAATAATAACTTGGAGCTTTTCAGGGAAAGAGTGATGATATTCAGATTGACAAAGAAAACAATGGCAGCATCATTAAGAATGGAGAAAGGATCCTTTGGAATTAGTAATATTCTTGTCTCCACCCATGATTTCAAAGGCTAGTGTGTGAATAGGTGTGACAATTGCCTTCTATAACATCAGCCTCAATGTTTGAGGTTGTTCTGTAGACTGCATTTTCCTTTAATAAACTACTAATACATCCAACATCTAAAATTACCTTAGCATTCTGTAGCTCTACCCAAATTTCTGTCCCATCCAATCTCTTGGGGGGAGCCCTGGTGGAAGTTAACAGTAGGTGGTTCAAGCTTACAGATCATTCTGTAGGGAGAGAAATGTGACAGTGTGATTCCATAAAGATTCACAGTCTTGGAGACTTTATGGAGAACTTCTACACTATCTTGTAGAGTCACTGTGTGCTGGAATTGAGTTGATGACAGTGTGTGGGTCTCCTAAGATACTGTAGTCAGTATAGAAAAAATTATGGAAATTCACCATTAGGTTTTCTCTTGAATTTAAGAATTTAATAAATTTTTATTGAATTAATAAATAATTGAATGAATTATGACCATTAAAATATCAAGATTAAAAAAATAAAGGAGAAACAATATATGCTAATGAATGGCATTATTTAATCCTGATATGATGCATTAATTTTAATTTAATGAGCTGATGCAGAAACGTTGAGGGTAATCCTGTGACATTGGAAGGAAGATCAAGCACAGACCCACTACCTGTGTGAATTTCCTGCAGCATGCCGTGCCTTATAGATTTGCATGACAATGGTTTTAGATTATGAATTTGTGCATTTTTTCATGTGTCACTTTTAACAAAAGCAGGCACATTCCATCCCAGGTACCTATTCTGAAGCACAGTGGAGAGAGAATGTCCTGGGCAACAATGGTCCTGCCTCCCTAGCTTCTGAGAAGATCAAAGGTATCTTCATAAAGCATGCAATTGCCTTTTTTAAAAGAAGAACTCTAATTACATTTCTTTTGTCGTGATTTCTACCACTTTTCTTTCCCCCTTCATTCAAAGTACTAAAAAAAAAAAAAAAACAACCCAAACCTCCAACAATGTCCTAGAAGGGTTGAATTTATAAATGATGGCAAAGTGCTTAAATTTCTCCTTAGCTAAGCCGGTGATTCTTTACAATGAAGCTCATTATATTGTATAAAGGACATTTAGTAGTTCAGCTAATAAGTGTTCCCTTTAAAATGCTAATGATGGTGGAATTCGTACATCATGAACAAAATGCACTGTACTTTCAGTGCCCAGGAAGAACTATTTTCTATGAACCTCTAGTCAACAAGTGTTACTCCACACCCAAGTTGTATTATAGTAGTTGATTACTAATGGACATTCATCACCAGCTAATAGTGGGTGCCTCCTATGTAGCGGGCACTGGGGAAAACATAAACAAGTAAGAAATGATCTCTGCTTCCCTTTGAAAATGTTCATGGGGTGTTTTTTCCTTGCCAAAGCTATAGCTGGATTGTAACTTCTCAATGAGGTCATCCTGCGCTCTTAACCACACATCTGAGATTGTGTTGTTGTTGTTGTTATGTGCCATCGAGTCGCTTGCAACTCATAATGACCCTATGTACAAGAGCTCTATATGCTCTTCCATCCTGTGCCAACCTAGCCATCTCAAACGCACTTATTCCCACCTCTCTAGTCACAGAATTGATCCATCTCATCAAAGGTCTTCCTCTCCTTCGCCACCCTTCCACTCTGCCAAACATAATGTCCCTCTCCAGGGACCAGTCCCTCCTTGCCACATCACCAAAAGATGTCAGATGAAGCTTCAGAATCCTTGACTCTAGGGAACATTCTGACTTCACCCTCTCCAGGACAAACCTGTTTGTTCTCCTAGCAGTCCACAGTATATTCAACACTCTTCTCCAGCACCACAGTTCAAAGGCATCAATTATCTTTTTTATCAACCCCAGTCACTGTCCAACTCTCTGATGCATAGCACATAATTGCAAAGACTATAGCCCGGATCAGGCGCACCTTAGTCTCCAGTTTGACATCGTTGCTCTTCAGTATTCTCGAGAGGTCCCTCACAGCTGATTTTCCCAGTGTAATTTGTCTCTTGATTTCCTGGCTGCTGTTACCAAGAGTGTTGAGCATGGAGCCAAGTAAACTAAAATTGTTAACTATCTCAATCTCTTCACCATCCATACTGATGCTGCCAATTGGCCCAGTGGCTAGAATCTTTGTTTTCTTGATGTTGAGCTTCAATCCATATAGGAGGCTGTAGTCCTTGATCTTCTGCAGCAAGCGCTTCAGGTCCTCCTCAGTTTCAGCAAGCAGGGTTGTGTCATCGGCATAACGCAGGTTGTTGATGATTCTTCCACCAATCCTCATGCCACATTCCTCTTCGTATAGCCCAGCATCTTGGATGATCTGTTCTGCATACAGATTGAAAAGGTATGGAGACAGAATACATTCCTGACGAACCCCCTTCTTGATTTTGAACCATGTAGTGTCTCCTTGCTCTGTTCTGACAACTGCCTCTTGGTCCGAGTATAAGTTTCGCATTAGCACAATCAAATGTTCTGGGATTCCCATTCTTCTCAGTGTCAGCCACAGTTTATTGTGATCCACACAGTCAAAAGCCTTTGCCTAATCAATGAAGCACAGATAGACATTCTTCTGGTATTCTTTGCTTTCTGCCAAGATCCATCTAACATTAGCTATAATTTCCCTAGTACCACAACCTCTTCTAAACCCAGCCTGCACATCTGGCAGTTCTCTGTTGACATATTGTTCCAAACGTTTTTGGATAATTTTCAGCAGAATCTTGCTTGTGTGTGATATCAATGATATTGTTCAATAATTTCCACACTCTGTTAGGTCACCTTTCTTTGGGATGGGAACAAATATCGATCTTTTCCTGTCAGTGGGCCAGATGGCTGTTCTCCAGATTTCTCGGCACAACTTAGTGAGCACATCCAGGCCAGTGTCTGTTTGTTGAAATATGTCAATTGGTATGCTGTCAACTCCTGGAGCCTCGTTTTTTTGCCAATTCCTTCAGAGCAATTTGAACTTCCTCTTTCATCACCATAGGATCTTGCTCATATGTCATTTCATGAAATTCTTCTGTGTCAGCCAATTCCTTCTGATACAGTGACTCTGTGTATTCCTTCCATCTTCTCTTGATACTTCCTGGATCATTTAATATTCTGCCCAAAGTATCCTTAAGTATTGCCACCCGTGGCCTGAATTTGTTTTTCAGCTCCTTCAGCTTAAGAAACGCTGAGTGAGTTTGACCCTTTTGATTTTCTGACTCCAGCTCTCTGCGCATTTCATTATAGTATCTTGCTTTTTCGTCCCGGGCTGCCTTTTGAAATTTTCTGTTTAGCTCTTTGATTTCTTGGTTTCTTCCTTTAGCTTTGGCTTCTCGGAGCTGTAATGCAGTATTCAGAGTCGCATCTGACATCCATCTTGGTCTTGATTGTGTATCACATTAAATAATTGTGTTTATCATATTATATAATTGCAGCTGAGAATCTTAAGTAAAAAAAACAGAAATGTTCAGAGCTTGGTGGGATTATAAAGATTAAATTCTAAACCAGTAACTTGAAATTTGAAACCCACAATTTGAAAGGAATTGTAACTCAGGGAAGTTTCATTGTCTTGTTTGGAAGCATTAAGCCAGCTCTCTAACCTCCTCCAGGCCAGTCGGGACATAGACGAGGCTTCTAGGGATATGCAAAGAAAATTAAAGATAGTTTTTACATCTAGAGTTAGTATTTTATGCATTAATTAACTACTGCTATATAAAACATTATCTATAAGCACAGTAGTCTTTGCAATTACTTGCTATGCATCAGAAAGCTGGACAGTGACTAGGGATTATAGGAGAATTGTTACTTTAAAATGTGGTGCTGGAGAAAAGTCCTGAATATACCATGGACTGCTAGGAGAACAATCAGGTTCATCCTAGGGAGGGTGAAACCAGGCTGCTCCTTGGAGGCAAGGATTCTCAAGCTTCATCTGACATACTTTGGGCATGTTGCAAGGAGAGACCAGTCGTTGAAGAGGGACATCATTCCTGGGAGGGTGGAGGAATAGCACAAGAGAGGAAGACTACTCAGTGAGATGGACTGATTCAGTAACTAAGGTAATGGGGGGTAGGTGTGTCAGGGACCACAGGTTGGCACAGGATAGAGCAGGGTTCAGTATGTTGTACATAGATAGGGTCATTACGAGTCACAAGCTACTCGAAAGCACATAACAACAGCTACAACCTCCCAGACTCCACTGTCATCAAGTTATGTCTAACTAATATGGGAAGAGACTGCTTATAATTCTTGGGATCAGCCATTGGACTTGAAGTGCACACTGTACCACCATAGCACCTTGTAACATGATGGTAAAACAAGATTTTCTTGTTTCAGATAGTTCCTGTGGCTAGCTACTTAGGAATATCTTAGCTAGGTGGTTCTTTTTCAGGATTTCTCATAAGATTACAGTCAAACTGCACTCCAGAGCTTCCATGGGCTTATTTGACTAGGGCTGGAGAATCTTCTTTCAAGATGGCACACTCAAAAGGCTGGTGGCAGAAAGCCAAGTCTTTGTATACCTTCTCTGCCAAAGGACTGTTTATTTTAATGCCTTTTGACATGGAAGCTGAGTCCAGTCTGGATTCCTCTAGAGCCAGTGAGTCCAGAGAAAGCAAGTAGAAAGCAGCAATGCCTGTTATTAACTGGTCTTTGAAGTCAATTTCTGCCACTTATGCGAACCATGATAGAAGTGAGTTTCTAGGATGAGCCCATCACATTCAATGCGGTGGTGGTGGGGGTGGCGGGGATCACACTGTACCTCTTGAAGGATTGTTAAAGCCTTTGGGGGCATATTTTAAATGAAACTTGTTTCTTCTTTTGGAAGTAATTCTTTGGTAATGGTTTCCATTTCTTTCATTGTTGGATATTTAGGTTTTATACATCTTTGGTGAATTCTAACCAGTGTCCTAGTGAGCCATCTATTTATGTAGTTTTAATTAAAAAATAAAATAGCAATTGTTCAACAATATGTTAGTCATTATAAACATATGTTTTACATAAATTATTCCAATTAGTATTCAGCAAAGGAAATCTATGAAGTAAATGAGGCAGATTTTAATATCCTTAGAGAAGTTAAGAAACGTGCCCAACATCATACAAATAATAATCGTATCTCAAAATCCAGTATTACTTTTTGTTTGTTGTAAAGCTCTTGATACTTTTTTAATTTTAGGGAAGTTTTAAAAAGAGATGATTTCATTTATTCGTTCATGTATTCCTGGCTCCCTTTCCCCCCATCACCCTTGCAAGGCTTGTCCTGTTGCAGGTTGTTAATTACCATACAAGTGGTTTCTGCTCATCTGTCCCTTTCAGATCGCCCTTCCTTTCATCCACCCCCGGGCAGTGTTCATTAGCTACATTTCCTTTTCCTGTTCTTTTTTCCCTACTCTCCCACCGTCTCAATCCTATAGTGGGCTTATGCAGCTTTACTTTTAAACACTTCTTAAAATATCTGTAATAATAGACTTTCTCTTGTAGGAAATAATATGCATGCATTTTAGCTTTTTAAAATTTTGCATATTATATAGATGATTTCAAGGAATAACACATAGCTTTATTTACCCTTTCAATTACTGTTTCTGTTACTTATTCATTATTTCCTCCTTTATCACTACACTAATCATTTTTTTTCTCCTCTCTTTGGGCTTTTTCTTCATAGTTTTTGAAAATAGTTGATAAGGAATGCAAACAAACCCTGTCCACACTGACCACTACTTGCCCATTTTTTAATATAAAATTTTTATTTTATACAGAATTACTTACAAAGTTCGTGTACATTGTTTTCCACACCAGATCTTTCCCATTTCCCCTACCCACCTCTCCCTCCACCCATCAAATTGTGTGACGTATGATTGATTACCCACCCTCCCCCCACTTAGATTTTTATACATCTTTTACTAGTTAAATATTTCTACAGTAATGGTTTTATACTGTATTAACAAATGCTCACCATTTGCCTTTTTCTCTTCTTCACCTTTCTCAGCTTTAAGGCACCTGGGGTAGCAGGTGGAGGGCGGGGGTATTCCTAGATTAAGTCAAGAATACTCTAACACTCCCCAGGGGAGAGGGGAGTTCTTATTAGGTAAAGTCGACAATGTCTATTCTTTTTTTACTGTAACTTAGTCCTAGCTAACCTTCCCATCTCTTCACCTCTTTATTGTCTCTCAAATATTTCATTCTATTTTGCAGCTGAGTCTTGCTGTCCTTCAAGATTCATCAGTGTTTCCTGTGAAATACAGTAACTGAGTGTTGTTGTTTTTGTCATTGTTGTTGTACTTTCCCACGTGGCTTCTTCATCACCATCACAATAGACTGTATCACAGTTACTTTCAAATCTTTTTCCCTGTACAGAATTTAGAACTCACATTCATTTCCATTTACATTTCTTTCCAAAAATATCCAATAACCATCTCTCCATTTCTGTCTACCTTATTTTCCAAAACTCCATGACAGTCTATTTATCTGGTTTGTGATACCTTCTAAAATGTATTATGCTTCCCCTCAAATTAGGGCTTTTTATTATTTTAATTACACAAGTTCCTTTTATTTTCTTTATCTTTTCCCTCCCTTTCTTCCTCAATCTTAGACTTTGAGAACACAGAAATAGCCATCCTCAGTGCTTAGATGACAACATATAAATATATATTATCCATGTTCTCCTATGCTGGGGTTTGATTCAGTATACAATAGGAGAATGTATCTGAATAGGATTTAAGAGATAAGCTTAAATCAGGCCTGGTCCCTGCTTTGGTCATGTTCAAGACAGATGGTTACCCATTATTACTTTAAAATGTCTAAGCATGGCAATGGCATATAGCCTCCTTTACAATGGCCCATTACAGTTTTATCACCCTGCCTGAGAGGTGCAGGTATGAAGGGCTTCAGCCCCATAATGACATTTGGGATGATAAATGGAAATTACTAGTATCTTTCTACTAATTTTAATTAAATTTTATTGATGCAGCACAGAGAACATCAAAGCTGAATACGTGTGTCCCAGTATATGTTTGTAAGAGTATGTTGCCAAATTCATGGATGTCATTTCCTTGATGATTTTGAGAGATGCAGCCAATGGATTTAATAAAATAGTAAGTCTTTGTGCAGTTCGTTCAAAAGAGAAATTGAATTGCTTCTGGAGGCAGAGCTCAAAACCCAAAGAACTCCATCAGTGGAGATATGATATAAAACTATGAATAAAGTGCCCAAGGGGAAATCTAATAAGTGAAAATAAGAGTTCGGTTTTCAGAAAGTCACTTAACACAATTGTTCTGGGTTGCATTGAGAAGAACATGATTTGGAGTCAGCAGTGACCGATCTGTTCTTGAGGGAGAAGAAAATATCTATTATAATGGATCTGTTCTAACAGTGAACACCCAAGAAACAAGCTATTTCTGATGAATTTTTCAATTGGTTCCAAGTTGTGATATAACTATGCTTTAAATCACATTTAGTTTCCCTCGGTGTACCTGTCTTACTCCATTCAAATTAAATTTTCAAGGGCAAACCAGAGGAGGACAAATATCTGATTTGAAAAATGAAAGTTTTTCTTCTGTTGGGAAAGAATGTCTAATCTTCTTTCCTCTGTCATTGTCAGTAACTGAATTTACACAACTGTTCTCTTCTCCAGAGATCTGTGAAAATATGGTCACTGGAACTGACAACTGCAGAAAGAATATGTGGTGTTAGCCTAAAAATTGGTGCTTCTTAGACATTAGTTAGCCCCTCTGGTCTCTAGGTACCTTAACTGCAGACTCTTGGTCCTGCAAATTAGCATGGTCTTGTAAATCAGCTGTGGGACTAGGATACGAGAAAGAGTTCTTCCCACACTGAGCAGCAAGCCTTGAGGTGAGCAAGGCATGTGGCAACAAGGTCCTGGTGAGACCGAGACCCTGGTGATGAAGAGATTGTGACATTGTTGTGGACAAATGCTGGTAAGGTGTGATCTGAGGCTTCTGGCCACAGTTGGATTTTGTTGTTAATACCTTTAATGATGAAATGAAAAGCTACTTGCTGAGTTAAAACCAGAGCCTGGAGTCACTGAGGAGTTGGACCTTGAAACTGTTGAGCTAAAGCCTGAACTTTCTAGGTGATATTCTTTGCTTCTCTCACTTTCCAACTTCTTTCCCTAATAAACCCCACTGTTGGGACCATAACTGTGAGTTTGTGATTCAGCAATACATAAGCAAATCTCTTGATGCTGGTGTGTCTCTACAGGAACCATGCACTTGAGTTATGAGCTCTTTATCTGATTTCTGCTCTGGGGTAGTGAGGGGCTGTGTTATTATTATTCCCTGTGGCCTTTTCAGAGAGACACTCACAGGCACAGCCCTGTGTCCTCATGTCCCATTTTCTCTGCTTTAGACAGAGTGATTTGGAATTTCCAGGATGATGATTTCAGACCCCTGAAAGGTTGCTTTTCTTTTTTTGTTCTGATGGTAGTATGGGAGCCTTCAATGAAACATGAAGGTAGAATGTATCTTAGCCAATTCAAAACAGACAGGAACAGGAAGGAGTTAAGAACCAGTACAGTGAACAAGAGCTGCAAAAGTGTCAGGATCTCAAATTCCTGCCTTGAGTCATGGACTAGTTGGTTTCTGGATAGTCAACGTCAAGTTATGTGTGTTGCCCTGAGTTTTCCGCAGTGCCAAAAGGGAAATTTTGCCTTAATTTTTATATCCTTATGCAGATGTTCTCAAATGGTGGTCTGTAGGCTAGTGCCACAGTGATTCATCTTTATGATACTGCCTGAGCTCTTTCATGGTGTAAATTAATAATTTATGCTGTCTTCTTTGGAAAAACACCACCTTTCTTCCCATTCATGCAAGCTTATTGTTTAGTTCTTGGCTTATTTTTACAGTAGCAAGTTAAGGCATGTCATCTAAAGGAGTTGTATATCTCATCCGAGTGTATTAGAGACTGAAAAAGTTTGGGTCCATCTATATTTCTGGCAAAAGTATTCTGATTTTAAAGAAAGTTCTTCCTTATTTGGCACTAGTGAATGTTTAATACAATGATTGGCTGTTGCCCGGACTGAGATACATTCATTGGGAGAATTAGGCAACAACATTCTTTGAAAGTCATCCGAATTCTGAGGAGACTACACTTAAATGATGGCTCCAAAGTATTCCAGGCACTGACATAAGTATCTAGCCCTGGCTCCTATTTATCTTGAGCCTGGGAAACTCCACAGAAGGAGCTTTGATTTTATCTATAACTGGGATTCAGAAATGTGGTGGGGTGTGTGTGTGTGTGTGTGTGTGTGTGTGTGTGTGTGTGTAAGGATAAATGAGTTAATGAAGTCAGATTCTAGGAGGGATAACTAAACAGTGAAGAGGAGAGGAAAGCTACTATATATGGGCAAGTCCTCTAGCAAGCCCTGATGGTTTGTGTCCCTTTGTGATACACTCTATGAATAGACTTGGTCAGACCAATCTCTCTTGCTGCATGCCTCCATTCCGGAAAAGAGCGTAATTGGTAACAATGAGGAGAGGTGAGTGAGAATGTTCCAATAGGAATAAAAGTAATTGCTAAGCCCTAAGCCCTCCCTTTTACCAGAATACTGGGTGGTAAACTTGGCAGAAAGCAGAGACTATCAGAATGTTTACTTGTGTTTTATTGACTATGCAAAGGTATTTGGCTGTGTGGATCACAACAAACTATGGTTAACATTGAGAAGAAAGGGAATTCCAGAACTCTTAATCATACTCATATGAAACATTTATTTAGACCAAGAAGCTGTTTTCCAAACAGAGAAAGGGATCATTGCATAGTTTAAAATTAGGGGAGGGGGAGAGTGTATCAAGGCTGTATTATTTCTGCATACCTGCTCAATCTGTATGCTGTACAAATAACTTGAGAAGTTGAGTTCTATGAATGAAAATGTAGAATCAGGATTGGAGGAAGACTCATCAACAGCCTGCATTATGAAGATGGCACAACCTTGCTTGCTGAAATTGAGGAGGACTTGAAGCACTTGCTGCAGAAGATCAGATATTATAGCCTTCAGTATGGATTACATCTCAACATCAAGAAGACAAAAATTCTCACCTGGGCCATAAGCAATACCATGATAGATGGAGAAAAGATTGAAACTGTCAATGGCTTCATCTACTTGGATCCAAAACAACATCCCTGAAATCAGCAGTCAAGAAATCCAAAGAGGTTGCCATTTGCTTGGTATATTTTTTTCCAGCCTTTGATTTTGAATCTGTTTTTCTCTTCATTTTTTAGATGTGTCTCTTGTAGGCAACTAAAGAGGTTAAAATTGATGCATGGGACCTTCTAAAGATTAAATACATGTTTGCATCAAAAACATTTTTCAACACAGTGAAAAAAAAACTCTACAGATTGGGAATAAACATTTGGTAATACTGTCTCACACAGAGTCGTACAACAAGTTTACAGAATACTCCTGGACCTGCACAAGAAAAAGACTGATAACCCAATTACAAAATGGGCAAAAGGCATGGAAAATATTTTCACAGAGGAAGATATGCAAATGGCAAACAGCTAGATGAAGAAATGCTCCAAATCACTGGCAATAAGAGCAATGCAAATCAAAACCATAATGAGGTACCATCTCACTTCAGTAACAGTAGTTAACAGGGCAGCAAATAATAAATGTTGGAGAGGATGTTACGAGAAAGGAACTATTATACATTGTTGGTGGGATTGTAAAATGGTACAACCACTCTGGAAGGCAGTTTGGCACTTCCTCAAAAAGCTGAATATAGTAATTGCATATGACCTATCTATTTCACTACTTGGAATATCCCCTGAGAAAATTAGAACTGAGGCACAAACGGAAATTTGTTCACCAATGTTCATAGCATTATTCACGAAACGGCCCAATGTCCAACCACAAATAAATGGATTGAGAAATTATGGTACATTCACACAATGGAATACTATGCAGCACACAGGAACAATGATTTTGTAAATTATTACCTAATTTGAAAGGTACTGGAGAGCATGATGCTGAGTGAACTAATTCAGTACCACAAGGATAAATATTGTATAAAGTCATTATTGTAGAATGAGTATAAAGATCCAAGAGGGGTGGGAGAGGGTGAAAGAAGATGGATGAGGATGTGGGGTTGGACAATTTGATGGGGGCAGGGAGAGGGAACTGGAAAGAATTTGTTCTTAGAAACAATGTATTCAAATTTTGTAAATAAACTAGTAGAAAATGAAAAAAAAAATAAAATCAAAAGACATACTGCAGTTGGGTAAGTCAGCTTTCAGAGACCCCTCCAAAGTACTAAAGAGGCATGATGTCAGTTTTAATACTAAGGTTTGCCTGATTCAGGTCTTCTCAGTCACTTGCTATGCATCTAATGAAATGAAAAAAAAAAAATCGATGGCTTTGAGATACGGAGTTGGAGAGGAGTACTGAACATCCAGTGAGTTTCCAAAACAAGAACTATATATGTTTTTGAGAAGGCATGTCCAGAGTGCTCTTTGGGAGCAAGGATGGTTGAGCTTCATCTCATATTTTGAACATATTATTGTTGTTGTAATGTGCGGTTGATTGGCTACAACTCATACAACTCTATGAACAATGGCTCTGACTTTTGCTTTATCCTGAGCCAAACTTAATACCTTACCCTACCACAGCAAGTCGTTTTTGTCAATCCATTTCATCCAGAGCCTGCCTTTCTTACACTGTCCCTCTACCCTTCTAAGCATGATGTCCTTCTCCAAGAACTGGTTTCTTGAGGTGACATGCCTAAAGCATGTGATGTGGAACTTCAAAATCCTTGTCTCCAAAGAATAAACTGGCTTCACTCTCTCCAGGATAGATCTATTTATTTTTTTCCCTCTTGGCAGTTCATGGTATATTTAATACTCTTCTCCAGCATCACAACTCAAAGGTTCTTCTGTCATCCTTAGACATTGTCCAGCTCTCAGATGCATAGCAAGCAGTTGAGAAGATCATGGCCTGGATCAGACACATCTTAGTCTCCAAACTGATATCATTGTTCTTTAGTACTCTGGAGAGATCCTTGACTACAGACTTTGCCAAGGTGACTCATCTCTCCTCCCGTGTGATTACTGCTTCTGAAAACCCACTGGAGGGTCAGCTATGGATCATCATTACTCGATGGCACACACCAACAAGTGACAACCCGGACAACATGTTGCTAGAAGGGGTTATTCTTTGGAAAAAGATATAGATCATGTTAAGAAAGGTGCAAGAAAAAACAAAAAGAGAGGAAGTCCCTCAATGAGATGGATTGACACAGTGGCAGCAAGCAATGGACTCAGTTATCTCAGAGATAAGAATGTTACAGGATAGGACAGAGTTCAGGTCAGTTATTCATAGAGTCACTATGAGTCATACTTAGTTTGATGGCACATAACAACAATGAAAACAGATTTGAAAGAAATTGAATAGATGCCCCAGTCGCTCTTCTAAGGTATTATCTCTGAAATAACTGGACACAAGAAAAATGAAGAAATACTCCTCTACCAGTAGAAATGAGAGATAAATGACAGGCACCAGGAGATAGGCAGACAGAGATCTCCAGGTGGTACCAGAAGAAATGGCAGGTGCCAAAGAGCAGGAGGCAGTCCTCAACTCACAAATTAAACAACAATGTAGAGAAGGAATAGAGTGGTAGGCTGGTGCGCACCAACATGACTGGGCAGGGCAACAGCATAGGCAGCCAAAGCAGAATGATGCTAAACTATTGTTGTTGTTATGTGCCATTGAATCGCTTGCGACTCATAGCAACCCTATGTACAAGAGCTCTAAACTCTGCACTGTCCTGTGCCAACCTCGCCCTCTCAAACACACTCCACTCACAGAATCCATCTCATCGAGGGTCTTCCTCTCCTGCGCCGTCCCTCCACTCTGCCAAACATGATGTCCCTCTCCAAGGACCAGTCCCTCCTTGCAACATGCCCAAAATATGTCAGACAAAGCTTCAGAATCCTTGACTCCAAGGAGCATTCTGACTTCACCCTCTCCAGGACAAACCTGTTTGTTCTCCTAGCAGTCCATTGTATATTCAACACTCTTCTCCAGCACCACAGCTCAAAGGCATCAATTCTCTGTCATCCCTAGTCACTGTCCAACTTTCTGATGCATAGCACGTAATTGGGAAGACTATAGCCTGGATCAGGCGCACCTTAGTCTCCAGCCTGATGTCATTGCTCTTCAGTACTCTTGAGAGGTTCCCTCACAGCTGACTTTCCCCATGCAATTAGTCTCCTGATTTCCTGGCAGCTCTGATAATATGGACAATCCCTGCTCTCTCTTTTTGGAAGCTTCCAGAACAGTTGTTCTCAATCCTAGCTTTCAACAATTCTAGGTGCCTGGGCTTCTCGTTAAAGGTTCTGATTTATTTAGCCTGGAATGTTGGACTTTAAACATTTTGCCCAGCTAAGAATTTAGAGTGATACTGACTGATAGAGAAAGGCTGAATGTTTGTCACTTGATAGTTGAGGGTTTTTTTTTTTTAAATATGAGCAGATAAGAGTCTAACTGTCCAAATGAGATCCACCAACTAGTGGAATTGAGATCAGCATTGCAGTTAGAGTCCTCAAGCCAGACTGTAGATCAGAATCACATGGGCTCAGAAAAATCTTGCTGCCTGCATTCTGGGCTCCCATGGACTCTGATTTACCTGGAATGGAGAGCGAATGGGGCAGCAGGGTTGTTTAAAGCTCCCTCTGTGATTCTAATATGTAGTGATGTTTGAGAACCAAGGCCCAGGGGGAAAGAGTCCTGGTGGCACAGTGGTTAAATAATTCAGCTGCTGACTAAAAAATTTGCAACCCACCAGTACCTCTGACAGTATGTTTCTATAAAGCCGGTAGACGTGGAAACCCCATGGGCAGCTTGACTCTGTCTTGCAGGATTGCTGTGAGTCAGTCATTGCTTGGTGGCAGTGGGTGGATGGATAGCCATGAGGACATTGAGGTTACTCACAAATGTCCCTTTTGAGATTGCCAGAAATACTTATGTCAGGGGAAATGATGGAAAATGTTCTCTGTTCTTTGTGATAAAGTGTAAATTTAAGAGTCATCAGATTGGGTAATTGTGTGTGTTTATTATGTTCGCTAGTTGGCATTTTTTCAGGTGTATTATTGATCTAAGGGTTCCTTTGCATTGCCAACCCAAAGGCAGTTAATTTGAATCCACCAGTTGCTCTGTGGGAGAGTGAGGACAAATCTCCTCCCTCGCCATTCGTTTACTGTCTCTGAGAATGCACTGGGAGGCGTGGGGGGGCAGGGAGGGGAGGCAGCCATAAATTTGTTCTAACTCCATGGAAATGAATTGAGTCAGATTTTTTAGTTGAGGTGTTGCAGACATATTTCTCAGATTAGGATTCCTTTCAGTTTTTAAGTCTGTAGTGCAGGTGGTAGTGAGTATAAGATCAGTACAGTAGTTCAAATCCCTGTGTACCCTGAGGTAGAAAGGTGGGCAGTCTCCTCCCGTTAAGATTTATAGCCTATGGAAACACCACGGAGGGTCACAGTGATTCCAGATCAACTGACTTCAGTGAACTTGGGTTTTGGTTTTGTTTGTTGTTTGGTGTTTTTTTGTCTTTAAATCTTGCAAATGGACTTACTCCCAATCACAACAGCAACAGACATCCTTTAGAAGGTAACTCACCTACCTGAAGTTCACAAAGGTCTCGTGTTAAGATTCCCAGACTCACTGCAATAATCACAGTACATATTATACGTGAATCGTTAGAGGCAAGGGCGGTGGAGCTTCAGCTCACTTACTTTGGACATATTTTCAGTAGAAATCAGCCCCTGGAGAGAGTCATGCTGGGAAAGGTAGATGGTCATACATAGAGCAGAAAACCCTCAACAAGAAATGGATGGACAAGGTGACAAGCAGGAGGGGCTTGAACGGATCAGAGATCATGAGGATGGAGCGCCACAGGGCAAGGCTCAGCTGTGCTCAGAGGATCGCTGAGTCCAAGTCAGCTTGGCGCCGCTTAACAAAAACTTCCATTCTTATTGTTCACACGAGCATTCTATTTATGTGATCAATGATAGTTTTTGAATAATTTTTAAAATAGGATTTGATGTAAGAATTCTATTTGGGTAAAAAAAATTCTCCAGCAAGTGCTTGTTGTTGTTGCTGATTGTCCTCGAGTTGAGCACGACCCATAGTGACCCACTGAACAAAAGGCCTGAAGCCACCTCTAACAACCATCGACACTTACCAAAGTTCATACAGTTTCCGGAGGCTTGTTGTTTAGGGAGTGGATGCTACTCCTGCTTCCAACCAACAAGTGCTTTCTTTCTCTCTTTCTCTCCTCTCCTTCTCTCTTTCTCTCCCTCTCTCCCTCCCACCCCCCTTCCTCCCTCCCTCTCTTCTCTTCCTCGCTCTTTCTTTCTCTCTCTTTCTTATCTTTCTTTCCTTTCTTTCTCTCGAATTGTATCCCACCAGCACAGGAGGAGATGGCCACTCCTTCTCCAGTGGGTTCACATGCCTTTGGGATTTCAGCACCACTTCTTATCACTAGGCCACCCGAGCTCCCTAGAATTATTGTTTTAGAAATTCTAGCTTGTGATATAGGGCACAAGAGGTAGATTTTTGTTTTGTTTATTTGTAAAATGCTAATTGTTAAATACTAAAATAGTAATTGCTTCCCAATTACTTCAGTATGACTTGTAAAAGAAAACCTCATGCCGTACTGAATATATTTACCCAAAATACGATTTTTCTGATTCCCTGGTCTGGCTTCCCCACTTGCTCATCAGAGTTTTCAAGCTTCAAGCCAATAAATTGCTTTATTCATCACTTAGAGGTGTTCTGCTGGCCAATCCGTGGGATTCATAGGTTATGGATCCCCAGTTCTGGTATCTTAGTTATTTATGGACTGAAGACTCAGTCTCTGAATGGCCTGAAGCTAGCTTACTATGAACAATGATTTCCCTGTGTTTGAAAAAGGGGGAAACAAAACACAACAGGGCACAAGGCTGTGAGTAGCTCTCTGAAAGGGCCAGAGAGAGTAAGAATAACACAGGCCCTCACTACTCCAGAGCAGAAAGCAAGTAGAGAGTCCACAGCCCAGCCCTGCGGTGCCTCTGGAGCCCCACCAGCAACAAGAGTCTCTTTATTTATTGTTAACTCACAGACTCATGGTTATGGTACCAACCATGAGGTTTATAAGAGAGGGAAGCTGGAGAATGGGAGAGGCAAAAAATATCACAATATCACCCGAAATAAGTCCAGAATTTAGCCCAACAGTTCCAAGGCACAACTCATCATTTAAGTCTAGGCTGCAGTTTCGATTCAGCAAGCAGCTTTTCCTTCCATCATCAAAGGCAAGAACAGCAAAATCCAGCTGTGGCCAGCACAAAAGCAAGAGCTCAGGCCACTCCTTGCCTCAGTTTGTCCACAGCAATGCCAGTTTCTCTGCCCCCAGGGTCTTGATCTCACCAGGGTCTTGCTGCCACCACAAACTTCGCTCATCTCAAGTCTTGCTTTAAGTCTTGCTCTCATCCAGTCTTGTTGCTTCAAGTCTTGATGCTCAGTGTGAGAAGCACTCTTTATATTGCTGCTTCAGCTGTTGATGATTAATTAGCAAGACCGTGCTGATTTACAAGACCATGCGTCTGCAGTTAAGGTAGGTGGAGACCAGAGGGGCTAATGGCTAATAAAGGCCAACGTTTAGGCTACCATCACACCTTGCCAAAAAGTATCATTGTCCAGCCCTGGAGAAACTTGGCAAAGGCTCTGATCTTGGGATATCACTCTTCATCGTAGTGTTTTATGGAGCAAATACAAATAAATATCCATAATTAACAGTCATTCAAACTTCATGAAACCACACTCAACCTTTCTATTTTTTTTTTTTAATTTTTTTTAATGGAGCATGGTGAGATGATTTGATTTGTGACGCTAGTGGTCAGAAGTTAAACATCATTTAAAATAATTTTCAACTTAATGTCCAAAATTTAAAGAACTCTGATCAATAACTTCTGTATTCCTCAGTGGTCCAGATTTACCTAATTCTTGGATTATTATCATCTTTTAATTACCGCAAACTGGATTTAAGTTGCCAAATATCATCTGATAATGGAGTTAATTTTCAGGTGTAAAATGTGGGCTTCTTGCTCATAAACAGGCATATTTTAAACAGGAATATTTTTAAAAAGTGACATCTGGGTGAGGTAATTACTATGCTTACTTTTTACTATATAAAACTTTTAATAAGAAAAGCCTTTGCCACAGTTTTGCAAATTGTTCCAAGTTGGAATATTTGACTCTTTTGCAAATTGTTCCAAGTTGGAATATTTGACTCAATTTATTCATAGATTCTTATGTTAGAAATTGTATTGTATTGTAGGCAATAGGTTAGGTGGACTAAACCTAGATATTTATTGGATTCTAGAAAAGAGCTACACTATTATTTTTTTAAAATATGCACAATAACTCCATAAATGCTCACCTCATTAACAGAGAAGTGCCATTTCACTTTAGCTACAAAGACCTTTCCCTGATAAGGAGCATTTGTGTAACAATGGTCTAATTTGAATTTTTTTCTCTCCCTCCCAGACACATTTTTTAAAAATATCTGTACCTTCAAATGATTTTTAAGTTATATAATATTTAAAAGATGTTTTTATTTCTAGTTATGCATCAATAGCACAACAAAGGTTAGCTTTGCTCTCTTTTGTACACTGTTGTTAAGTGCTGTTGAGTCACTTGTGACTCATAGAGACCTATGTACAATAGTTCTGAGCTCTGCTCTATCCTGTGCCAACTTTATTGTCTCTGACACACCTACCCCATTACCTCATTCACTGAATCAATCCATCTCATCAAGGGTCTTTCTCTCTTGTGCCGTCCCTCCACCCTCCCAAGCATAATGTTCCTCTCCAAGGACTGCTTCATCCTTGAACATGCCCAAAGTATGTCAGATGAAGCTTCAGAATGCTTGTCTCTAAGGAGCAGCCTGGTTTCACCCTCTCTAGGACAAAGTTATTTGTTCTCCTAGCGGTCCATAATCCTAGCAGTCAATACTCTTCTCCAGCATCACAGCTCAAAGGCATCAATTCTCTACCATCATTGTCCAGCTTTCTGGTACATAGCAAGTAATTGTGAAAACTATGAATTGGACCAGGTGCACCTTAGTCTCCAGACTGACATCATCACTCTTCAGTACTGTGGAGATGTCCCTGGCAGCAGAGTGTCCCCATTGCATTTCGTCTTTAAACTTCCTGGCTGCTGGTAGTGTGCTCATCATAGAGCTGACTGCTTTTTAGTCTCCGGTTCATCTTCCCATTTTTCAGTCCATTCAATTTCTTGATGGCATCCTTTTTAAAGCATTGATGACCTTTTTAAGTATTCACATTTGTCACAATGCTTCCCAGAGTTGGAAGGATAAAAGTGCCGCATTTTCCTGTGTGTCTCCAAGCTTGCTTTTACACGCCCTCAGCTTCTAGGAAGTAAGACAGCAAAAGGGAGAGGCATACAAGTGCGTAGCAGGCCCTGTGACTCTTTAGTCTGCTTCTATACTCTTGATATGTTTTGGAGCAAGACATCTGGCCACTGTGAACTCCATGAGTAAAGAAACTGTGTCTAATTTGTTCACAGTTCTAGTGTAGTGCCCAGCAATGTACCCAGCCCTTGGTAGGTGCTAACTTTATATTTGTGGGACAAATGAATGATTCTCAAAGTACTCCCCAGCAAAGGCCCCATGTTCCACAACTCCATGCATTAGAATGAGAACACTGAGTGAAAACCTACATGGGCGATGCTCTTGCTGGAATTCATCCACTGCACCGTTCCAGTGGGGTATAATGTGTTACCTGGGGCTGTGTAACAAATGGGTGAACTAAATGGGGAATCGGAGAAATTAATGAGAAAAACATCTTCAGCAAAGATCTGAATAAAAACTAGGTGGACAGACAAAAAGACACTGGGAACAATGGAGAGCTTTAGGTTACAGAGCTGACATTGCTGACCCTTAGCTGAAGGCATCTCAGTTCACTTAAGAGCTTGAAAGATCCCAGTGGCTGTGGCACAAAGACACAGTGGGGCAAAGTGATTAGGGATGTAATAGCAGAAGCCTATGTTCTATGTTCTGGAGTCTTCTTATGAAAACAATGAGAATGAGGATTCATAAAATGCATATTTTTGCAATTTTTTAAAAGCTTTCTTTTATTTCTTTTTAAAATTTTCTTCTAGTTTATTTATCAAATTTGAACAGATTGTTTTCAAGAACAAATTCTTTCAGTTTCCTTCACCTCTCCATCCATCAAATTGTACAACACCATGACTAATACACACCCCCACACACATCCTCTTATCTCTGCTTCCAACCTCTCCCATCCTTCTTGGATCCTTGTTCTACAATAATGCTTTTATATAGTATTTGTGGGACCGGGTTAGTTCACTCAGCATAATGCTCTCCAGTCCCTCCCAAGTTAGGTCATAATTTACAAAATCATTGCTCTTGCATGCTGCAGACTGGGAACAAACATTTGGTAATGCTATCTCAGACAAGAGTCTTATAATAAAAGTTTACAGAATACTCCTGGGCCTGCACAAGAAAAAGACTGATATAACCCAATTACAAAATGGACAAAAGTCATGGAAAGAATTTTCACAGAAGAAGATATTGAATGACAAACATACACATGAAGAAATTCTCCAAATCCCTGGCAATAAGAGAGATGCAAATCAAAACCACAATGAGGTACCATCTAACTCCAGTAACAGTGGCTAACAGGGCATCAAGTAATAAATGTTGGAAAGGATGTGACGGGAAAGGAACTCTTATACATTGTTGGTGGGATTGTAAAATGGTACAACCATTCTGGAAGGCAGTTTGTTGAAAAAAAAGCTGAACATAGAAATTCTATATGACCCAGCTATTCCACTACTTGGAATAACTTTCTGAGTGAGTTCTAGATCTCAAAAATCAAATCCTTCACAGTTTTCCCTATTCAAATTTAATACTTTAATTAAAAGAAGATAAATCATTGCAAACATTCATCAAGGAAGTTTTATATTTTCTACCCTTTAGTAAGCTAACCATTATTATGGTATATTGTTTTGAGAACATTCTAATACACTTATATTTTTAAATAAAAATGTGAACTCAAGACAGAAGAGAATAAAAAGACCAAAATGGATGTCAGAAGAAACTCTGAAGATTACACTGGAGTGCAGAGAAGCCAAAGCACAAAGAAGAATTCAAGATACTAAAGAGCTGAACAGAAGATTCCAAAAGGCAGCACGGGATGACAAAGCAAAATAGTACAATGAAATGTGCAAGGAGCTAGAGTTGGAAAATCAAAAGGGCCGAACTCGCTCAGCATTTCTTAAGCTCAGGGAACTGAAGAACAAATCCAAACCTCGAGTTGATATAATCAAGGATGCTTTAGGCAGAATATTAAATGATCCAGGAAGTATTAAAAGAAGATAAAAAGAATATACTGACTCACTGTATCAAAAGGAATTGTCAGACACAGAAGAATTTCATGAAATCACATATGAGCAAGAACCTATGGTGATGAAGGAAGAAGTTCAAGCTGCTTTGAAGGAAAAAAATAAGGCCCCGGGAATAGATGGTATACCAATTGATGTATTTCAGCTAACAGATGCTGCTGCCCTGGATATGCTCACCAAGTTGTGCCAAGAAATCTGGAGAACAACCACTTGGACAACTGACTGAAAGAGATCTATATTTGTTCCCATTCCAAAGAAGGGTGACCCAACAGAGTGTGGAAACTATAGAACAATATCATTGATTTCACATGCAAACAAGATTCTGCTGAAAATTATCCAAAAATGACTGGAACAGCACATCAGCAGAGAACTGCCAGAAGTCCAGGCTGGGTTTAGAAGGGGTTATAGTATTAGGGATATTATAGCTGATGTTGGATGGCTCTTAGCTGAAAGCAGAGAAGAATGTCTATCTGTGTTTTATTGATTATGCAAAGGCATTTGACTGTGTGGATCATAACAAACTGTGGCTGACTCTGAGAAGAATGGGAATCCCAGAACACTCGACTGTTCTAATGCGAAACCTATACTTGGACCAAGAGGCAGTCATCAGAACACAGCAGGAAAACACTGCATGGTTCAAAATTGGGAAGGGTGTATGCCAAGGATTTGTCCTATTTCCATACCTTTTCAACCTTTATGCAGAACCAATTATCCAAGAGGCTGGGCTCTATGAGGAGAAGTGTGGCGTCAAGATTGGTGGAAGATCTATTAACAATTTGCGTTATGCAGATGACACAACCCTGCTTGCTGAAACTGAGGAGGACCTGAAGTGCTTGCCGCAGAGGGTCAAGGACTGCAGCCTTTGGTATGGATTGAGGCTCAATGTCAAGAAGACAAAGATTCTCACCACTGGGCCAATTGGCAGCATCAGGATGGATGGTGAAGAGATTGAAATTGTTAATAATTTTAGTCTGCTTGGCTCCACAGTCAACACTCTTGGCACCAGTAGCCAGGAAATCAAAAAACATATTGTGATGGGAAAGTCTACTATTAGGGACCTCTCCAGGGTACTGAAGAGCAATGGTGTCTCTCTGGAGACAAAGTCCATCTGATACAGGCTATGGTCTTTGCAATCACTTGTTATGCATCAGAGAGTTGGACAGTGACCAAGGAGGATGGAAGGTGAATTCATGCCTTTTAGCTGGTGCTGGAGAAGAGTATTGAGGGTACCATGGACTGCTAGGAAAACAAACAGATTCACCCTGGAGAGGGTTAAACCAGGCTGCTGCTTGGAGGCAAGGATTCTGGGGCTTCGTCTGACATACTTTGAACATGTTGTAGGGAGGGACAGGTCCTTGGAGAGGAACATCATGCTTAGGTGGGTGGAGGGACGGCGCAAGAAGGGAAGACACTCTATGAGGTGGATTGATTCAGTGACTGGGGCAATCAGGATGGGTGTGTCAGAGGCAGTGTGATTGGCACAGGATAGAGCAGAGTTTAGGGCTCTTGTACATAGAGTTGCTATGAGTGGCAAGCGACTCGACGGCACATAACAACAACAAGAAGAACAACCAGGGACATGATGAAATCAACTAGAGCACACTCAGGGCAGAGGAGTGTGGGTACCATTCCATGACACCAGGGCGAGTGGATTCATATTAGTTTGAAATCAGACATGGTGGAAATGCATACAACATGAAAATCAACAAATTATTGAATGTGAATCAGGGGTTATGTGCACCCCTTCCCTTGGTTAACCAGTCATAAAACATTTTTCAGCACACTATTGATTTTAATATATATATATTAACATCATATATCATATATATATGATGTTGTTGATTATTATTCAGTCAGAAGTGACCCATAGTTGACACTCCAACAGGTTTTCAGAGGGAATAAATCACATGGGAGGAGACTGCCCATCTCTCTTCTGCAAAGCAGCTTATAGATTCAAACCATGTACCTTTGAATTGGTAGTGAAACTCCTTATCACTAGGCTACCAGAGCTTCCTATATACATTATTTATTATTATTATGATTATTATTATCATTATCATTATTATTATTTGCTGTTGAGTTAACTGTAACTCATAGGGACCCTATAAACAATAGATCTTAACCCTATCCTATCCTGTGTCAACCTCACAATCTCTGACACACTCAAGACCATTGCTGCAGTCACTCTGTCAAGTCTACCTGGTTGAGGATCTTCCTCTCCTTCGTTGTCCCTCCACCTTTCCAAGCATGATGTCCTTCTCCAAGGACTAATATGAATATATTATATTGATTGATATAGTTAATGGATATATCCATATATGTGTTTATAAGAGATTAAGCGTGATAACATTTAAAATGTGTACGATTTATCATAATATAACAGCAAGAAGCTGTTAATATAAATACTGGTTTTTGCCTTTCATTTTTTCAAAGCTCTTTAGTGTCTACTTTAATAGAAGACATCTGGATTTTCATGAACTCCCACTGCAGTCATTTGTTGTGATCTCATTCAGCATGCAGTCTGCAAATCTCTAGACAAAAGAGAGAAGAATGAGAACCCTAGAGAGAATGAATGTCTTAGTAATGATATGCCAATCGTATTGACTTCACAGGCTCTGAAAGAGTCTCAGTAACTTCCAGGGAACCCTGGGCCCATTTAGAGAGTCATTGGTACATATAATATTATACAAGTAATTATAATTAATTTTTTAGTTACTATGTCATGAACAATTTTTCAAGACCAGGATATAAAACTACTTCATTAAATATGACTACTGCTATTGAATTGTGGAAAAGGGTATTGAGTGTTCCACGGAGTGCCAAGAAACAAGCATTTTTGACCTAGAGAGGGCAAAACCAAGTTGCTCCATGGAGGCAATGATTTTGAAACTCTGTCTGACAATCTTTGGGCATATTTCCGGGAAGGACCAGTCCTTGGAGAAGGACGTCATAGTTGGGAGGGTGGAGGGAAAGCACAAGAGAGGAAGACACTGGATGAATTAGATTGACATAATAACTGGGGTAATGGAAGTAGTTATGTCAGCAATGGTGAGATTGGTTTAGGATAGGACAGGGTTCAGAGCTATTGTGCATAGCGTCATGATGAGTCATAGGAGGCACAACAGCAACAGGCATATATGTTGAATAACAAATATCTCGATCTTTTTCTCTTTTTTTCCATATCATTTCTCTTTAATTTATACCCAAATACTCCATGTTATTAAAAGTAAAAGAGAAATAAGAAGAAACTTAGTGGACATTTAAGTAGACAGCCTCTTTCCTAAAGATTTTTAAGGCAGGCTTCCCACATAGAGGAAAGAGCCCTGGTAGAGAAATGGTTTAAATGCTCAGCTATTAATTAAAAGTTTGACAGTTCGGACCCATTAGCCCTCCTAAGGAGAAAGTCGTGACAGTCTGCTCTCAGGAAGAGTGCAGCCTGGGTAACTTTATTGGGCCATTCTTTATCCCGTAAGGTCACCATGAGTTAGAGCAACTCAGTGACCCTGGTCCTGCAGCTAACTGTCCTGTGCCACTGGTTTTGGTTCATGGGTTTGATTCCCTCATTCCTTAATCTGTAATCCCTTTCTCTAAGGACATGAGCCCTTACTATTCTTTTGAGGAGCACTCCAAGGAATACAACTCAGCTGGATCCATCAGGATCTCTAAGGAATGAAGAGCAAAGATCAGGAAAGAAGAAAATCAGGAGTTGTTTGCATTTCTTGCAATGAGTACATTTCACATCATAAGAGCTGAGTGAGACCTGGATCTGCAAGAGGAGGCAGGTAAATGTGAATCGAGGTCACTTGACAAAGGAGACAATGGTTGTTCTACTTCATGGCGCCCGGAGTAGCGCCAGACACTATAACAATGACAAGCTATTTGAATTGATTGATTGATGAGTAGATGTTCACCTTTGAGTAGATTAATTGATTAGCAGATGCTCATCTTTGAGTGAATTTGATTGATTGATTGATGTGTAGATACTCGTCTTTGAGGAGATTGAAGATGAATAGATACTCATCTCTGAGTAGATTGATGACTAGATGCTCATCTTTGAATAGATTGATTGATTTGTAGATATTCATCTTTGAATAGATTGATGATGAATAGATACTCATCTTTGAGTAGATTGATTGATTGATTGATGAGTAGATGCTCATCTTTGAGTAGATTGATGCCTAGATACTAACTTTTTAGTACATTGGTTGATTGATGAGTATATACTCATCTTTGAGTAGACTGATAGATTGATGGTTGAGATAATACTCTTCAAGTAGCAGTTGTTGAATGAATAGGGTTGTTGTTAAGCATAAAGGTAATTTACACACAGTTAATACAGATATTTGTGACTCATAAGTGTTATATGTATGATAGATTTTGTTTTGGTTGATTTGTCTTTCCTGAATGCTAGTGTTAGGACTCATAATTATATCTTGGAGTGAGCTTTGGTAGAGCATTAGTGGCCTAGATGGTGGCCTAGTGCCAAGAAGCCACACTCTCAAAGGCACGTGGTTTGAGGCCATCAGCTAATCCATGGGAGAAGGATAGGCAATCTCCTCACATGTGGGTAACTGCTTCTGAAAACCCACCAGAGAGTTTTATATGGGTCAGTTCTGACTCAGTGGTACACAGGAACAAGTGAGCTTTGGTGGCGTAGTCTGTAGGGATTTGTGCTGCCAACCCGCAGATGACAAGTTCATGCACCAGCAGTTCCCTAGAAGAAAGAAAGGCTCTCTCCTCCAGTGCAATTTATAGCTCAGACAACCTAATAGAAAGTCAGCTATGAGGCAATTCTGACTCGGCAGCTATTCGTTTTTATGAGAATATTTTTGGTGGGTGTTTTTTTGGTTGGGTTTCTTTTTTTTTTCAAAGTGGAATGAAAATTACTGAAAGATATGTAAGATTGACAGAGGCAGATCCTTCGGTTACACAGTGCAATTTTTCCAGTGAGTTTAAACCAAGAGGCTCACAATTTGAGACTGCTTAGATCCGAAAATGAGAAGTGAGAAATGCGTATTGTGAGAGAAGAGTGGGAGGACAGATTCTGTTCGAAACCATTTGAAAAAAATGTTTTCAAGATGTCTGATAGACGTGGGGAAATGGCATGTGCCTTCTATTTGGTCAAGGTTGATTCACTAACTCTCTAAATTCAGCTCAACTCCATCCATTGCTGTGGGATCAGTACCCGCTCACAGCAGATCCTCCAGCAGGTTTTCAGAGGCTGTAAATTGAATGGTGGAGTTGAACCCTCAGAGAGGTGCCGTCTGTGAGTCAGCAGTACAGCTCCATACTGACTTGACTATTTCACTATTGTTTGTTAGGATATTGCATGTTAAGCCAGCTAAAAGGCTGGTAGCTCAAATCCATCAGCCGCTCTGCCCCACTGTAGAAGATGAAGTCGTTTCCTCCCACAAAGATTTGCAATCTCGCTTTTCCCGTGAGCAGCACCAGGTAATCTCCCAAAATGGTTCGCTACTCGCTTGACCTGGAAAATTCCACAAAATCATGCAAATCAAGAGACTCAAATCTCCGGGCCCATTTTAAAAGCACCCGAGAAACTGCCCAGGCCATCAAGGGTATATATATCCTGAAAGCCACCAAGTATCTGAAAGACGTCACTTTGCAAAAGCAGTGTATGCCCTTCCGACGTTACAATGGTGGAGTTGGTAGGTGTGCCCAGGCCAAATAGTGGGCTTGGACACAGGGTCGGTGGCCCAAAAAGCATGCTGAGATTTTGCTGCATATGCTTAAAAACGCCGAAAGTAATGCAGAACTTAAGAGTTTGGATGTTGATTCTCTCTGGTCATTGAGCACATCCAGGTGAACAAAGCTCCCAAGATGCGCCGCCGCACTTACAGAGCTCATGGCCGGATTAATCCCTCCATGAGCTCCCCCTGCCATAGTGAGATGATCCTTACCGAAAAGGAACAGAAGAGGAGGTTGCCCAGAAGAAACAAAAATTTCTGGCTTGTGAATAAATAATGTCATCAAATAAAATGAAAATAACTTTTTAAAAAATATTTGCAATCTCAGAAACCCAGTTGAGGATTACCGTGAGTTAGAATCAACGCTTGCTTTGGATTTTGTTTCCTGGTTCTTATATATTGATCACAGTCCTCCAAACTCTACCACAGCAGGAATTAATTTCTCTTACTGAACACAAAGGGTTTTAGAAACCAAATAAATGGTGGCTGTAATAAGCCAAAGTGGAAGGAAAAAAAAAACCACAAAACAACAAACCAACAACACACAGAGGCTGTCGGCTCTCCCAGGTTTCTAATAACAAATAAGGTGTGAGTTACACTCCAGGCAAACACAACTCCAAGTTCCTCACCCTTACATGTCAATCCTGCACTCTTGGGAATAGCATCTTTTTCTCTCATATGAAATTCAGAAATAAAATATGGTTCTCCTTTGTCACGTTGGGGCTTATTTTGTTTGATTGGTTTTTAACTAAATATACTAGAAGTATACCAGATACACTGTCAAATCCTTCTAGTATTGTGTGTGAATTCATTTTTTTCTTTGTTTTCATTGTTAAGGTACATAACAAAGGCATTATAAATATAGCTCATCGAGCTTTTTGGCCTCTCCTTCAGAAGTCACAGAATCCTGGAAATTGAAAACCAGGCCTTCTATTTGCTCCCTTCTGTTAAAGTTTCTTTCACATTTTCTTATAAGTTAAAAAGTCTTTGAGCTAATAGGTGCAGTTCATCCAACATATTAAAATCCTGCAACAAGAAATACTGGATCCATCCAAAATCCACCTACATGCTCTTCACAGGATGAAATTCCCTGAGCACAACTTTGTAATGCTCTTGTTTTATCCAAAATCCTCAGAGAGGATTACATATCAAAGGCTACAAAATCTTATTAGTAGGAATGGGGCCAAAATGCTTCACATGAATTAAGAAATCCTCTGAGTCTTTCCCAAAAAGCAAAAATGAACTTGGGCTTCCCCCTTCCCCTGTGTTTTAGAAAATAAAAATATTAAAGTTTAAGCCATTGGGTTTTTTAAACTCATCCCAGTGTTCTGTGGTTCAGGCCATAAGAAGTTGGCCTCCTCCCAGAAAGCATTTCTCACCCTGAGATGGGCTGTGTGCTTCTTGCTGGAGAGGCTTGGTTGGTCTCTGAACCTCCAGACACCTTAGATTCACTATGATCCAAAAGCCCACACGATCTAAATCTGCCCACTGCACCTCATTCTAAACCTTCTTGTCCTCTGCCTTGGTGGCCATGGTCCTCTCTGATTGTACGTTTTCTTTCAAACATTCTTTCTTCTTGACCATTAGTGTTTATGTTGGCTCCGCATGATCAAATGCTAATATTTTTGTTCCTTTGATTTATGATCGTGAAGAAGATCAACAAACCTAAAAATAACTGATTTATCAGATCTTCCAAAAACACCTGTCATGCAATACCTACTTAGAAAATATATACTGCTTTTACTCTTTTGAACTATAGTTGTTTTATGTGCTCCTGAGGTGACCCGATGAACAACAGATCATAACTCCACCCTATCCTGTGCCAAGCTCACTATCTCTGACACACTTGAATCTATTGCTGCAATCCCTGTATCAATCCTGGTTGAGGGTCTCCCTCTCCTTCACTGGTTGATGGTTATTTCTCTCCTTTACTGGTTGAGGGTTATTTCTCTCTGCTGGTTGAGTGTCTTTCTCTCCTCTGCTCGTTGAGGGTCTCCCTCTTCTTTGCTGGTTGAGGCTCTTTCTGTCCTTCACTGCCCCTCTACCTTTCCAAGCATGATATCCCTCTCCAAGAAATAACCTCTCCTAGCAACATGCACAAAGTTTGCAAGATGAAGTCTCACATCCTTCCCTCCAAGGAATACTCTGGGTTCATCTTCTCCAAGATCTACATGTTTATTCTTTTGGAATATTCATGGAATATTCAGTACCCTTCTCCAACACCACAATTCAAAGGCAGTTCTTCTTTTGTCATCCTTATCCATTGTCCAGCTCTCAGATGCATAAGTAATTTGATGGAAAAGACCATGGTCTGAATCAGGCTTATCTTACTTCTCAAACTAACATCAGTAATCAAACTCATCAGTAATTTGGAGAGGTTCCCGACTGCAGACTTTCCCAGTCAGTACATTTCCTGATCTCCTGACTGCTGGGACCAAGGATGTTGATTGTGGATCTAAGAAGGATGAAGTTATTGATGGTTTCAATCTTTTCTCTATTTATTATGGTGCTTTTTGTGGGTCCAATGGTAAGAATTTTTGTTTTCTTGACATTGAAATACAAGGTATATTGGAGGCTGCAGTGTTTGATCTTGTGCAGCAAGTTTTTCAAGTCCTCACTTTCTGCAAGCAGGATTGTGTCATCTGCATAACAAACGTTACTGATGAATCTTCCTCCAATCCCGATACTACATCTTTCTTCATAGAGTGCAGCTTCTCAAGTAATTTGCTTATTATGCAGACTGAAAAAGTATGAAGAAAGGATACAGCCCTCTATATTTCTTAATTTTAAACCGCATGGTGATCCCTTACTCTGTTCACACAAGAGCTTCTTAGTCTAGGTGTAGATTTTGCATGAGCAAAAGTAAGTGTTCTGGGATTCCCATTCTTTTTTATGTTTGCCATAACTTGTTATGATACACACAGTAAAGTAACTTTGGATAGTCAATAAAGCACAAATGGACATTCTTCTGGTATTCTCTGCTCTCATCCAGGATCCCTTAGACATTAACAATGATATCCCTGGTGCCATGACCTCTTCTGAATCCAGCTTGACCTTCTGGCAGTTCCCTGTCTATGTGCCATTCTAGACATCTTTGAAAAATCTTCAAGGGAATTTTGCTTGCATATAATATTAATGACATTGTCCTATCATTTCTACATTATGTTGGTCACCTATTTTATGAATGGGAACAAATATGGATCTCTTCCAGTCAGCCGGCCAGAGCTGTCCTCCAAATTCCCTGGCAAAGACCAGTGAGCAAGTCCAGGGCTGCATCTGTCATTTGAAACATGTCAATTGGTATCCTATCAATTGCTGTGTTAATTTTTGCCAATGCCTTCATTGCAGCTTGAACTTCTTCCTCCCTTAGCATTGGCTCTTGATCATAAGTTATTTCCTGAAATATTTTCATGCATCTTTTGATGTTTCCTGGATCCTTCAAGATTTTGTCCATGGTATCTCTTAGTATTGTTAACTCGAGACTTGATTTGTTTTCCAGTTCTTTCTGTTTGAGAAATGTTGAGCAAGTTCTTCCCTTTTTATCCTCCAATTTCAGGTCTCTGCACATTCCATTATAATAGTTTGCTTTGTCTTCTCGAATTTATTTTCTTTGTTGTTAGATGCCGTCAACTCTACTCTCTCACTTATTACTAAGCTGCCTTAGTTCTAGTCTGCTCAAGATTGAGGGAATTCCAGGGCTGGGGGACTTTTCAGTGAAGAAACAGGGAAAGTTACCAGCAAACTCAGGCTTGGTGGTCTTTCTACTTCCTACATTGCAGTCCATGTCTGTTTTAACATTTTCTATTTCCTAAATATATAGATTTAAAAATTCAATTATCACAGTAATGAAACATAGGTAAGATTTCCCTAAATCTATCTAATTAAGCTGAGTTAATTGGTTTCTCCTTCTGTTAAATTCTGTAATATAGGGATTATTCTTTTCTTCCTTTTACTGATGAGAAAAAGAAGGAAACACAGAAGAAACCTTGGGTTAGTAAAGCAGGGAGTTAAGGAATCAGATTGCAAAGCTGATGCTTGAAATGGGGACACCCATTTCATCTCTTTTAGTGTCCATGGTCTTTGCAAAGAGACGTGGTCCTAGAGGGGGATGAATGGAAGTTATTTTCTCCCTTCCTCTCTACCTTTGGTCCTATCGTCTCACTCCAGTCCCTCAGGCAGCAACTTTCAGTTATAAGAGATTAGGCCAAGGTCTTTCCACAGCCCAGCCTCACTCTGGTGACAATTTCCAGTAGCTTCTTATTGCAGTGCACAATGCTAGCTTCTCACATGCACATGCCACGCTCTGCTCTGTTGAGCCTGTCCCACGCCTGTGCGCCTGTGCCCCAGCAGCCGCTCGTTAAGCTTTCCGTGCTGCAGGACTTCAGGTAGAGGAGGGGTAAGTATCAGGAGCTGGCACTATCTCCGAGAGAGTCTTGCGTACCATTGCTAAGACTTTGATCTTTTTTCCCATAGACTGCGAGGAGCCAGCCATTTGTTCGCAATGGCAGGGAGGCATGTGTGCTTTGCAAGATAAGACAGGAGATGATGTGGACTAGCAAGTCAATAGACCATCTTGATTATGCAAAACCTGACAAATGCGGAAGTAATACAACTAGACACATACTGTGTAACACACCAAGGCACCTGGTCAATTAAATGACAAAATCAACCTGATGCGGTTACTTTAGCCTTGTGAGGATGTTCCCTGATTTTTATTCTCTGGGACCAAAGGAATGTTTCATAAGAAATAAGCAAGTGGCCAAAGTTTATCCCTGTCTTTTGAGCTAATTAGCCATACTAGCACCTGCTTCCGGGGGCTCTAACGGCATCGTCTGTACTGTTACAGTACCGTCTCCTAATTCTCCAGCAGCTCTGAGGGAGAAGGATACGCAGTCCTCTTCAAAACCATTCACAGCCTCGGAAACCTGAAGGAAGGTCACCTCAGAGTTGCGACAGAAATAAGAGAAGGGGGTGTGTGGACCCGTTCTGTTTATTTTGAAATAATAATAATATTTCTTAATCTCCTGGAAAGACTAAGAAAGGACGGTGGAAGCACATTTCATGATTTCTCTAGAAAAGGGCAAAAATAAAAACCAAATAGGGTACATGAAATCTGAGGGAGAAATATCAATGCTGAAGTAGTATTAAATAATCCCAAATATAAAAGTGCTGGGAAGGAGGTTCAGAACTAGAGATACTAAAAGCACCTTCAAAATGAATTTTAAAAGTATCTTCCCAGTAAACGATGGCCTATATTATGTGGCAGATCTACTTCACATGAATGAAACAGTTTCTGTGTCCATAGATCCCAGAGAGATGCCCAGGCCTTTGACACCACAGGAAGCTTGGTCTGTAGTAAGATAGCTGATAGATTGTTTGCTGTGGGATGTTAACTTTGTGCTTCGCTAAGTCCAAGATCCTTTAACAAAACTGCCAACTCCTAATATTTCAAAGACTGTCTACATTAATGTATTTCAAAGCCCCAAACCCTGGCAAGGAACTAAAACTGTTTTTGAATCTGCTTCTAGAATTAATATTAGGGAATAGGAGGTTTTCCTCTCAGCACATCGAAGCTGAATAAATTGTTCTCTGTCTCCTTAGAAATGGAATTGACTGCTGGAGGTGAGCCCTGCTGTAAGGCGGCAGAGCATGGCATGGATGGGAGCGGGGATAATGCGGGGGCTGAGAGGGGGCCTTTGTTCTCTTAAATCGTTGGCAGTTCCATGTCTTTCAACCTGAAATAGATGCTAAAATACAGGAAG
>NW_006399908.1:2883787-2892865 GCF_000299155.1 Elephantulus edwardii | reverse complement strand
AGGAAGGAAGGAAGGAAGGAAGGAAGGAAGGATATTAGTTTGAAGTTACATTAACGACTGGAATTTCTGTCCTAGTACTATCTTGTCTCTGAATGCCCACCGAGACGTGTGCTTCCTAAGCATGTCTGGGCACTGCTTGGATTCTGACCCTTTTTGACATCAGTGAATTGAGATGCAGAGATGTGGATGAGTCCTTCTCTCCATGGGAAGGACTAACTCCAGGGATTTTTCCTGTGTGGTGCACATGCTCTGCCCAGCCCCTGCTTTGACCAGCCCACGGTCTCTGTGTGTGAGGCCTTGGTGCATTTACTGTGGGTTTTGAAGACCCAGATATCATTGTTACTTGCCAACAGGTTACAGGAAATGGCTTTGATTTTGCTAAAAATAATTTTCTGTTTTTAAAAATAAAATAATTCTTTCTTGTCATCTACCAGTATGAAGAGAACAAAGTAACGAGACTAAAGGAAAAATCTGTTGCTGTAATGGTTAATATATTGGCGTTTGTCCTTCTGGTCTTTCTTAGATATTTTAATTTATCATTGTTATGTACTGTCCAGTTAAAACCGACTCATAGCTGGCCCTGCAGAGGGTTTTCAGAGGTGGTAAAACACAATGGAGGAGGTTGCTCGTCTTTTTCCGTTGGAACAGCTGAAGGATTCGAACCCCGTTCTTGTAGTTGAAAACCAAATGTGCAGGCATAACTTTTCACCCTGCTTTTTTTGCTTGACAGACCTCACTGTAGCATTCTCCCATCAATTCAAATCCATTTTCTTGTGTCATTACTGAAACAAATGGATCTCTCTCAATTGTATCCCTTCTTACAACCTGTGAAGTTTTAGAATTTTAAACTTTTTAATTTGTGCATCAGTTTAACTCAGTTCCTCCAACTCATTATCACCATCTAAGTGAAAGGTCTGCTGTAAGGAAATAAAATGCTCCTCAAAAATCACAGGCCTAGAAAACGTGCCCCAATTGTGATTATATCTGAACCCTGAGTCCCAGAGTGAATGCTGAAATCTTTCCATAGGGGATTCATAGAGCAAAGAGAAGACTGTGGCAAGATTTCTAAGGTGACACTAGTGTACATTACCTGTCATAGAGTAAGTGTGTTTTGGGTATTGGAAGATCGTGATTTTTGGAGGGCCATAATGACACATTAAGAACAAAATTATGTCTCCCAAAATATTGCTGTTGTTATGTGCTGTCAAGTCACCTGCTATGATCAGTTGCAAAAGAATTTTTTATATTTATTAAAAAGGCCAGAAGTGGAGGTTAGTAAACAAAGCCTCCACTCCAGAGGAAAAAAACCTAAATCCTTAATTGAATCAAAGTACTTCAGGAAAACAACTGTATTGTTTGTTTTGTTTTGAAACACAAATGAACCACTGTCTTTCTTTTCTAGGAAAGCAACTATTGTCTTTGGGATTTTTCTCAAATTTTAAATCTTGACATTTCAAAGTTAAAAATAAAACAAATAAAAGCTAGATTTGATCTTTAAAACCTTAGAAATAAAAAAAGAGCAAAATAAACACGCAAACAAGCAGTCACGAATGGAGGGGAAGACACAGAGAACTTAGAAATAAAAGCTGAGAAGAGTTAAGAACTTCCCAGAAAAGGAGGGGGAGAGAGGGAGATCCTTCCCCAAAGCCAGAGAAGCTGTGAAAAAAAAAATGTGTTTGCTAAAGCTACCTGTTGATAGTATTTTTGTTATTATAACATCTCGAGATAACAAAGACACTACTAACACAGTATTCTATGAAAGGCCCATTTCCTAGGCCCACAGACCTAAATGAGAGTTCTCACTTCACTTCCACTTTTTTTATGACCTCTTTAACTATGTCACTTAACCGTCCTGATTCCTGGAGGCTTGTTGTATGACCTCGTTAACTATGTCACTTAGCCGACCTGATTCCTGGAGGCCTGATCTACAAAATGGGTAAAATCATACCTACCTCACACAGGCACAGTGCTAATACCTAAAAAGTACAATGAGAAGCATTACCCTCACTGTCTACAATAAGAACTTTTCATGACATATCTCTGTTAATGTAAATAAAATAGAAATTACATTTTCTGTGAAACTTAAATATTTGAGAATAAGTTCTTAAGTTAACTGCATCCTCATTTGACCAGCCTTTTAACACAGGTAGCCAAAATTTTACCTAGCCTGACAATTTCCTTTAACATCTCTGTAGTATTCCATATGTTTTGTTCACTTTTATTATTACTATTTATTTTTTAGTCTGGGTATAAACTCCAAAGAAAGCTATATCTACTAATTTGTCATAATGGCAAGGCTTCTGGGAAAATCTAATGACTGATTTAGATAAAATGTAAAGGTTTACCCCCCCCCCCAATAATAGGTACATATGTTTATTTTACTGTTGCCAAGTATTTTCAAAGGAGGCGCTGGCATATAGAGACAATGTGGTACTTACACAGTCTTTCCTATTTCTCAGTTTCACTCTGTTCTCTTCTGAATATTCTCCATTCCTGCCCTTTCCTGGGGGAACGCTGATGGTTCATAGGGAATTGAGTTGCTATTGTAAAGGTCTTAAATCTCTGGTGGTTCAAACCCACCAGAAGCTCTGAGGGAGATAGGTGAGCATTCTCCTTCTGTTCAATGTACAGCCTATGAGATCCAGTGTCGACTCAGCTATGAGTAGTTCCTACACAACAGTAATGCATGAATGAGCGACCCTTTGCTGGAATGTTCATCAATGGCATTGCCTTCAGCTTGGCTGAGACAACTGAAACCCGCATGTGGGAAGTGTTCTAACACTTGTCCCTTACTAGAGCTCAACTTCTATTCATCTTCCCCCACTCTCACATGCCTCAGTAGGCTCAGCTACCATACGCAGGGGGGCCTGAAAGCTCTCTCTACCTTATGTCTTTAGCCTCTCAGGCTCCTGGCTCTATCTCATCCGCGTAGCTTTGTCATCAATAGAAAACAGACACAATCATTAAAACTTCGCTTAGCTTTTCAAACACAGTCTTTTCCTAACCTTCATCCTATACTCGAATTTTCTCAGTCTCTTCCTGACTCTGCAGGGCATGGGCATGTCTTTAAGTATACTTTAATCAATGGCTTAAGCTGTGTGGAATATTAATATTTCTGTAACATGTGTAATATAGTCATGATTTCTTCTCCTTCAAAAATGAGAAATTAAGAATGTCTTTGTGTTGTTGTTTTTATTCATTGCCATTGAGTCGAGGACAACTCATAACAACCCTATGAACCAAAGGCCTGAAGCCTTTCTATAATTATTGTCATTTCTCTAGGTTCATGTGTTTCCAGAGGCACGTGGTTTAGGAAGTAGATGCCGCTCCTGCTTCCAAACCCTTCTTAAAAGTGTTCCTCCAAACACTGTCCACCATGGGCAGCAGTTATGGCATATGATCCCCAATGGCACAAGGTTCAGCTTCACAGTAAACCCAGATTACCTTAGTATAGCAAATTGAAAGAAGAGTGCTGTACAAATGCTTTGAAAGAAGAGTGTAACATATGTAATATTGTCAATTTATTCTCCTTCAAAAATGAGAAATTAAGAATCTCTGTGTGTTAGATGTTGAAAACTACAATGGTAGGACTACCCTCCATTGAGCACCCCATGGTTGCAAGAAGTTTTACACGGCAATAGCCTTGTGCAATAGGTATAAAATTTCCAAATTTTACAGGGACTAAAGTTAAGGCTCAATGTTCTCGAGTTCACACAGTTTGCAAACGAAGAGCTGGAAATCAAGCTGTGCTTTTCAACGTGGCACTTTCATTCATGACTTCACTCTAAATATAACAGACCCTAAGTGGCACAAGTTACAAAGAGAGGTTATTATTGGGGTTAGCTTTGAGTTTTGATAAAATTATGTCGACTTTTTATTAAATTGCTTTTCAAAGCCCAAGAAAAAGATGAAGTTCTTCTAGGTTTTGTCGTTTTCTGAAAGGTAAAAATGAGTCACTTCTATCCACATTTTTCACTTTTAATCCTGAATCCATTTCCCCTCCTCCTACCTTCAGAAGCAAAGCTAATCTTTATTTTGTGACAATGTATTCAGAAAAGTAAAATACTGGCCTTTTGCTAGTCATTCCCAAGACCTGTAGACCAGGAATGTTACATAATTCAGAAGATGTTAAAGTATGTCAGCTTGTTAATTACTAACACTTTCCTCCCCATGGAATTCTGGGACAGGAAGAGACCTTATTATGTAGACCCCATATGAAAATAAGCAATGACCCAAGCCCCAAATGAAATTAGGGCAAGCCTAATGAAATTCAGGAGACCTGTATAATGAGAAGCAGGTTGTGAGATGGTCTAATGAGAAACTTAACATACTGTCTCCTCTATTTCCCTTTCTCTGTTTCTCAGAATAATGTTTTAGGGTCTGTTTTACAGGACTTTTAAGCAAATTTTCTCATAGGCTTTCTTATGGTCTTGTAGGTTTCTAATGTGCTGGTAATAACGGTACAAAGGGGCAAGTTGTGCCTTACAGACAGACACATGGGGCGGTGTTAAAGAGGCAGGCAAGCCTTTAGTAAGTTGGATGTTATCATTCTCAGGGCAATCAGTCTTTTCTGATATTGGAAGCTGTGTTTGGTGGAAATTAGAGGATCCAGTTCTTCTTCTAGATCAGGGAGTAGGAACGCTATGTAATGACTCAGAAGATTAACTGTCCAGTGCGGAGTGGGGTATATGGCCATTTCTGTAACAAATGGAGAAGAGAACTTGGGAACAATGAAATGTCTAAACTGAACCTGAAAGAAAATATTGTGGTGCTCCTATTAGGCTTCAGACATTTCTGTACCATGCTGTAAATTCATTGATTTAACTACCAACACCTTGAAGGCAAGAACTGTCTTCTTGATTGCTCTATCTCCCAGAGTCAACACGGACTTAGAACAAAATCCAAAACTCCAAGCTCATTGCCATTGAGTAAACTCCAGCTCATAGTGATTCGCTATTGGGTTTCTAGGCTGTAAATCTTAGTGGAAGGAGCCTGCTAATCTTTCTCCGATGGAGCCACTGACAGAGTCTGGCTTCCAGAAACACATAGCCCTGTGATAACTCATGCGACACACTATGAACCATCAAAAGAAAGTTATCGTTGTTGTTGTGTGCCAACAAATCACCTGTGACTCATAGCAACTCATGTATGAGAGCTCTGAAACTTGCCCTGCCCTGAGCCAGTCTCACTGATTCTGACACACCTAATCCCATCGCCCCAGTTATCATGTCAATCCACCTCATCCGGGGCCTTCCTCTCCTGTGCTGTCCCCTCCACCCTTCCAAGCACAACGTCCTTCTCCCAGGACTGGTCCCTCCTGACCACGTGCCCAAAGTATGTGAGACAGAGCTTCAAAATCCTTGCCTCCAAGAAGAAACTTGGTTTCACCCTCTCCAAGACAGACCTATTTGTTCTCTTATTGGTCCATGGTATGCTAAATGTTCTTCTCCAGCACCACAACTCAAAGACATCAATTCTCCTTCTATTATCCTTAATCATTGTCCAGCTCTCTGATGTATAGCAAAAAAATTGTGACGACCATGGCCTGGATCAGGTGCACCTTAGTTCCTAGACTGACATCATTATTTTTTAGCACTTTGGAGAAGTCCCTGACAACAGACTTTCCCCAATATAATTCATCTTTTGATTTCTTGACTGCTGGTGCCAAGAGTGTTGGTTATGGAGCCAAGCAAGCTGTAGCTGTTAACAACCTCAATATCTTCTCCATATTTTGTGGCCCTGCCAGTTGGCCCAATGGTGAGAGCCCTTGTCTTCTTGATGCTGAGCTTCAGTCCGTATTGATGGGACTTGAATTGTTCCAGCTAGTGTTTTAGGACACACTGCCGGCAGAACCCGGAGCCTGGAAGCCGCAGGGGCAGAAGTTGGGGCCAGGCAACACAGAGGCGACTCTGGCAATAGCTTCTGACATGCCTATGAAGCCCCAAGGCGGAGCCTAAAATGGTTGGGAGGAGCAAAAGGGAGACTGAGGGACACGCTGCCAGCAGAACTGGGAGCCTGTGTACCTTCGAGCTGGAATTAACCCAGAGCTGACCCTTCAGTGGGTTTTCAAGGGCAGTTAGTTAATTGCATGGGAGGAGGTTGCCCATGGATTAACAATAAAGGATGAGTGGATTGCAAAAGTTGGAAACAAGCAGTGGCAACGTTTAACAGGGCAGCAGTAACACATATTGGAGAAGATGTAAAGAAATAGGAACTCCTACATTGTTGGTGGAATTGTAAAATGGTACAGCTACTCTAGAAGGAAGTTTGGCATTTCCTCAAAAAGCTGAGCATAAAAATCCATTGGAATATACTCTGCGAAAATGAGAACTGAGACACAAACAGATGTTGGTACACAATGTTTATAGCAGCATTATTCACCACTGCAAGAACATGCAAACAGTCCAATGTCCAACCACAAATGGAATGGATTGAGAAATTGTGGCACATTCCCATGATAGAATACTACGCAGCACACAGGAGCAATAATTTTGTAAATTACTACATAATTTTGGAGGGATTGGAGAGTATTATGCTATGTGAATTAACTCAGTCCAATTGGGACAAATATTGTATTTATTTTTATTATTATTATTGTAGAAATAGAAAGACAACTAGTAAAACGTTTCTAAGGATCCCGGGGGGAGGGTAGAAACATAGATGTAAGAGGGAGTAATCGCGGGGTCACACGATTTCATGGGTAGAGGGAGGGGTGGGTAAAGGAAATGGGAAAGGTCCAGTGTGGGAAATAATTATGAGCAAATACTTTTATTTTTCAAAAAAAGAAGGTTCAGTAGTTGGAAAACATAGACTTGGGCAACACAAATGAGGCTGGAGTCTGAATGAAAGAATTTTTTACAAGCAATGATTTATTCATCAACAGCCTGCATTATACAGATGACACAACCTTGCGTGTTTAAACTGAGGCAGACCTAAAATGTTTACTGCAGAAGATCAAAGACCCTAGATGAAATGGATTGACACAGTAATTGGGGCAATGGAGATAGATATAGCAGCGGTAGTGAGATTGGCTCAGGATAGGGCAGGGCTCAGAGCTATTGTGTATAGGGTCACTATGAGTTGCAGGTGACTTGACAACACAAAACAACACCGAAATAGATTGCTTAATCTATTAACTTCTAATTTACTACTAACTCAGTTGTTATTAGTATTGTTAGGTGCCATCCAGTCAAGTATGACTCACAGTGACCCTATGAACAACAAAACTAAATCTTGTTCTATCCTGTATAATATCCTTATAATCTCTGACATACCTGAGCCCATTGCCACAGTCACAGTGTCAATCCATCACATTGAGGGCTGTCCTCTCTTTTGCTGATCCTCTATCTTTGCAAGAATGACATTCTTTTCCAAGGAATTGCACCTTTAAACAATATGTTCAAAAAATGTTAGATGAAGTTTTACCATCTATGTCTTTAAGGAATACTCTCTCTGAACAAACAAATCTGTTAGTACTTTTGACTTCCAATGGTATATTCAGTACCCTTCTACAACACCACAGCTCAAAGCCATCAATATTCTTCTTTCTTCCTTATTCATTGTTCAACTTTCAGATGCATAGCAGGTGATTGAAAAGACCATGCTGTGAATCAGATGCACCTTGGTCTTTAAACTGACATCATTGCTTTCCAGGACATTAAAGAGGTCTTATGAAGAGAGCAAAAGATAGTTACAAAGGCAGACAAAAAAGAAAAGACTAAAATAGATGTCAGAAGAGATTCTAAAAAAAAATCACACTAGGGTGTCAAGAAGTCAAAATAAAGGGAAATCATCTGAAGTAAAAAAGATGGACAGAATATTTCAAAAGGCAGCTTGAGAAGTCAAAGCAAAGTATTTTAATGGAACTCACTTGGCAGTTCTTAAGCTGAAAGAACTGAAAAACAAATGAAAGCCTCAAATTACAAATCTGGGAGATGCTATGGGTAAAATCTTGAATGACTCAGGAACATCAAAAGAAAATGGAAGAAATGTGCACAGTCACTGTACGAAAAAGAATTGATTGACATGGAAATATTTCTAGAAGTAGCATATGATAAAGAGACAATTGTGATGAGGGAAAAAGTTCAGGCTGCCGTGAAGACATTGGTAAAAAAGAAGGCTCCGTGAACTGATGGGAAATCAATTGTTTGTTTTAATAACTCAGTACATAAATATAAAAACAATCAATCAGTCCAAAAGACAGGAGATGGGGACATAAACCAAAAGTATAGAAAAGGCAAGGTATTTTGAAAGCAGATGATAGAAATAAAATTTCCATACATCATTAGGGAAAAAAAAACCTGTGAAGAATCTAAACTCTAGGATATTAAAAGGAAGATATCATCAGATTTGACTTTTAAAGCTCTTGATTTAAATATAATATCCACAAATGAAAGTGTATAGGCTACTGAATTTTCACAAACTTGAACTCAATTATGTAGTTGGTACCTAGATCAAGAAATATAAACTCATCAGCACTTCAAAAATCTCCTAATGATTCTTTTCAGTTAGCTCCTTGCCCTCCTTCAAAAGAGTAACCAGAATCTTGACATCTAACAGCATAAATTAATTTTGCTTTCATCCAGATTGAATGAAAGATGTCAAAGGTAAAACCCATGAACTTTCAGAAGACAGGGTAGGAGATATTATTTCTTAACTCAAATTCTACAAAGAATTAAGGCCCAAGATATAGCAACTATAAAGGAAATTATTAATAATTTTGACTGCATTAAAATTAAGGGAGCTCTGGTGGTCTGGATTGCACTGCAGTCCGAAGGTACACAGTTCTAATCCAGGAGCTGCTCCACAGGAGAAGGTTGGGCAGTCTTATCCCACGTGATGGGTCAGTTCCAACTCAATGCTACACAATAAACTAAGATGCTAAAGAGCAACAATGTCATTCTGGGGGCTAAGATGCACCTGATCCAGTGACCTTTGCAATTATGTATAAGAGAGCTGGACAATGACTAAGGATGAAAGAGAAAGGATTGATGCCTTTGAGTTGTAGTACCAGAGAAGAGTATTGAACATACCATGGCTTGCCAAGAGAACAAACAGGTCTGTCCTAGAGAGGGTAAA
>NW_006399908.1:2867198-2881307 GCF_000299155.1 Elephantulus edwardii | reverse complement strand
CCTCAAATCTGTTCCTGAGATGGTTCTGAAATTCAGGTGGGATAGACTCAAGGTCATATTTTGGTTGCCTCGGATTTGGTTTAATTTTCCTCAGCTTTAGCTTGAATTTGCATATGAGTAGTTGGTGGTCTGTTCCACAATCAGCTCCTGGCCTAGTATTGGCAAACATAAAGCTCCCAAAACTGATAGGACACCAACTGACATGTTTCAACAAACAGATGCAGCCCCAGACACGCTCAGCAGTCTATGCCAGGAAAGTTGGGGGAAAGGTTTCTGGCCTGCTGATTAAAAGAGATTCATATTTTTTCCCGTTCCCAAGAAAGGTATTCTGAAAGAATGTGGACTTTACTGAACAATATCATTAATATCACATGCAAGCAAGATTATGCTGAAAATTATCAAAAAACATCTGGAACACCTCATCAATAGAGAACTGCCAGATGTGCAGGATGGGTTTAGAGGTGGCCGTGGTACTAGGGATACTGTAGCTGATGTTAAATGGATCATAGCTCAAAGCAGAGAATACCAGAAGAATGTCTATCTGTGTTTCATTGACTATGCAAAGGCATTTGGCTGTGTGGCTTACAACAAACTGTGGCTGACTCTGAGAAGAATGAGAATCCCAGAACAATTGATTGTGCTTATATGAAACCTATACTTGGACCAGGAGGCAGTCATCGAAACAAAACAAGAAATACTGTATAGTTCAAGATTAGAAAAGAGATTTGTCCTGCCTTCATACCTTTTCAATCTAAATGTGAACAGATCATTTGAGAGACTCAACTTTATAAGGAGGAATGTGGCATCAGGATAGGAGGAAGACTCATCAAAAATCTGTGTTATACAAATGGCACAACCCTGCTTGCTGAAACTGAAGAGAACCTGAAGCACTTGATGCAGGTCAAGAACTGCAGCCTTAAATATGGATTAAAGCTCAAAATCAAGAAAACAAAGATTCTTATCACTGGGTCAATTGGCAGCATCATGATAGATGGTGAAGAGATTGAGATTGTTAACAGCTTCACTTTGCTTGACTCCACAATCAACACTCTTGGTACCAGCAGCCAGGAAATCAAAAGACAGATTACATTCGGAAAGTCTGCTGTCAGGTTCCTCGCCAGAGTATGGAAGAGTTAGTCCAGAGACTAAGGTGTGCCTGATCCAGGCCATAATCTTTGCAATTACTTGCAATGCATCAGAAAGCTGGTCAATGACTAGATAGAAGGAGAACTGATGCCTTTGAGTTGTGCTGCTGGAGAAGTGTATTAAATATACCATGGACTTCTAGAACAAACAGGTTCATCCTGAGGAGGGTGAAACCAGGCTGCTCCTTTCAGGCATAGATTCTGAAACTTCATCTGACATACTTTGGGCATGTTGCAAGGAGGGACCAGTCCTTGGAGAGGATCAACATGCTTGGGAGAGTAGAGGGACAACACAAGTGTGGAAGACACTGGATGAAATGGATTGACTCAGTGACTGGGGTGATAAGGGTAGGAGTGTCAGAAACAATAAAGTTGGCACAGGATCGAGCAGGGTTCAGAGCTCTTGTACATAGGGTCTACACTACGTGCATAGATGTGACTACACTATGTCTTGCAATCTACTCAACAGCACATAACATGAACAACAATAATATATGCTTAATAGCATATAATATATATTATATAAGTAAGCAGAAAGTTGGAAAGTGAATAAGAGTGACAGAAGAAGAATCTTTGACTTGTGGTATTGGAGAAGAGTACTAAGTAGCCCATGGACTATCAAAAGAACAAATCTGTCTTGGAGGAAGTATAAACAGGTGCTCTTTACAGGCAAGGATGGTGAAACCCCTCTCACGTTATTTGGACAGGAAGGGACAAATCTTGGAGACATCATGCTTGATAAGATTGAGGGTCAGCAAAAGAGAAGACGTTCAATGAGATGTATTGGTGTGTTGTGTTGTGGCTATGTGCCGTCGAATCGTACTGGCATAGAGACTAAAATAGGCTCAAGTATTTTCGAGATGATGAGGATGGTACAGGATAGAGCCAGGTTCAGTTCCATTGTTTATTAGTTTGTGAGTTATCATTGATTTAATGCAACCTACTAAAAACAACATATAATTAAACATATATTAAGTAATAATATATGCTTAATATTTTATCACATTTAATATCATAGCATGTTAAGGTTTGAGTCACAGTAAATAAATAATACAACAAATGGAATCTATGCCTTGGTATAATAACTTAGATATTAATTTTAAGGTCAACTGAATGGCTTCTTTAGAAAATTGCCTGGTAGTGAATTTAACCAGATTTCAAAGTGCAGTTTGATTTGCCAGAAGATAATATTCTTGAGCATTCAGCATCTGAAGGAAAGAGAGAACCGGAAATGAAATTTCTTTTATAGAATAAGTATGTTTTCCAAGTCAAAAATAGGACACATGGTAAGGGAAAAGCACAAAGGTACTTAGATGGGAACAAAAGAACAAAGTATCTGAAAATAGGCCAGTCTCAGAAGCTTAGAAATGTATGTATTTTTCACCTATTGATGGGGGTGGGAGAAGGCCACACACTAAGGGCATAAGCCACATGGGTGACCTCATTGCCTCAAGACAGCACTGCTCAAGTAGTATGCCTTAAGCGGTACACCTTATAAATAAGCCTAGAGTTCAGCATTTCTGACATAGGCTGAAATTTTACTCTGATTACTGTCAATTCTGCATATCTTGGCTGGTACCACTGGGTTAATAGGCAGTGTCATTATGGATGGAGAAACTGAAACTGTCAATAGCTTCATCTTGCTTGGATCCACAATTAACACCCTTGGTACCAGCAGTCAGGAAATAGGGAGACATTGCTATAGGAAAATCTGCATTTAGGGATCTTTCCAAATTTTTGAAGAGTAGTGATGTTAGTTTCAGGCCATGGTCTTTCAGATTACTAGCTATGTATCTGAGAACTGGACAATGAATAGGGCTGACAGAAAAAGAATTGATGCCTTTGAGCTGTGGTGTTGGAGAAGAGCACTGAACATCCCATGGACGGCCAAGGAAATGAATAGACATGTCTTGGAGAGGGTGCAACCAGAGTGCTTTTTGGAGGCAAGAATGATGAGACTTTGCTTCACATCCTTTGGACATATTGCTTGGAGGTACTATTCTTGGAGAGGGACATGATGGGAAGTGTGAACTGTCGGCGAAGGAGAGAAAGACCGTCAACCATGTAGACTGACACAGTGACTGCTACAATGAGTTGCTGTGTGTCAGGAAGTGTGAGAAAGGCACAGGGAATGATTTTTTGTTCATAGAATCGCTATGAGTCATATTCAACTTGATGGCATCACAACAGCATGTCACTTAACATTCCCAAGGAGCAGCTCTGACTTCAGAATGTATTCCAGGGAGTAACTCAGATATGAATGGATCCTAAGCGTGTCAGTCAAGTTTGAGTTACGTGTGGAACAGGTGCGTAAGGTTCTTACTGAACACTGCATCGGTACTGAAGGCTCGCCGGTGGCGTAGTCTGTGGGGAGCGGTGCTGCTTCCCCACCAGGCAGTGCCTCTGGCACTATCCATCAACTGCTGCACTGAAGAATGAGCAATCCCTTCCCAGACTTTGAAAACCTGCTGAAGGTTCCGCTGTGATTTGATTCCAATCTCACAGCAATGAGTTAGTCCTTGATAATACAAGTAGAACCTGAAACCTTTTCAATGCTTTAAATCCTGTACATGCATCAAATGAAGGTGATTTTGATGGAGATTTTGTTGGAGTAGGGGTTGATTCCATCATCTCAAAGTGTGGCCAGGAGGGACCAGTCCTTCCAGAAGGACAGCATTCTTTGAAAGGGTGAAAGGACTGTGTAGGAGAGGAAGATCGCAGGTGAGATGGATTGACACACTAACTGGGGTCATAGGGATAGGTGTGTCAGAGACAGTGAGATAAGCTCAAAGGGTCACTGCGAGTCACAGGTGACAACAAAGGAAAAAGTGCAGGTTATTCATAGGCTAGATATTTGTAACTTAGGGATTTACTGTACAAAAATCTGACCTGGAACATGCCAACTTGACAAACGAACTTTAATTGCTGGTTCCCGTCTCCCAAATTAAACCTGGAGAAAATAACAAGAATTACAGCAACTAATAAGAATTACAAGAAAGTGGTGGAGAGGCCTGAAGGACTGTTAATTCAGGACGGCTACAAATTAGACAGCAGCCTGGAGAATGCGAAGCAAAAGGCTTGAAGTGGAACTTTAAGCCTCTGCTTTCATCTCTTCCTCTCTCTGTTTTGGGATAAACACTGCCCGTGCTTAGCCCCAGCCCATTGTATTTGCTGTAATGTCAAGAAAGTGTCATCAGGGAAGTACAGGAACTGATGGAGCAGGTGTAGAATGGCTAGCTACCTTACTGGAGGACAGACTTTCTTCTATCTCTTATGTCTTCACACCAAATTAGAAAATGACCTGAGTATATTGTGTGTTCTCCATGTGCCTCCCTCTAAGAATGCCAAGGCAAATCCCTGACTGAAACATTTCCCGAAGGCGTGAAGAGTTGAGGGATCAAAAATTGTTTTGAACTGAGAGTCCAATCCTGACCCTTTCTGTAATTCACCAGAAGGGACACAATACTTCCCATGACTTTACACCATAGCAGCAGCAGAGTCCTCAGGAGAGCAAGAGTTCATAGGCCAATAACGGTATACTACATGAATAAAACCACAATAAAGAATAAAAGCTGAACAGCGTAGTCTACATAAAGTAGAATTATTAGGATGAAATACCAAGAATAGAAAATAATCCAGATTGATAAACTTTAAGTGATATTGGAAATATTAGTGATATGAAACAAGTGATATAAAAAAGGTAATCTAAAAGAAACATTAAATGCAAAATAAAATAATTAATGCAGAGAAGGAACACACAATGAGAGTCTAGACATTTGTATATAACACATGATCAGAAGTGGCCAATGCATGGAAAAATATCTTAAAACAAAAAATCATTAAAAAGACAATTTTCATTTAAAATGTATGAGTGCATATGCTTTTGCTCATCTTTTTAGAAAGTATTCAAGCTTCTTCTTTGAATATTAGAGTTCTAAATTTTCTTTCTTGTACAAAGAACACCCAAAAATACACTAACGAGAATTTCTAGTTCCTATTTCTGTTTTTTTAAGTTTGAAGCCAAAAATTGAAAGGCATTGGCAAAGTCAAAGTGTAAGTCAAGAATCCTTATAACATATATTTTGTAGTATTTTACAGATACCCTCCTTACAACTAAGTAGGTACCATTTTCTAAGAAACTTACCTTTATCAAATCTTATCTACATTACTTCGTTCTTTGTTAAATACCAACTCCTTTTTATATTCATATTTTATTTCTTTAAATTAAAAATTTATTTATTTGCATTAACCTACCAGAAGAATGTCTATTTTTGGTTTACTGACTATGCAAAGGCATTTGACTGTGTGACTCATGATAAACAACAGTTAGCATTGAGAAAAATGGAAATCCTAGAACATTTAAATTATGCTTATATGAAATCTATACCTAGATTAAGAAGTTGTCAGAACACAACAGGGAACACTTTGTGGTTTAAAATCAAGAAATGACTGTGTCAGGGATATATATCCTTTCTTCATACTAATTTAACCTCTATGCTGAGAAAATCATTTGAGAAGGTGGATTCTATGAAGAAGAATGAGGCAGCAGGATTGGAGGAAGACTCATTAACAATCTTCTCTATGCAGATGGTACAACCTTGCTTGACAAAAGTGAAGAAGACTTGAAACATTTGCCATAGCCTTCAATATAGATTACATCTAAACATCAAGAAGACAAAAATTCTGTTAGCCATAGATGGGTTAATTTCTGGGTTTCAATTCTATCTCATTAATCTATGTGTCCGTTGCTGTACCAATACCATGCTGCCTTGATCACCACCGTTGAGATCAGGAAGTGTGGTGTCTCCTATCTTGTTTCTCTTTGTCAGTAATGCTTTGCTTGTTTGGGATCTCTTTCCATTCCAGTTAAAATTGGAAATTGCTTTTCCCATCTCGTTAAAGAATGGAATTGGTATCTGTATTGGCCAACTGATTTTTGACAAAGAGACAAAAACAATTAAGTGGGGAAAATGACAACTTCATTAACAAATGGTTTTGGCAAAATTGGAGAACCATCTGCAGAAAACTAAGCAAGACTCATACCTCACAGTATTTAAAAAAACCACACACACCAAAAAAATAAAGAAAAAACCAACAGCTCAAGACCTAGAAGTAAAACTAAAGACTTTAAAATTATCAGAGAAAAGCTGAGAACAAGTCTAGAAACTCAAATCTATAGCATGAACAGACTTCCAAGCATTGAGAAAAATCTACAACCAGAAGAGAGTAAAATAGAAGAATGGGACCTTCTAAGAATCAAATCCCTATGCACATAAAAAACCATCTCCAACAGGGTTAAAAGGAAAGCCACTGACTAGGAAAAAATATTTGGCAATGACATATCTGACAATGGACTCATATCTAAAATTTATAGACTACTCCAGCATCTCAACAAGAACAAGGTAAACAACCCAGTCACAAAATGAGCACAATATATGACTATACACTACCAAAGAAGATCTTCAGATAGCAAGCATACACATGAAGAAATGTTCAAAATCCCTCACTATCAGAGATCCAAATAAAAATAACTTTGAGATACCATCTCAAATATCAAAGTTCAACAGTACAACAAATGCTGGCGAGGTTGTGGAGAAATTGGAACCCTTACTCATAACTGGAAGGAATATAAAGATCATCACTATGGAAGGTGATCTGGCACTTTCTCAAAATGTTGAAAATTAAAATACCATTTGACCCAGCAATTCCACTACTAGAAATATACCCTAAAGAAACCAGAGCTGTGACTCAAACATATATATGCATACCCATGTTTATTAGTGTATTATATTCATAGCAGAAAAGAGAAAAAAGCAGCCCAAGTGCCTCTCAACAAATGAATGGATAGAAAAATTGTAGTGCAGTCACACAATGGAATATTATACAACGTTAAAAAAAAAAACCAAGGAACTCATAAAACACTACATAACATGGGTGAGCCTGAAACACATTATTGTGAGTGAAATATATCAATCCCAAAGGACAAATACTGCATAAAACCACTGTTAGAAAATAGGACTGACATAGAGTGTTGGGGGAGAATAAGAGAAGAGTGGTTACTGAATACTGCATTGAAACAGATGAGGGGAAGAATAATCTGAAAGGAATATGTAATTAGGAATTATATGTATGATAATAATCTGGAACAAGAAGTGCGTTGCAGTGTACTGGGGAGGAGGAAACAAAAGGGGAGGGAGGAGAATATGCAACAATGAATAAATGAAACCCCAACATTTTGTAAACCTTCATTAAAATCACAATAATAATAGAAAGTTAAAAATCTTCATCTAGGTCAATAGGCAACATCATGATAGATGGAGAAATGATTGAAATTGACAATTACTTCATCTTTGTTGAATCCACATTTGATACCGTTGGCACCACCATTCAGGATATCAAATGACATACTGCAGTGGAAAGTCTGTTTTCAAGGACCTCTCCAAAGTACTGAGGAGCAATGATGTCAGTTTAAAGACTAAGGTGTGCCTAATTCAAGCCATAGTCTTTTCAATCACCTGTTATACAATGAACTGGACAACAAATAAGGGCAACAGAAGAAAAATTGATGCCTTTGAGTGTGGTGTTGTGGAGGAGCACTGACAATCCCATACATTGACTAAAGAACAAATATTTCTTGGGAAAAGTGTAGCCAGAGTTCTCCTTGGAGGCAAAAATGGTGCAGCTTTGTGTCACATACTTTGGGTATATTATTAGAAGAGGCTATTCCTTAGAAAGGGCATTATGCTTGGAAAATGGTACGGTCAGCATAAGAGAGGAAGATCTTACCAGATGGACTGACATGGTGACAGTAATAATGGGTTCAAGTATGCCAGAGTTGAAGAGGATGGCACAGAATAGGATGGAGTTCAAAGCTATTGTTCTTACAGTCACATGAATCATACTCAATTTGATGGCACATCACAACAGCAATACATAATCACAAATACCAATTTAAAGCAAACACAGTGGACTTTGGAACAAGCGTAAGTCATATTTGTGAAGCATCATATTCAAACAGTGGGCTGAATGTTGCCCTCTAGAATTGCTTAACATTTTACTCAAAATATCCACAGGAACATCCTAACAAGAAAGAGGAAAATACAAAGAATATAAAATTCTCTTGGGCTTTAGATTTTCTGGAGCCATGGAGGGCCAATGAAGCCCTGGACATATTGTGCTAAGATAATCTTTAAAAAGCTTAAACTTAAAATATAAACTGAAGTAATCTTAAAGATAAACAATAGTAGTTTGGCTTAGCTAGTAGAAAGGTCTGCCTTGCTCTTCTAATAGCAATATATATGAGATCAAATTTTAACAAACAATTTGAAAGACTAGATAGGAACTGTAGGGGGTTGTAGGTTTATATTGATGGAGAATAACTCAGAAAAGGAAGATGAGCAGAGTTGCACAATTCACAGATGTAATCATTTTCCCTAAATTGTATATGCATGGACTATTGGATTGATACATGTTTTGCACTGTATATTCTCAACAAAAAGTAACCAAATGAAACATAGAGAAAACTATGTGATAAGAGCACAAGATACTTGGGAACATGGAAGGGTAAACGATGTATATCAAATATGCAAAAGGCTTTCATCAGTGTAATATCCTCTAGACTCATCCATGTTGTGTAGTGTTTCACAAGGTTTCCTTTACTTTTAAATGCTGCCTAATATTCCATTGAGTGAATATACCACAATTTCACTATTGATTCATTTATTGATGGATGTGAACTGCTTCCACCTCCTTGCTATTATGAATAATGCTGTAGTAAATATTGGGGGGTGTGTGTGTGTGTGTGTGTGTGTGTGTGTGTGTGTGACAGCTCTGATTTCCATGGAGTATATTCCCAGTAATGGAATATTGTTGTTGTTGTTTATCATAGAGTCTGAACCAAATCATAGCTGACCCTCTAGCATGTTTTCAGAGGCAGTAGATTGCTCATCCTTCACCTGTGAAGGAGCTAGTGGACTCCAACTGCATGTCTTGGATTGTGCAGTCCATCAAATGAGGTGATGCGTCTAGTCACCATTTGTGCTCTGTAAACAGGTATTTGCCATTAATAAATCATCAACTGTATAAAATTCAGTCATTCAATCTCCAACCTCATTTTGGTCACTGTATCCATAATTTCCAACTGCAAGTCATTGTTCTTTGCTTCCAACTTATGCCTTCCAGCCACCAATTATTATTAGTGAATCTTGATTGTATGTTTGGTCAATTATGGGCTGCAATTAAGTATCCCTCAATTTCTTCATCTTTGGCTTTAATTGTTGATGAAAAATAGGTGAATAATAGGTCTTCACTGAATAAATATGGATCGCATTTTGTAACTCACAGCATTATACCTCAAAATATATCTTGAAGAGTCCTTTTGTACAAGGAATGCAACACTAACATTCTTCAATTTTCTCATTTACTTGATTCTATGAGTAAAAGTGGCCAATTCCAGTTCATCTCAGATCATTAATGCCTAGAACGTTGGTCTTTCTATATTCTATTTCTTTTTCTTTACAACTTCCAGTTTTTCTAGACTCATACTTTGTACATTTCATGTTCCTCTTATTAATAGATGTCTATTTCTCCTTATATTTGACTTCCAGTCAATGTTCCTATATTTTGCATAGGGTTTTCAAATGCCTACTATATTTGAAGAAAATGACTTCAAATGAGTTTTTCTTTTCAACTTTTTGAGGACATTCCAGACTACCTTCCATAATGGTTTTGTATTCCCACTAGCAGTGCAGGAGAGTTCCAGTCTCTCCACATTGTTGTTTGTTGTCCTGTTAATCTTTGATATTTTTGCTAAGTTAGTGAGTTGCAGTTAGTAATGTGGAACAGGACATGAAAAACTGATCAAATGGGGAGGGAGAAGAGAAGAAAAGGGAGAAGCAGAAAGAAAAATTCAAGGGCAGCAGAAATTGGTAGATAGATGGGTGAAAAGACAGGCAAAGAAAAGGATTTGATAAGACATGATAAATGGCATTGGTCCATTGTAATTAATGTTGCTGCTGTTGTTGTTATGTGCATTGAGTTGCTTACAACTCATAGCAACCCTATGTAAAACAGCTCTGAACCCTGCTCTTTCCTGAGCCAACCTCATTGTCTCTGACACAACTACCCCCATTACCCCAGTCACTGAATCAACCCATCTCATCAAGGGTCTTCCTCTCTTGCACTGTCCGTCCAACCTCCCAAGCATAACATCCCTCTCCAAGGACTGGTCCCTACTTGCAACATACTCAAAGTATGTCAGATGAAGCTTCAGAATCCTTGCCTCCAAGGAGTAGCCTGGTCTTACCTCTTCTAAGGCAAACCTGTTCTCCTTGCAGTCCATGGTATATTCAGTACTCTTCTCCAGGACCACACCTCATAGGCATCAATTCTCCAAACAAAATATGCATGGACAGTCAAACAAACATTTATTTCAAAAAAGGCATTTGTCAGTATGGTATGTAGATTGAATGAAGGATTAATTAAGAAAGTGGAATTTAATTAGGAATTTCTAGTTCTCCAAGGGAAAAAGATGAGCAATCTCCTTTTGTGCAATTTAAAACCTCTGAAAATCTGCACATGGGTGAGTCATGAGGTAATTCTGACTAGAAGGCACATATTAACAGTGTGTATCTATAATACAGGCTTTCCCATTATGTTGTTGTAGTTGTTATGTGCTGTCAAGTCACTTGCGACTCAACGACCATATGTACAGTAGCCCTGATATCTGCTCTATCTTGTGCTAACTTTACTGTTTCTGGCACACCTACCCTCATTACCCCAGTCACTGAATCAATACATGTATATAATTTGTTTAACATATAAACTGGTTTGTGGAAATCATCTCACATGTACAGATAGACCAAGGGGACTTCTGAGGTACTCTGGAAGGTAATTTGAAATAAAAAAAAGTTTGGAACAAAAATAAAATTAACCCAAAACCTCCAAAACAAGTAAAATCTAAAACTAACATTCAGAATTGATTTATGTATGCATGGGTTGTTTTGAGAATATAACTATTTTTCTTAGAAACAAAGCAAAATCTGTTCTTGCACTATCATAATTCATAATTTTTGACATTTTGTCTATATTGTCAGGGATGTGTAATGTCTTCTATACAAAAAAGTTTGATGTATGAGGCTTTATAAATCCCACTAGAGAAGAAAGCTCAATGAAGTTAATCAGTATAAAATAAGAGTCTCTGGAGTTCAGTTTTATCATGGGCAATCCATATTCACTATACTGTAATTGATTATTATAAAGGAATAAGTCAAGCAAATTTAATTTTCATCAATTGATTTATTGATATTTTTGCTTTCATAAAAATAACTTGATAGCTGCTCACCGATTGAATAGCATTGTTCAAATGTCATATATTTCTTGCCTTTCATTTTCATTGGTTTCTCAGATTTATAAAGACCCTTTTCAAACCTTCCAATTTATTATCACGCTCAGCAGAATCAACGTTGTACTCTAAGCTTCACTCCTTCTATTGACTATTTCTCCACAGTCCAATCTAGACTAAAAATGGGGGGGAAATGAGCTCCAAAGATTTTGCGTACAAAAATTGCTTTTTAATCCTCTTTTGTAGCTTTGTAAGTTAAATCTATTAAACCTAACTATCTGAAGAGCAAAACTTTTAAGAGTTCGAAATACAACTGTTCACATAAATTGAGTGTTTTTTGCCTGTACCATACTTAAATTATACTAACATACACAAGAAAAAGTATTTGTGCCCCTTATTATCTTAAGTGGGAAATAACTATCTCCATATATTTCACTAAAGGTGATCCTGGAGCAAAACCAAAAAATCAAACAGATAATTTGGTCAGATTAAAAAGCAAATCAGTTTAATCCTTATAATTTTTTAAATTATTATTAAATTTTATTAGTTTTAATGATATAATTTTTTTTAAATAGGAGATAGAAGAAAGGAAGTAAAATTTTGTCTGAAAACTTCAATTGCAGTTGTGTCATTGCAAGAGTGTGTAAAATACTAAATTTCAAGGTGAAAAATTTCCTAACTTGGGAAACTTGTCAAAGAAGTTTAATATGACAAACAGGCTATAAGACAACATTTGTCAGTAGTAACATAATATGAAGCAGAAAAGACATCAAAGTCTCCATGTTGATGTTACCATGGAGTGTCCTATCGGTCACACTCTTCAAAATACAGTTGAAATTCTGTAAGAAAAAGCTGCTGGAATTGACCTTGGCTTGATCTTGGTGTTCTGTGATTGTCCAGAAGATATAAAACTTTGTATTCTTAAGTGGCTGATTGTGAAATAACTCAGAACAATCTCAATCCTGAATATTTTCATTTGTAACATTTTCATCAAGGAAATAAGAGGGCAAGAAGGGATCATAAGCAGCTCTTGACATTTGTGGCTGATGTTCTATTTGTTGTCAGGGGTTAATCTTCTTATACAAAGATTACAGAAAAGATACCATAGAAATGCAAGACAAGACATTGTTTGCATGACAGCAATGTGGAACAAGAGGTGCATTGCACAGTGGACTGGGGGAAGAAAGGAGAGGAAGGAAAACTTTGCAACAATGAATGAAGGAAAACCCAAGCTCTCTGTAAACCTTCATTAAAATCACAGTTAATAAAAAGATACCATGCACTGTGGTACTCACAGTTAATGGAGTAGCATATCCTTAGCCAGGCCTCTGTGCTTGTCATTCAGATGGCTGGAAAAGACTAGAGTATTAGGATTCAATTCATAGACCTAAAAATGGTATCATTAGAAAATGTCCTTGAGAACCAAGATAGTGGAGGAAACAGCATAAGGAGCTGGAAGAGCAGCAAGCTACATAGAAACAGGCCACCAGAGAGACCAACAAGGTGCAGAGAGGCCTACGAGGCACACAGAGACCAATGCAGAACATCATGGACAGCAGGAATTTGAGTCAGAACTTTTATTAATATAATTAGTTTGGGAGCCACAAGAGTAAGCAAGCCACAGGTCCCCATGGAAGCCACCAGCCAAGTTGCTGTGGGACCCACTGCTAAGAGCAAGCAGATACTTTGGGGAACAAACTGTGATTTGGCTTGACCATACATTACCCCTTAACTCAGGCAATAGGGGGTGGTCCTGGACCCCTCAATAGAGGTGAGAAGCCACTTCCAGAATGGCTTACTCTTGGTCATTCAGGTGCTTTGGGGAACAAACTGCTGTCAGAAAGCCAGCACAAATATACAGATGCTTCTCTAAACATTGCTGTGGATCAGTGTGGATGTTTGAGAGCCACAGGAGCTGCAAGCATTGGCAGGCTACAGGGAGCCTTAGAGGAGTGTGGCAAGCCTTGGTGGGGAGCATTGAGCTACAGCATGGAGCAGTGAGCCGCAGCAGGACCCACCTGCCAGGAGTAAACAAGTTGTTGTTGTTATGTTCCATCGAGTCACTTGCGACTCATAGTGACCCTATGTACAACAGCTCTAAACTCTGCTCTGTCCTGTGCCAGTCTCGTTGTCTCCAACACACTCATCCCGATTGCCCCAGTCACCGAATCAATTCACTTCCCAGAGGGCCTTCCCCTCCTGCACCTGCCCTCCACACTCCCAAGCATGATGTCCTTCTCCAAGGACCAGTCCCTCCTTACAACATGACCAAAGTATGTCAGATGAAGTTTCAGAATCCTTGCCTCCAAGGAGCAACCCTTTCCAGGATGAATATGTTTGTTTTCTAAGTAGTCCATGGTACCCTCAGCAGTCTTCTCCAACACTAAAGCTCAAAACCATCAATTCTCCTTCTTTCCTCCCTGGTCATTGTCCAGCTCTCTGATGCATAACAAATGATTGCAAAGACCATGTACTGTACCAGATGCACCTTAGTCTCCAGAGACACACCATTGCTCTTCAGTACTTTAGAGAGGTCCCTAACAGCAGACTTTCCCATTGCAATACGTGTTTTAATTTCCTGGCTGCTGGTGCCAAGAGGGTTGATTGTGGAGCCAAGCAGAC
>NW_006399908.1:2864175-2865698 GCF_000299155.1 Elephantulus edwardii | reverse complement strand
CTAAAGCATCCTTGATTATAGCAACTCAAGGTTTGAATTTGTTCTTCAGTTCCTTGAGCTTAAGAAATGCTGAGTGAGTTCGACCCTTTTGGTTTTCTGACTCCAGCTCCTTGCACATCTCATTGTAATATTTTACTTTATCATCCCACACTGCCTTTTGAAATCTTATGTTCAGCTCTTTAGTATCTTGAATTGTTCCTTGTGCTTTGGCTTTTCTGCACTCCAGTGCAATCTTCAGAGTTTCTTTTGACATCCATTTTGGTCTTTTCTTCCTCTTCTGTCTTTGAAGTGAACGTTTGCACTCTTCTTGGATGATACCCTTGATATCCTCCCACAACTGATCTAGTCTGCACGCATTCATGTTCAATGCCTCAAACCTATTCTTGAGATGGTTCTGAAATTATATTTTGGTTCCAGTGGATTCGGTTTAATTTTCCTCAGCTTCAGCTTAAACTTGCATATGAGAAGTTGATGGTCTGTTCCTCAATCGGCTCCGGGCCTAGTTTTCACAGCTGATATTGAGCTTCTCCATCAGGTCCTTCCTCAGATGTAATTGATCTGATTCCTATGCATACCATCAGGTGAGATTCATGTGTATAACCAGCATTTATATCTCTTTAAAAATGTGTTTGCGATGAATAAGTCATTGACTGTGCAAGATTCATTCTATCTCCAGCTCCATTTCTGTCTCCAACTCCATGTTTTCTGACTACTGATTCTTCTCTGTTCCCAACTTTTGCATTCCAGTCACCCATTATTATCAATGCATCTTGATTGCATGTTCGATCAATCTCCGACTGTAAAAATTGGTAGAAATCTTCTATTTCCTCTTCTTTGGCTCTGGTTGTTGGTGCATATATCTGAATGATAGTGGTATTCACTGGACTTGCTTGAATGCACATGGATAGTATCCTGTCACTCACAATATTGTACTTCAAGATGGATCTGGACTGTAGGAAATTGAGTGAGGTACATAAAGGGGATCAGAGCTGATGGCTGGACCAATTGTGAGAGCCCATCACCTTAACCAGGAAGGAGTGAGACAGCTGGAGCTTGACTGGGGTGACAGACCCAGTTGTAGAAGGGAAAACCAAGGCTTCCTGGTTTTCCATTCAGGTCTCCCCTACACCCCCATCCCATGTGTATCTGGGTGTGTGTCTTCCCCTTTCCCCACACACACGTGTGTCTGCCCATGGACCCACCCTACATGCATCTGCTTGTGTGCCTGCCTAACTTTCTGGAGCACTGACGTTAGATTAAGAACTGGCTATTGCCTCAGGCATGAAACACTCTACTATAGCAATGTCCCAAAGAAGCAGACTACCTCACGCCCCACACAAGCCCAAAGCAAGATATCACCACCCCACCCCACCCCGAAAAGGGACATAATAGCAATGGATTTTCTGAAGCCAGAAAGTCTGATGGAACTTTCTGACACAGAATAAAAAAGAACAATGATTGAACATTTTCAATGGGTGAAAAACAAACTTGAAGAATTATAGGACACTGCAAGCAAAAATGAG
>NW_006399908.1:2856276-2862866 GCF_000299155.1 Elephantulus edwardii | reverse complement strand
AAAAGCACAGAATACCTTCTTTTCCAATGTGCATGGAACATTCTCCAGAATAGATCACATTTTAGGTCGCAAGGTGAGAATCAATAAACTAAAAAATTACAGAAATAATACAAAGCACCTTCTCAGACCACAATGCTACAAAATTAGAAATTAATAATAAAATAATAAAGGAGAAAAAAACATACATTTGGAAGCTGAACACGCCTTGCTTGAGCATGAGTGGGTACTAGAAGTAAGAAAACATAAAATGGAAAAGTTTCCTGAAACAAATGACAATGAAAACACCGCTTACCAAAGCTTCTGGGACACAGCCAAAGCAGTAATCAGAGGCCAATTTATAGCCATAAGCAAACACATCAAAAGGCAGGAAAAAATGACGATTGAATCTATAACCCAACATCCCCAACAAATTGAAAAAGAACAGCTAGAAAATCCAACACCCTCTAAAAATACTGAAATTATAAAAATTGGAGCAGAAATAAATGAAATAGAAAACAGAAAAACAATTGAAACTATCAGCAAAACTAGGAGTTGGTTCTTTGAAAAGGTCATTAAAATAGATAAACAACTGTTCTGGTTGTTGTTGTTGTTGTTGTTATGTGCCATCCAGTTGCTTGCGACTCATAGCAACCCTATGTACAACAACGCTAAACTCTGCTCTGTCCTGTGCCAATATCACTGTCTCCGACACACCCATCCTGTTACCCCAGTCACTGAATCAATCCACCTCATAGAGGACCTTCCCCTCCTGTGCTGTCCCTCCAACATACCAAGCATGATGTCCCTCTCCAGGTCCCTCCTTACAACATGTCTAAAATATGTTAGATGAAGCCTAAGAATCCTTGCCTCCAAGGAGCTGCTTTAACCCTCTCCTCCAGGATGAATCTGTTTATATTCTTAGCAGTCCATGGTACCTTCAATACTCTTCTCCAGGACCACTAGCAAAACTAAAAAAAGAAAAGATGAAAAGACACAAATAATCCAAATAAGAGAAGAAACAGGCAAAATCACAACAGAACCAGCTAAAATAAAAAGAGCTGTCACAAATTCTATACAAACTATTTCAGAAAATAGAAAAAGAGGAAATTCTCCAAGACTCATTCTATGAAGTATATATATCCTTGATACTAAAGCCAAGAAAGGACACCACCAAAATAGAAACCTATAGGCCAATATCTCTTATGAACATAGATGCAAAAATCCTGAATAAAATCCTGGCCAATAGACTCCAATTAGATATAAAAATATTAAAAAAATTCACCATGACCAAGTGGGATTCATAACAGGTGTGCAAGGATAGTTCAACATAAGGAAAACAAGTAATGTGATTCATCGTATAAACAAAGCAAGAACAAGAACCACATGATCCTAACAATTGATGCAGAAAAGGTCTTTGATAAAATCCAACACCTTTTCCTGATTAATATACTCAACAAAATAGGATTAGAGAGGAATTTCTTCAACATAGTAAAAAGTATATATGGAAACCCAAGAGCCAACATTGTTCCCAATGGAGAGAGATTAAAGGCATTCCCTTTAACAACAGGAACTATTCAAGGCTGCCTACTATCACCCCTCTTATTCAACATGGTATTGGAAGTCTTAGCAATAGCAAAAAGACAAGAGAAGGAAATAAGAGGTATCCAAATTGGCAAAGAGGAGGTAAATTATCTCTCTATGCCTATGATATGATAGTATACTTAGAAAACCCTAAAGACTCAGCAAGAATTGTTGACCAATTCAGCAAAGTGGCAGGATACATAATCAACATACAAAAATCAGTTGGATTTCTCTACAGTGATAAAGGGAATACAGATCTGGAGTTAAGAAAAACAATATACTTCACAATAGCTAATCACAAGATTAAATACTTGGGAGTAAATCTAACCAGAAACACAAAGGATCAATTCAAAGAAAATTACAAAACATTACTACAAGAAACAAAAAGAGGCCTGGAGAAATAAAAGAAAATACCTTGCTCATGGATTGGAAGACTCAATATTGTGAAAATTACAAGACTACCAAAGGCAATTTACATGTTCAATGCAATCCCAACATGAACACCAACCCCATTCTTCAACAAGATGGAAAAGGCAATCTCCAGTTTCGTTTGGAATGGGAAAAGGCCCCAAATAAACAAAGCACTGCTTTAAAAGAGACACAAGGTAGGAGGCATCTCATGCCCTGATTTCAACCGCTACACTGCCGTGGTGGTTGAGACAGTGTGGTACTGGTACAATGACAGGCACATAGATCGATGGAATAGAGTTGAGAATCCAGAAATCAGCCCCTCATCTATCTATGGTCAACTGGTTTTTGACAAGGAGATGAAATCAGTTAAGTGGGGAAACTAGAGCCTTTTAAATAAATGATATTGGCAAAATTGGAAAAATATCTGGAGAAAACTCAAGCAAGATCCACACCTCACGCCATACACAAAACTCAACTCAAAGTGGATCATGAACCTAGGAATAAAACCAAGGACGATAAATTTCATTAGAGAAAAGCTTTGAAGAACTTTAGAAGCTCTATTTCCCAACATTAACAATCTTCCAAGCATCTAAAAAATTTACAAACAGGAGAGGATAAAATAGATGAATGGGACCTTCTAAGAATCAAATTCATATGCACATCCAAAAACTTCACCAACAGAGTAAAAAGGAAGCCACATATTGGGAAAATACATTTGGTAATGACATATCAAATAAGGGACTTATATTAAAATACTCGAGCACCACAAGATAAAGGTAAACACCCAATTGAAAATTGAAAAGGTTCAGGATATGAACAGACACTTCACCAAAAAAGATATTCAGATGGCAAACAAGCACATGAAGAAATGTTTAAAATCCCTAGCTCTAAGAGAGAAACAAATCAAAACAACTATGAGATATCATCTTACCCCAGTAAGAATAGCAAAGCTTAACAGAACAACAAACAACGAATGCTGGCAAGGTTGCGGAGAAACTGGAACACTTATTCACTGTTGGTAAAATGGTGCAACCACTGTGGAAGGCTGTATGGCACTTTCCCCAAAAGCTGCAAATAGAAATACCATTTGACCCAGCAATTCCACTATTGGGAAAGTATCCTGAAGAAACCATAAGTGCCACCCAAACAGATATATGCACACCCATGTTTGTCATGGCTTTGTTCACAACAGCAAAGAGCTGTAAACAACCTAAGTGCCCATCAACAAATGATTGAGTAGAGAAGCTGTGGTATATTCACACAATGGCATACTATGCAGCCTTGAAAAACAAGGAACTCATGAAATATTATGCAAAATGGGTGACCCTGGAGGACATTATGCTGAGCGAAAGGACAAATACTACATAGTGCCACTGTTGTAAAGTGGGACTGACATTGGGCTTAGGGTGAGACTGAGAACAATGGTATAAATTATGTATACTTCATTGAAACAGATGAGGGAGAGAACAGTTTAAAAGGGAGATAGATTACACACACACACACACACACACACACACACGTATATAAAATTAGGTATTACTGTCATGTCTGTATTAATATGACAGGAGTACAGAGTGAAAGCTTCATAGTGGAGTGGACTTGGGGGTATGGATTGTATAACAATGAAAGAATTTTTCTTTTACTTTTCTAAGAGAAGGGCGAACTGGGCGGGAGGGGCAGGCAGGGAGAAAAGTGCAACAATAAATGGATGGAAATCCAAAGTCTCTGTAAACTTTCATTAAAATTAGTAATAAAAAATTCCTTACTATATTTATGCATATAATTTATTATATAATTTAAGGAAAAGTTCATTATAAAATAATTACAATTAAAACGGTACATAGTGTGAGTGTGTTAGTTTGTTATGTACTATAGAGTCGGATCCCACTCATAGCTGCCCCTCCTGGGGGATTTTAGAGGCAGTAAGTGGTGTGGGAGGAGACTGCCCATCTCTCTCCCTCAGAGCAACTGCTGGGTTCAATTTGTGTGATAAGTAGAATAGAAAATTAGATCTAGAATCTTAAATAAATGAGCAGTGAGAAGAATCCACTCACATGTTAAATTTCCTACCCTATGGTCATGGATTTTATTTTAAGAATTCAGAGATGGCTCAACATTAGACAATCTGCAAACAAAATAATATCTCATCAACCAAACAACAGAGAATGACATAAACATCTCTATTGATGCATAAAAAGCATTCGATAAAATCCAACATCTTTTCCTTTAAAATTTTTACTTATACTGATTTGTTTATAAAATTTAAACACATTATTTTTCACACTGGATCCTTCTTATTCCCTTCACTTACCCCCACCCTTCAAATTGTGCTACCCTATGATTAACCCCCACCCCCCAGCCCATCCTCACCCATCTGCTTCCACCTCCTGCCTCCTCCTCTCCTTGAATCCTCATATTCGTTCTACAATAATGACTGTAGTATGTGTCATTATCTACTGAGATACTTCACTCAGCATAATGCTCTCCAGTCCCTCCCAAGTTAGGTAATAATTTACAAAATCATTGCTCCTGCGTGCTGCGTAGTAGTCCGTTGCCAACATCATTTCTTGAGGAAAACCCCAAAGAAGATTAGGTTAGAAGGTAAATAAATGCCTCTTTATAATTCAAATATATGTGACAAATACATAATCAGCCTTATGCTTAATGGAGAAAGACCAAGACATCTGCTTTGAAGTGAAGAACAAGATAGAGATGTGTGCTTTCACTGCTTCTATTTAATATTGTATTTTAAGTCCTGGCCGGAGTAACAAGATAATAAAAAGAAATAAAAGACGGGTGGTGAGGGAAATGGGAATGTTCTGGTGTGAAAAACAATGAAAAAATTCTAAATTTATAAATAAACTAATATAAAAAATTACTTTCTTTACATAACTTTTTTAAATCCTCCACTTTATATGGAATAACAAGAGGCACTAGTTAAAGCAATGTTGACAGTGGAGAAAAAAAAGTAGAAAGACTCACGCTTTCTGTTGCCTAGTGACAAGAAGCTGCACTGAAATTCCAGAAGGCATGTGGTTCAAATCCAACAGCTGCTACTTAGGAGAAGGATGGGCAGTCTCCTCCTGTGTGATTAACTGCCTCTGGGTTGGTTCCTACTCAATGGTACACAACAACATACAACTATAGTACTCAAAACGATCTGACACTGGTGTAGCTATAGACATATAAACCAATGTAAGAATATAGCACCCATAAATAAACTCACACATCTATTGTCAACTGATTTTTTCACAAAGGTTTTAAGTCTATTCATTGGGAAAAGTATTTCTTCAGTAAATGACGGGAAAATTCTATTTCAATGTGCAGAAAAATAAAGCAGAACCTAGGCTTCATCCCAAACACAAAATCTAATTCAAAACAGATTAAGGGTTTAAAAGTAAAAACTGTAACTAGAGAGTTTTTCGAAGAAAATATGAGGGCAGCACTGTCTGGCCTAAGTTTAAAACATAGTTGTTGTTGTTGTTAGGTGTCATTATGTCAACAATCAGTTATAGCTACTTTATAAACAACAGATCTGAACCTTGCCCTATCTTGTACCATCCTCATAACTTCAGTTAAGTTCGTTGTTACAGTTACTGTGTCAATCTATCTTGTTCAGAGGCTTTCTCTCTTTCTCGAATGCTTCACCTTTCCAAACATCATTGATGTCTTTTTCCCTCCTGACAGCATGCTTAAAATATAATCCTTACCTCGCAGCACCCTGGTTGCACTTTTTCTAAGACAGACATGTTTGTTCTGTTTGCAGTTTATAGAATATTCAGTACTCTTCTCCAACACCACAATTCAAAGGCAATGGTATTTCTTGTGTCATCTGAATGCATTATCCAACTTTCACACATCAAAAGTAATGGGAGAAAAAAAAATCATGGCTTAGATAAGGGGCACCATAGTCTTTTAACTGACATCATTAATTTTTATAACTTTGGAGATGCCCTTGACAGCATATTTTCCCAATACAACAAGGGTGTTTTTTTTTTAATTTCTTTACTGTTGTTACTATGGGTGTTGATTGTGGATACAAGTAAAAGGAAATTACTGACAATTTCAATCTTGTTTTTCATTGTCTATTGGCCCAGTAATGAGGATTTCTGTTTTCTTTGCTTTCTTTTGCTTTTGAGATGTAATCCATACCTAAATATGTAGTCTTTGATCAATAAAACATAGATTATCTAATATAACAAAAGTGCAAGCACCAAATATATGTCTAAAATAATTTAAAAATGTAAAAGTTTGTTCATCAAAAGACTTTACCAGAAAGTGAAAGTTACTGACTGAAAGTTACTGAATATCTTTTGAAACTCTATCTCCTATAAGTATATGAAGATATAGGATTTGGCCTCCTATTTAAAAACTCATTAGGGCCCTCAGGCCTGTGGCCCTCAGGCCTGGCTTAAATTGTTTTTTGTTAAACATTCTTCTAAGTGGTATAGGACTGGATTGCTATACAGAGGTTGTTGTGATGCTAAATACTGTGACACTGCTGTGCCAAATGTAATAATGCTTACCCATGGTGGACAATGTTTGGTGGAGTTCCTGATTAAAACAAGCCTGGAAGCAGGACTGGCATCCACTTCCAAAATGGCTTGCCTCCAAAAACT
>NW_006399908.1:2833531-2855730 GCF_000299155.1 Elephantulus edwardii | reverse complement strand
ATGAGGACAGAGCAGAGTTTAGGGCTGTTGTACATAGGGTCGCTATGAGTTGCAAGTGACTCGACTGCACATAACAACAACAACAACAATACATCTTTGACAATTTACCAACAAAAAGATAACCTAATCATAAATTGAGTTCATTTAATTGGAAATATGCAAATGGTCATCAGATGTGAAATGATGCACAGTATCATTAACCATCAGAGAAATACAAATAGCAATTATAATGAGATATCATTTCAGTAGGGTGGCTGAAACAGAATATAACAAATGTTGACAAGGATGTAAGGTAATTGAAGCCCTGATTGATTACTATTAGAAATCCAAAATGATACAATCATTGTGGAAAACAATATAGTAGTTTCTCAAGAAACTAAAAATTGACCTCCGTATGATTACCTCAGCAGTCCTATTCCTAGAGGTATTTGAAAGCAGAAACACAAAAGATTTGAAAGCAGAGACTCAGAGACTTTTACACCTATGTTTACTGTGGCACTAAGGGGTAAACAACCGGAAGGCCGATCAACAGATGAATGGATACATGTGGTACATAGATACAAGGGCTAAGTGAGCAGGAGAAGGCAAGTCTAGATACATAAAATGCAAGGTCCTTGACATTGAGTTGAGTGAAAGAAACAAATCACAAGAAGAATAATGTGTGGCTTGACTTATTAAAAAACATAAGGTATATAAATATAGAGAGACTACAGTTTATCAGTGGTTAACTAGGCAAGCAGTAGGAAAGAAAGAGGATTAATGTATTGAAAACTTACATTGATTAAGGGTTGGGTTATACAGTCAATTAGTATTTAATTGTTATTACTACGTTAAAGTTGAATGAGGCAGAAGCTGTAATAGTTGTATTTACAACACTGGCAAAAAAGAAACAAACTGAGACCATTTGGGAACAACCAAATGCTTCATGGACTTGGTGGCTTGATTCAGAAGTTTAGGGTCATGGCTTTGTGGAAAATTATAATTACTTGGCATAGTAATGTCTTTGGTACTTCATCTCTATCTCCCAGTTCATTTTGTAGTATCTGAAGTCTTAAAACTAAGCAAAAAAGTTCTGGTGGCATAGTTTCTAGTGTGTTGTACTATAAACTGTGAGCCCAGACATCTCTGATGGTTTGAATCCTCATGATCTTCCATCCTGAAAGTTTTTGAGAGATAATTCAAAGTATGACAATTGGTCTTACACCAGAGCAAGAAAAGATGAATTAAAGTCAGAAATAGGAAGCAGAAATGGACTATGTAGTGAATTTTCTCTATTAAAAACTATCTCCTTGGCCAAGAGAGCAGAAAAATTGGGTGGGACCCGGCTATCATAATCAAATATTTTGACCAGAGATTTCTTAGCAGTATCCTGATCAAAAGGGGGGATATTCAGAATGAAATTCCAGATTCTCACTCAGTACAGGCTTTCTGGAGCCATAGAAGATTGATAAACTCCTTTAACTATTGTCCTGAGAAAACTTCTATATTGTAAACCAAAAATATCCTTTATCTCTTCTTAAAAGCAAAGAACGTTGTTGTTGTTGTTTATTGCAGTCAAGTAAAGCATGACTCATAGTGACCCTAGGAACAAAAGACCTGTAGCCTTTTGATATCTATCCTCATTTCTCAAAGTTCATAGAGCTTTCCAGAGGCATGTCGTTTAGGAAGGGGATACCTAGCTTAATTAGTGAAAACTATCTGACTTAAGAAGTATGCTCTTTTAAGAACTAACCATATGGAATCAAACTAACAACAGGAACTATAAATATTAGATAGGAACCTCAGAGGGCCATGAGTTAAGGAGGAACAACTCAAATGGAGTGTGACAATTGTTGTACAACTCAAAGAATATAATCAATGTCATGGTAGACACTGCTGAATTAGTTTATATTCTCCTGTGTCTATATTCAACAACAACAAAATACTTTAAAATTGTGAAAAAATAGCTAAATGATAAAGTTAAGAAAGGGAAATATAGTATTAATCTTTAAAAAATTAATGGCACATTTATTTTTCATTTGAGAATGTAATACCAGTAGCCATGATTCTTTTGCTACAGCCATGAAAGGATTTTTAAAACGTTGTTTTAACTTCTGCAAAGAAAATATGTTCTTTCAAGTACGTAGTACTCTTTAGGTAGTATTAATGAGCAAAACCATAGAGAAACTAATTGTATTGTTCATCAACTCATTTTTGTATACTTTTTATTTCTCCCCCTCAGGGCTAGTACTATTCGATATATTGAAAAGATCTGAGAAAGCATGTATTTGAACAGAATTCAGTTCCCCATAGCCCTCACTGTTGGCAAGCAAGAAAGACATGATCTATGGCAGCCATAAATTCCCATCATAAAGTTAATTTTTAATTTTTTTTTATTTTTAAAACTTTTTTTTCCCATTAAGTTAATTTTTAAGACTATCAGGGTTGCTAAATGAAAAGTGGTAATTGCTCCTTCTCTTGCAGAACTGCCTATTGTTATAATTACTCTTTCTCCCCCCCCCACAAAAGAATGTATGTTTTAGTATTGAAATCCTAGAATATAAGAGTAGCCATAATTCATATTTCGTGCAACTTGTGTTTCACTAAAGAACAGTGTCCTACTTCTAAATACTAGTGTGCAGGAATAAACTGCAGTGGAAAATTTGTACCACACGGGATTTCTAACACTACTCATTGTTTCTTTCATAGAAATACAGCAATTCTGTAGAAAAGTTCAAAAGACATGCAACTGTGTTCTCACAAAAGAATGCATTCTTTATTATTGAAGAACCTGAAAGCTAGACAAAGCTGTAATTCATATTTGGTGCAACATATGTTTCACTAACCAACATTTAGTTGGCTTTTTGTTGTTTGTTGTTGTTATGTGCCGTCGAGTCGCTTGCGACTCATAGCGACCCTATGTAAAACAGCCCTAAACTCTGCTCTGTCCTGTGCCAATCACAGTCTCCGACACTCCCATCCCAATTATCCCAGTCACTGAATCAATCCACCTCATAGAGGGCCTTCCCCTCCTGTGCTGTCCCTCCACCCTCCCAAGCATGATGTCCTTCTCCAAGGACCGGTCTCTCCTCACAACATGTCCAAAGTATGTTAGATGGAGCCTCAGAATCCTTGCCTCCAAGGAGCCACCTGGTTTAACCCTTTCCAGGACAAATCTGTTTGTTTTCCTAGCAGTCCATGGTAGTCTCAATATTCTCCAGCACCACAGCTCAAATGCATCAATTCTCCTTCTATCCTCCTTGGTCATTGTCCAACTCTCTCATGCATAACAAGTGATTGTGAAGACCATGGCCTGTATCAGACGCACCTTAGTCTCCAGAGAGACACCATTGCTCTTCAGTACTTTGGAGAGGTCCCTAACAGCAGACTTTCCCATGGCAATGCGCCTTTTAATTTCCTGGCTGCTGGTGCCAAGACTGTTGACTGTGGAGCCAAACAAACTAAAGCTGTGTACGGCTTACTACTTAGAAATATGGGGTGTGTGTGTGTGTGTGTGTGTGTGTGTGTGTGTAAAGTGTAGTTGAAATTTTGTACCACATGGGTTTTCCAATATTCCATGTCGTTTTTTTGATAGAAACACAGCAATTCAGCACCAAACTTCAGTTCAAAACTTATGCTACAACTATTCTTGATCATATGCTACTTTCTGAAATGATTCAGTATCAACTATATCTTTTTGATACAGTCACTCTATGTATTCTTTTCATCTTAAGCAAAGATGGAAGAATATGCAAAGGAGTTTGATAATAACAAATGATTAGTAACACTGAGATTATGAGAACGGTCCAGGACCGGACAAGGTTGAGATCTGCTGTTCATAGTGTCAGTATATGTGGTAGTCAACTGGATGACACCTAACAACAACAACAACAACAACAGCACAACTGTTCTGATAGAGATCCTCTCTCTGCTTTATAGAAAGGCGTATAAAATAAAATTGTATTCCACTTGACTTACATTATATTCACTGAAGAAGTAGAAATAGGAGAAGTTAGTGAAGGTGACAGAGAGCCAAATTTCAACAGAATACAGTGGTCTAAAAATAGTATTTAGTTCCTTAAAATATAGTGAAATTTCTGCCACTGGTAGTGTTCAAGTACACGCCCTGACAAGAGTGTTAGAGCAATTAAACATTGACTGCATGTCTGGACTACATACATTGTTACAAGGTGATTCTAACTTTAAATCCTTGTCTTCTTAAACAGGGATATGTGTAGTGTACTATGAGAGAGAAAGCTTAAACATATTGAAATAACTAAAGACAATAGGCCATAGTCTTTGTAATCACTTGTTATGCATCAGAGAGATGGACAATGACTAGGGATGACGGAAGGAGAAATGATGCCTTTGAGCTGTGGTGCTGGAGAAGAGCATCGAATATACCATGGACTCCTGAGAGATCAAATAAGTTCATCCAGCAGAGAGTTAAACTAGGCTGCTCCTTGGAGGCAAGGATTCTGAATATTCATTTGACATATTTTGGACATGTTGCAAGGAGGGACCAGTTCTTGGAAAGGGACATCATGTTTGGGAAAGTGAAGGGACAGCACAGGAGAGGAAGACTCAAGATTGATTCAATGACTGGGGTAATGGGGGTAGGCATGTTGAAGACAGTAAGATTGGCACAAAATAGAGCAGAGTTTAGGGCTTTTGTACATAGGGTCACTATGATTCACAGGCAACTCGATAGTACATAACAATAGCAACCACAAAGGCAATATTATAAGGAAACCAATATTTCTGATAAATAATGATAATAAGAACTCTGTGAAGTTATAGACGTGAGAAACTGTTCATACCTCTATTGTATAGTAACTTAAATGCAACCTTACAAAATCCTTATACTGGCTTTTTCTTTAATGTGTCTCCAGGCAATAAAAGGAATGCTCAAAAGTAGAAAAACCTCCAGAAATAAGAGCACTATTATCAGTGTTTATTGGCTAAAGTAATTCAGCAAATTCAAAAGGGAAAATAACCTTTTCTTTACATTATAAACTGGAGGATTTCAAGAAACTCTGGCTACAGTATTTATTCAGTTTAACGAAGCTCAATTCCTCGTAGCTGTAACTACTGTTTCCTATATTAACTTCGCTAACTTAATGACGAGTATTCATCTTCCTGAAATGTGTTTCGCTGCTTTCTTTATAGGCTGAGCCTTTGAAATTCTGGTTTTAAAGATGAAAAATTAAGTTTTAAAAAAAGCCAATGTAATGCAGGGAGTGTCGGGTAGCAGTCTGGAGTGCATAAGCAAGCCAGAAATTCTCAAAGAAAGGGATGGATGATAAAGCAGCACATTTCTGGACACTTGTGATAGTATATTTACCTACTGCTTAAACGGCATTCCTAAAGACACCGTGCTTCTCACCTTGGATTTAGATCCCATTTGTGGACACATTGAGCAAAACCAATCACATTCACTGAATAAAATGGCTTTAGGCCTCCTTAGAATCGTTACCATAGTAACCAAAAAGTCCAGAACTTCACGAAGGAGGAAATCTGTTTGGGAAATGGACGGGAAAAAGAGACTTGGTTTGAGTGAACAAATGCATAGACATAATTTCTTCATTTTTGGTGGACATTTTGGGAAGGTGAGAGGTGGGATGTGGAAGGCATTGGTTTAGATAGGAAGGTGAGGGTGATAGGCTTGCGTTAGAACATAAGCCAATATCAGTGGGAACAGGTAATAATTTCTTAAAAGATTCCTTAATGTTTTCTATCAACTAGCTGTTGTCATCTGCAAATAAAGCTAGTTTTACTTCTTTTTCTGAAAAAAAAATTAAAGATGATAAAGTCACTTCGGGAGGAGGAATTGAATAACAGTGGAAGAATTTTTTCTTTTACTTTTCAAAAAGAAAAATGAATTTGGAGGAGGGGTGGGCAGGGTGAAAAGTAAGACAATGAATGAATGGAAATCCAAAGTCTCTGTAAACTTTATTAAAATAAAAAAAGATAAGTCACCTCTTGAATCATTCCTTATTTCTATTAATTGGACACAAAGCAATTCACTTTTGGGATTTTTTTTTTTTTATTTGAAGAAAAAATGGTCAGAGTCACGTATCTTTCCCTTAACAACTCCAGAACTCTTAATCCTGATGATCAATCAAAATGTATAACATACACTTTGATAATTCTAGAGTATTGCAAATATTATTATTAAGAATGATCTTGTTCCTCTAGAACCTGAATCTCAACCACATAGTGAGGAGGCACTTAATCTGTTAGAATGGTGTGAGTTTGGGATGAAAATCACAGCAGTACAATTTTTCCTCTCCCTGTATTTTACAAAGATGTGTTCATTGATGTCCTGAGGTTTCTTTAACTGTACTTAAAGATTTTGTTGTCACTATAATGTAAGTTGTTAAAAATAACAATATCAATTGCATATCAATGAAGGAATTTTTCTTTTACTTTTCAAAGAGATGAGAGATCTGGGGGCGCAGGGAGAAAAATACAACAATGAATGAGTAGAAATCCAAAATATCTATAAATGTTCATGAAAATGAATTAAAAAAATTATAAGAAAATAACAATTTAGTAAGAGGAAGCTTGTAGCACAACTTAAGTGTTTACGGTACAGGGTATTCTTGTTATTACTATTATTATTATTGACATAATAGTACTAATAATTTTATAATATGCTTTAAATTTGGAAGGTTCTGAAGATTGCACTTATACATGAGTATCAATCTTCAGACTTGTAAGGAAGCTATGCACTGTGAACCATTATTTTCTTGGCAACAAAGCCTTCCGTCCGTAGGAATCTGCACTGCAGTCCTGAAGGCACTCGGTTTGAATCTGCCAGCCGCTCTGCAGGAGAAAGGTGGGCAGTCTCCTCCCATGAAATTGCTGCCTCTGAAGACCTGCCATAGCGTCAGCTGAGAGTCAGTTTCGACTCGATGGTACCAAACAAGCAACCACAACAATAATAATCACAGCTTCACTACAGTCCATCTGTGATAATTCCATTGTCTATAGGAAGTATTGACTATTTGCAATTTACCTTGTTTCATACATTTCCTGAGTGCATGGAAGCAAGAAAAGTTCAGAGCCTCAAGAGCAAAAGTTTGTAATTTCAGCATAATTCACTGTAAATTGTGTTTGCGAAGTTCTCCGTACTGAGGGGAAGGGGTGTGAGCAGAGGGATGAGGACGGGTAGGGGTGAAACCACATGGATGCACAATTTGGTGGGTGTAGAGAAGGGGGTGAAGGAAATGGTAAGGATACAGCAGGGACCTGAAAAGATAGGGTGGTGATAGTCAAGGTCTGATGGTGATTACGTTTTCTTTTTTTTTTTAATTTATTTTAATGAAAACTTAAAGAGACTTTGAATTTCCATTCATTCATTGTTGCACTTTTCTCCCTATCCACCCCTTCCCCCAAATCACTCTTCTTTTTGAAAAGTAAAAGAAAAATTCTTTTATTGTTATACAATTCCTCCTCCCAGGTTCACTCCACAATGAAGCCTTCCTTCTGGACTCCTGTCATGACAATAATACCTAATCATATATCCCTTTTAAACAGTTCTCTCCCTCATCTGTTTCAATTCAGTATACATAATTTATCCCCTCCTTTTTAGTCTCCCTTTAACCCTGATGTCAGTTCCATTTTACAACAGTGGTACTATGCAATATTTGTCCTTTTGTGACTGAGATGTTTTGCTCAGCATAATGTCCTCCAGGGTCACCCATTTTGTATAATATTTCATAAGTTCCTAGTTTTTCAATGCAGCATAATAGTCTGTTGTGTGAATATACTAGAGCTTCTTATCCATTTGTTTGTTGATGGGAACTTGGCTTGTTTCCAACTCTTTCTTTTGTGAACAAAGCCTCAATAAACATGGGGATGCATATATCTGCTTGGGTGGTGGTTATGATTTCTTTGTGATATATTCCCAGTAGTGGAATTGCTGGGTCAAATGGTATCTCTATTTGCAACCTTTTGAGAAAGTGCCATGCAGCCTTCCATAGTAGCTGCACCATTTTACACTCCTACCAACAGTGAATAAGGGTCCCAGTTTCTCTGCAACCTCACCAGCATTTGATGTTTGCTGTTCTGTTAAGTTTGCTATTCTTACTGGGGTGAGATGATATCTCATAGTTGTTTTTTCATCTCTCTTAGAGCTAGGGATTGTGAATATTCTTCATGTGTTTGTTGGCCATCCAAATGTCTTCTTTGGTGAATTGTCTGTTCATATCTTGTGCCCATTTTTCAATTGGGTGACTACTTTTATAAAACATAATGCATGGGAATGATTATATGAAACACAATGTGAATAGTTTGAAGGACAATGCAAATGTACTTTGTAAGCAAAATCAATATAAAATAAACTGACATTTCCTAGTTGTTGTTGTTGTGTGCCGAAGAGTCAGAACAGACCCATAGCTGACCCTCCATCAGGTTTTCAGAGGCAGTTAATTGTATGGAAGGAGATTGCCCAGCCTTCTCACACCGAGCAGCCGGTGGCCTTCAGCTGTGTGCCTTCGGGATTGCAGTGCAGCTTCTTGTCACTTTATTTATATGTTATCTTGTTTGAAATAGCTACTAAATATTGGATACAGGTGAAATTTGAAACATTGTATGGAGAAGTTCCGAGTTAAAAATAAGGATACTTTTTTATATTTTTATTTTATTATTTTTTCTGTGTGTATGTGTACCATCAAATCGGATTTGACTGGTACAAAAAGAGATTGTCCCTCCTTCTCAAGCAGAGCATCTGGTGGATTAGAACCAAGCACCTCTGGGATTGTAGTGCAGCTTCTTGCCACTAGGACACCAGTTGTTGTTGTTGTTATGTGCCATGGAGTCATTTGCGACTCATAGAGACCCTATGTACAACAGCCCTAAACCCTGCTCTACCCTGTGCCAATCTCACCATCTTCGACACACCCATCCCGATTACTCCAGTCACTGAATCAATCCACCTCATAGAGGGTCTTCCCATCTTGCGCTGTCCCTCCACCCTACCAAGCATGATGTCCAAGTCCAAGGACCTGTCTCTCCTTACAACATGTCCAAAGTATATCAGACAAAGCCCCAGAATCCTTGCCTCCAAGGAGTAGCCTGGTTTAACCCTCTCCATGATCAATCTGTTTGTTTTCTTGGCAGTCCATGGTACCTTCAATACTCTTCTCCAGCACCACAGCTCAAAGGCATCAATTCTCCTTCTGTCTTCCCTAGTCATTGTCCAACTCTCTGATGCATAACAAGGGATTGTAATGACCATGGCCTGTATCAGGCGCACCTTAGTCTCCAGAGAGACACCGTTGCTCTTCTGTACTTTAGAGAGGTCCCTAACAGCGGACTTTCCCATCGTGATGCATTTTTTTATTTCCTGGCTGCTGGTACCAAGAGTGTTGACCGTGGAGCCGAGCAAACTGAAGCTGAACAATCTCAATCTCTTTGCCACCCATCCTAATGCTACCAATTGGTCCAGTGGTGAAAATCTTTGTCTTCTTGACATTGAGCCTCAATCCATACTGAAGGCTGCAGTCCTTGACCCTCTGCAGCAAGTGCATGAGGTCCTCCTCAGTTTTGGCAAGCAGGGTTGTGTCATCTGCATAACACAGATTGTTAATAGAACTTCCACCAATCTTGGTGCCACACTTCTCCTCATAGAGCCCAGCCTCTCAGATAATCTGCTCTGCATACAGGTTGAAAAGGTATGGAGATAGGACACATCCCTGGCGTGCATCCTTCCCAATTTTGAACCATGCGGTGTTAACCCTGCTCTGTTCTGACGACTGCCTCTTGGTCCAAGTATAGGTTTCGCATTAGCACGATTAAATGCTCTGGGATTCCCATTTTCTCAGAGTCAGCCACAGTTTGTTATGATCCACACAGTCAAATGCCTTTGCATAATCAATGAGACACATATAGACATTCTTCTGGTATTCCCGGCTTTCAGCTAAGATCCATCTAACATCAGCTACAATATCCCTGGTACCACGACCCCTTCTAAACCCCTTAAAATAAAGATACATTTTATAAAAAATAAAACACAAAGCATGACAGTATTGATTATTGATATATACAAAGTAAGATATTTTGTTCTTTCCATTTCTGTTTTATGATATCTTTTTAGATACTCCAATATCCCAGTTAAAATTAATTTAAGAATATTTCTTGGACAGGCAGGAAGTTAGTATATTGAGTTAAATGTTCTAAAACAAACAAAACAACAATCCAAACCCCAAACTCTTTGCCATCGAATCAGAACCAACTCAGCTAACCCTTCTGTGGGTTTTTAAGGGGCTGTAAATGGCAAAGGAAGAGATTGCCCATCTTTTACCCATATAATTACTATTGGTTGCTGTTGTTGACCGTCAAGTGAGAATCAACCCATAGATGACCCTCCAGTGGGTTTTCAGAGGCAGTAAATTACACAGGAGGGATTGTCCATCCTTCTTCTATGGAGCATTTGGTAGATTCGAGCCACATGTTTTTGGGATTGCGGACAGTTTCCTACCACTAGGCCACCAGAGCTCCCAATGGAGCTACTAGTGAATTCCAAAGACCAGCGAGGCGAGGTGCAGCCTCTGTGTTGTTAGTGGTGTGACTCCCCATGATTTATGCCACTGGATTTGCCTGTTCAAGGTAAAAGCCATTGTGAGGAATTCATGTGGCTTGAATTATCATTAGTTAGCCAGGCTGTATCAACCTGCTATCATTTTTCTCCACATAGACAACAGTAACATGATAAAATCTCACTTCTGTTTGCTAAGAGGATAAACAGTTGATCAGAATTAGTGAAAAAATGTACTTTACAAAACATATGTAAGACTTTTAAAAAATCTTACTCAATAACTCAGGCTAAAAATGGCATCTAGGAAGAGTTTTCAGAAAAAATTATTTACTGACCAGATAGATAAAGTAGATTAATTAACATATGAATGGTTTCCATGAACTTTCAGATTGTCCTGTTAAGCAGTTTAAAATATTTCCTTAGAAAATAAAAAAATATTTCCTTAGTCTTGTTTGTTTTATTAATTTGCTTTTCTCTCTCCTCCTCCTGAAGAAAAGCTTTGCTAAGCAAAGATTACTTTTAACCTGGGTCTGATCCAAAGGATCACAAATAATGAATTCATGGAAGCAAAATAAATATTGTACATAAAATGTTGAGTCAAGTTATTTTTCATTATACTGAGTAAGGAGAAAATAGATTCAAGATTATGTATATCAATACAGAATTGAATTGTTGAGGTTTATTATTCTTTTTCTAATTTCTTTTTCATTTGGGGATAGTCTATTCCTTTTCTGTCCTCCCATCCAAATTTACTAATAAATCAAACAAAAATATCCCCTTCGTAATTAACTAGTCTAAATTAGACTCAAGCAATACAGTCCCAAAGGCCAAGCTATAGTTTCTGTAAGCCTGCCTTCACTGTAGATTGTCTTTTTGACTTCTGTCTTCAGGATATGGTGGTGGTTTTGGGCTTTGTTGTTGTTGTTGTTGTTTATGTGAAGTAAAATTGAATTTGCCTATTTAATGAAAATGGACAAGTTTTTCTTTAAGTGTTCCAAGAAGGAAATAATTATGAAATCTATTTATTCAAAGAAATGCTGTTACATGATATAAATACACAAAGAATGGCAATCAGCATGGCTACATTGCTGTGAAAAGAATCTTTTAAAAAATGCTAACTTCCATTTGCAATTTAAAATAAATTATTCTACCAGCTTGTCAAAAGTTTTAAAATATTGATAAAATTGAATGTTGACAAGTGTGAGAAAAAGGGCACCCTCTTGCACCATTAGTAGATATGGAAATTGCTTTGTTCTTTTGAAGGGCAGACTGGTACTATAAAATCAGCGTCTATCTTTTGGCTGAAGCAGCCAATGTCTAGAAGTTTTATCTAAGGGCTAGTTACTATGAGAACAAACAGGTTCATCCTAGAGAGGGTGAAGCCGGGCTGCTCCTTGGAGGCAAGTATTCTGAAGCTCCGTCTGGCCTACGTTGGACATGTTGCAAGGAGAGACCAGTCCTTGGAGAGGAACATCATGCTTGGGAGGGTGGAGGGACAGCACAGGAGAGGAAGACCCTCAGTAAGATGAATTGGTTCAGTGACTGGTATAATGAGGGTAGGTACGTTGGAGATAATAAGATTGGCACAGGATAGAGCAGGGTTAGGGCTGTTGTACATAGGGTCTCTATGAGTCGCTGGTGACTTGACAGCACATAACAACAACAATAACGATATGTGTGTAATTATGTTCTATTCTGCATTGTTCATAAGGTGGAAAGAAGGGGAAATTGTCTAATTATAAGGACAGTGAAATAAAATTTAGTGGGAGGATAACAATGGGATAACGTGGTGCCATTTAAAATGACGCAGGAGAGCCAAGTGTTGCCATGGAAAGAGGCTTATGAATATTCTTGAGTGCATTAAAGTAAGTTACATAAACATTATGGTCAGATTTATCACTATTATTATTTGCTGCAAAAGACTTATTTTAAAGTGATAACAAGCAAAGGTAGCAACTTGAGGATTAAGATTTACCTGACCCAAGCTACATGTCTTCATCTTGAAATCACCTCATTTGTATTCGGCTGGACAGTGATATAGGAATAGCAGAGAAGAATTGGTGCTTTTGCATTATGGCATTAGAGAAAATAATTGAGTATACAATGACAAACAAAAGAATATACAAATATGTCTTGGAAGAAATACAAGTAAAATGGTCCTTAGAAGTGATGATGCCATGTAGTTTGGAAATGCTGTCAAGTGGAACCAGTCTGTGGACAAGAATATAATTTTTGGTTGGTAAAATATAATGTCAACAAAAAAACCAAGAGATGAAAGAAATCCCATCAATGAAGTAGATTGACACAGTCACTCGAACAATTGGATCAAGTGCAGCAATTAGAGTAAGGAGGACGCAAAACCAGGCAATGTCTGTTCAGCACAGGGTCGAAAAGTCAGACAAGACTGGCTGAGTGATACCACACAACATGTAGGCTATCTTTTATGCATCTGCGTTTATGGATATATAGACAGATTGCTAAAAAAAAGGTGTTGCACAGGAGAAATAATTTTTTGTTATTATTCTCTGAATTTTTCTTAGTGTTTTTAAACAAAATAAGGAAAAGACAAGAAGCAAAAATTGTTTGAGAGCTTTCTGAAAAAATCAAACCATAGATTTTGCTAAGCAGGCTTCAAAGATTTTTAGCGAATTCTAAAACTTTTTATCTTTTTCACTCTTGTTTTGTAGCTCAGGGAGGTTGTTTTGTGGTTCTTTTTGTTTGTTTTTAACTATGAAAGTAATATACGTCCATTGTAAATAAGAAAACAACATTGTTGTTGTTAAGTGCCGTCAAGTCGTACATGACTCATAGTGACACTATGAACGAAAGACCTGAACGCTATAATACTCACCATTTCTCCAAGTTCATGGAGATTCCGGAGGCAAGCCATTTCAGAAGTGGATGCCACTTCTGTTTCCCAGCTTGTTTTAATCAGGGAGCTCCACCAAACACTGTCCGCCATGGGTAACCATTATCGAGTCTGACACATCAATGTCACAGTGTTTAGCATCACAGCAACCACGAGTTCACTCTGTACGGCCAATGGACAGACCAGTGCTATACCACTTAGAAGAATGTTTGATCAAAGCCAATTAAAACCAGGCCTGAGGGCCACAGATTAAAATCACCCACCTTTGGCTTGGTAGCATCACTTTCTATCCACTAGGCCACAGAGCTCTCTCTATGACTCACAGCATTTCTATGAACAACAGATCTAACTCTTGCCCATCCCCACAATCTGAGATACACTCAAGCCTATTGCTACAGTCACTTTATCAATCCATCGTGCTGAGAATCTTATTTTCTTCTCTGACTTTCCACTTCTCTCAGCATGATGCCATGTCCCAAGAACTGGAACCTTAAACTGTCATTTGCTGTTATTAAGTGCAGTTGAGTCGCGTTGCATTGTAGATGACTCATAACGACCCTATGAATGAAAGACCTGAACACTTGTATAACTTTCATCATTTCTCTAAGTTCATAAAATTTCTGGAAGCACACTATTTCAGAAGTGGATGCCACTCATGCTTCCAAGCCTGTTTTAATCTGGGAGCTCCACCAGACTCTTTCCACTATGGGCAACCATTATCACATTTGACACATCAGTGTTACAGTTTTTAGCATCACGGCAACCGTGAGTTACCTCTGTACGGCCAATTGACAGACCAGCGCTATACCACTTAGAATCATGTAACCAGTGTGCGGCTGAGTCTGACTCCCTGCCACCTTCTGGCAAGTTTTTGACCTGTAAATCTTTACAGGAGACTGTCCATCTTCCTCCGTCACAGCAACTGGTGGATTCAAACATCAGCCTTTACTAGCAGCACAACATAGGGCACACCAAACCACCAATTTTCCTTAATATAGATGTTTGTAAAAGGAAAAGTGAAAGTTATATATAGGTAAATGCTCTCAGCTCTGGTGGCCCCTTGGTCAAAAGCTGTGTTGCAATCTCAAAGGCATGTGGTTCAAATCCATCAGCTACTCTGTATGAGAAGGATGGGCAATCTCCCCCTATGAGATTAACTGCCTCTGAAAACCCACTGGAGGGTCAGCTATGGGTCGGGTCTGACTCCAAGGTACACAACAACAATTCTCAGATGGAGTCACATATACATAAACCTATAGTTAAGTTCTTCAAATGATTTGTTACTTTCGAGCAATGGATCTTAGATATCTTTCTATATTAACACATAAAGAACTCTTTAAAATGTAATTGTACAAATATAATTTAACCTATTCTCATATTACGAATATTTGAGTTGATTCTAGGTTTTTGCTAACACTAACAATGCTTATAAAGCATTTCCTGATTGTATTTAAATTGATGACTCATCTGGAATTTATTTTGGCATAAGAAATGAGTTAGGAATACATCGTTAGTTTTTATTCTTTTTTTTTTTCTTCCCACATGGCTAGCCAACTTCCTTTGCAATCTTTTCTAAACACTCATCTTTTCCCCAGTGGCATTATGAAAGTGTTATTTATTTTTAAATTAATATACATATCTGATTTGACACAAAATAATATGCCAGGATTTGGGGACAGGGAAAGAGAGTGGGAATTAGTAAAATATACAAAATCTCAACTGAAAAAAAGAAGTCAGAACAGCCCTTTGGGAAGCAACTACGAAAGTTATATCAACTACAGAAAAGTAGATGTTTGAATGGACTTACAAGCAAATGAAGAATTAAAGGACTAAGATATGGCATTTTAAAGAAATATTTTAAAAAAGAACTAAAAAATAAACTATGTTGAAGAAGCACAAACAACATAATGTGTTACATGTTGAGCTGCTAAACAAATGGTCTGTGGTTTGAATCTACCAACTATTTCACAAGGAAAAGATGGCGTGGCTTCCTCTCACACAGATTTAAAGCCTCAGAAACCTGAGGGAGGGTCTTCAGGAGTAGGAATTAACTGGAGGGCATCAGGAATTCCCAGGAGCTCCACAGGAGATAAAAGGGCAGTCTCTCCTTCGCAATTTCCAGCCTCCAAAAACAGGCTCGTGGGTCAGCTAAGAGTCAGTTCCAACTGGAGAGAAATGAGTTTTGGTTGTTTTATTTTTCTTTTGAAACAAAACTAATTAAGAATTTTTAAAAGATACAAATTGCCAGTCTTATGGGGAAATGGCATATCTACAAGGCAAGCAGATGTTCAAGTTACCATTAACAACTCTAACAGCAGGAGCTCTGGTGGCCTAGTGGCAAGAAGCTGCACTGCAATCCCGAATGCACAGAGTTCAAGGCCACCAGCTGCTCCTCAGGAGAAGGATGGGCAGTCTCCTCTTCTGTGATTAACTGCCTCTGAAAACCTGCCAGAAGGTCAGCTGTGGTTTGGTTCAGACTCTATTGTACACACCACCACCAACAATGCCAGTACAATGTATATGAAGTTTTATTTGGAATGGACAAATTCCTTAAGAAGAACAATTCACCAATATTGATACAAAAGTAAATAGAAAATTAAGATAATTAGGTCTATAATTAAAAATCTTCCTACAGAGAACACTCAAAATCTAAGATTCCCCTACACATTTAAGGAATAGAGAAGGGAACACATTATGAGGAGAAGTTAAGCCCTCACTTGTTGATTATGGTCAAGTCGAGCCTGACTTATAGCGACCCTATGAACAAAAGGTCTGAAGCCTTTCTACAACTACCGACATTCATCAAACTTGATAGAGTTTCTGGAGGCATGTTGTCCAGGAAGTGGATGCTACTCCTAAATATGAAAATTATTAGCACTTCTTTCATCATGCATTAGCTTTACCTGTTACCAATCCCATCTGATTAGAATTGGACAGTATATGACTGCAGCCTACAATACGGATTGAGGCTCAATGTCAAGAAGACAAAGATTCTCGCCACTGGACAAATTGGCAGCATCAGGATGGATGGTGAAGAGATTGAGATTGTACACCGCTTTAGTTTGCTTGGCTCCATAGTCAACAGTTTTGGCACCAGCAGCCAGGATATTAGAAGGCGCATTACCATGGGAAAGTCTGTTGTTAGGGACCTCTCCAAAGTGCTGAAGAGTAATGGTGTCTCTCTGGAGACTAAGGTGCATCTGATACAGGCTATAGTCTTCACAATCACTTGTTATGCATCAGAGAGTTGGACAATGACCAAGAAGGATAGAAGGAGAATTGATGCCTTTGAGCTGTGGTGCTGGAGGAGTCTTGAGAATACCATCGACTGCTAGGAAAACAAACAGATTTGTCCTGGAAAGGGTTAAACCAGGTGGCTCCTTGGAGGCAAGGATTCTGAGGCTCCGTCTAACATACTTTGGACATGTTGTGAGGAGAGACCGGTCCTTGCAGAAGGACATCATGCTTGGGAGGGTGGAGGGACAGCGCAGGAGAGGAAGGCCCTCTGAGGTGGATTGATTTAGTGACTGGGATAATTGGGATGGGAGTGTCAGAGACAGTGTGATTGGCATAGGACAGAGCGGAGTTTAGGGCTGTTGTACATAGGGTCGCTATGAGTCGCAAGCGACTCAACGGCACATAACAACAACAATAACAACATAATATTTGTTTGGTTTTTCATGTACTTCCATGTAGCAGCCATCCATTCTTTTCCTGTGATATGAGTGTATCACAAATTATTTATCCATTCTTCTTGTTGTAATTGTTGATTGTCTTTGAGTCGAGCACCACTCATAGCAACCATATGAACAAAAGGCCTGAAGCCTTTCTTTATTGGCATTTATTAAAGTTTATAGAGTTTCTGGAGGCATTCTACCACTGATAAACATCTAGGTCAGGTGGTATGAGTGAGAAAGAAAATGAATGTTTCTGGATGTTGATAGTATTCTAGTTAGAGGCCATTGAGATAACAGTGATTCATAGTGAACCTTTTTTCTTTTATTTTTAATTGGTTTGCTTACAACGTTTGTATACATTGTGTTTCCCACAATTCTTCATTCACATTGTGTTTCACATGATCATTCTCATACATTATGTTTTATAAAATTAATCACCACTGGACCTAGTCCATCATTACTCTGTCTTTTCACCTGGATTCTTCTCATTTGCTGGTCCCTCTCCTTCCACCCACCAAACTGTGCAAACCTGTGGTTTCACTCCTACCTAACCTCAGCCCTCCTCTCCCACTGCTACTCCCCCACTTTGAGTTTCCATGTATGTTTTACTAGTTATCCTTCTATTTTTACAAAAATGGCCTTATATAGTATTTGTTCTTATGAGACTGCCTATCCCAAGTTATGTGGTGTTTTTCTGAATCATTGCTCCTGTGTGCTGCATAGTATTTCATGTGTGCATGTACCACAATTTCTCAATCCATTTGTTTGTGGTTGGACATCTGGGCTGTTTCTATGTTCTTTCTATGGTGAATAACAGTGTTATGAACATTGGTGTACAAGTCTCTGTTCATGCCTCAGTTCTCATTTCTTTGTGGTATATTTCTAGTAGTGGAATAGAATAGACTGAAGCTTTGCCCCATTCTGGACCAACCCCACAGTACCCATTATGCTTAAATCTGTTGTTTGTCGGTGAGTTAATCTATATCATTGAACATCTTCCTCTCCTTTGATGCTTCTTTATGCTTGCAAGCACTACACCCTTCTCCGGGGTTTAGCTCCTCCTGATGATGAGCCCAGAGTATGTGAAAAAAGTCTCATCATCCTTGCCTTTAAGGAGCATTCTGATAAACTTCTACTAAGATTTGTTTGGGTTGTTTGTTTGGTTTTATTTTTTTAAAGTGTTTGATATTTCTAGTGCTCTTGATCAGAACCACATTTCAAAGGCAATTTTTTCTCCCTTTTGGTATTCTTTATTCATTGTTCCACTTTGACATGCATGGGAAGCAATGGAAAATATCATGGCTTGGATCATGTCCACTTTAATCTTTAAAGTGACCTCCTTGGTTTTTTCACTTTTCAGGTACTTGATGGGAGATTTTCCAATGCAATTATCTTTTGATTTCTTGACTGCTGTTTCTATGGGTGTTGTGTATCCAAGTAAAATGAAATCATTGACAACTTGAATATTTTCTCCATCTATCCTATTGGTCCAGTGGTGAGAATTTTTCTTTTCTTTATGGTGTTGTGGGATTCATACTGAACACTGCAATCTTGGGTTGTCCTTAGGAAGTGCTTCAAGTTCTCTTTACTTTTAACAAGCAGATCCTGATAATACTCTATTTTTAATGTTAAAATGTAAACTTAAGCTATGTACTTTTCTGCATAATTAAACATCAATTTAAAAGGGCAAAAAGGACCAGAGAAATTCCGAGTAGGCTAAAATAGAAAACCGTCTAGAACTATAAAGTATTATAATGTCTCACAGAGCAGCAATCCCACACTTAATTGGGCTCACTAGAAACCTATATGTAGACCAAGAAACTGTTGTCTTAACAGAACAAAGCAAGGTTGTGTGATTAAAATCAGGAATGATGTGTGTAGAATCTGTTGGCTAGAAAATCATTCTAGAACTTGGAATTTATGAAGAAGAATGTGGCTTCATTATTGGAGGAAGACTGATCAACAAACATTCCCTATGTACATGATATGACCTTGCTTTCTAAAACTGAACAGGACTTGAAACACTTGCTGAAGAAGATCAAAGACTGTAATCTTCAATATTAATTATGTATCAAATATCAAGAAAGCCAGAATCGTCACTATGGGGCCAATATGCAAAATCATGAGGTTGTCAATGATTTCATTATACTTGGATCCATATCAACATTCATAGTAACTACAGGCAGGAAATTAACAGTTGTGTTGCACTGGAAAATCTGTTGTCAAGGGCCTATCCAAGAACTAAAGAGCAAAGACGTAGGTCTAAGACTTGTTGTTGTTAGGTGCTGTTGAGTCAAATATGACCCCCAGCAACCATATGAACAACAGATTGGGTCCCGGTTTTATCCTGTGCCATCCTCATACTTCCTGACACACTAGAATCCATTGTCAGTCCACTTGGTTGAGGGTCTTCCTCTCTTTCACTTCCCCTCCACCTTTGTAAGCATAAAGTCCCTTTCCAAGGAATAGCCTTTCCTTGCAACATGCCAAAAAATGTGAGATGGAGCTATATCATCTTTACCTCCAAGGAAAACTCTGGCTGCACCTTGGCAGTCCATGGGGTGTCCAGTGCTCTACAGCACCACAGCTCAAAGACATCAAGTCCAGAAAGCCAGAAAGATTTTCATCTGTCATCCTTACTCATTGTCCAGCTCTCAGATGCATGGCAAGTGATCAGAAAAAAACACGGCCTGAATCACCGTAGTTCTTGAACTGACATCTTTGCTCCTCAATAATTTTGAGAGGTCCCTGACTGCAGATTTTCTAACTGCCATACATCTCACAATTTCCTGACAAAGAAGTTAAAAGCCTATGGTGAGCCTAGCTCAAGCCCTGTTCTTTTAAATTGCTTCCTGTGTGTCTGAATAAGGAACAGTGACTAAAGATGACAGAAGAAAAATTGATGACTTTGAATTGTGGTGTTGAAAAAGAGTATTCAGTAGCCCATGAACAAACAAATGTATGCAACCAAGGTGCTTCTTAGAGACAAACATGGTAAAAATTCATCTCACATACTTTGAGTGTGTTATCAGAAGGAGACAGTCGTTTGGGAAAAATGTCAAGCTGGGAAAGGTGGAGTGACAGAGAGAGAGGAAGATTGCCAACCAGATGGATTGACACAGTGACTCTATCAAAGGGTTTGAGCATATCAGAGATCATGAGGTTGGCGCAGGATAGGGCAAGGTTCAGATCTGTTACTTATAAAGTCCGTATGAGTTGTAGTCAATTTGTACCATAGAGCACACTTATGCTAGACTAGCAGATAAGGTTCCTAAGGCTGAGCCCTCTGGTTGGCAAACACAAAGGAGGAGGAACAGTTACAAGCAGACACTAGTGATTGGACCATATAATGTGAGAAGTATGAATGCAGGTAAACTTGGTATTGTTAATAGAGAAATGGAATGTATAAATACTGACATACTATGCTTTGGAAAATGAGATCGATAGGTCTGGGACATTTTGAATCAATCATATGATTGATTATACTGGAAATGAAAAGGTAAGGGAAAGTGGAGTTGTATTCATAGGTAAAAACACTATTTCCAGATTCATCTTGAAATAAATTTTGTGAGAGACAGGATAATATCCACATGCATACAAAGAACACCTGTCAATAACACCATCATTCAAATGTATGCATCAACAACCAGAGCCAAAGAGGAGGAAATAGATGATTTCTACCAACTTCGGCAGTCAGAAATCTATCAAACATGCAACCAGGATGGGCTAATAATAATAATAATGGGTGACTGGAATTCAAAAGTTGGGAATGGAGAAGAAAGGTCAGTAGATGGAAAACATGGGCTTGGTGACAGAAATGAGGCTAGAGATAAAATGATTTTTGTACAGTCAATGATTTATTCATTGTGAATATCTTTTATAGGAAACATATATGGTGACTATGCAGATGGATCTCATGTGATGGTCTGCACAGCAATCAAATTGACTACATCTGAGGAAAGAATAGTTTGAAAAGATCATTATCAGCCATGAAAACTAGGCCAGGTACTGACTGTGGGACAAACCATCAACTATTCATATGTAAGTTCTAACTGAAGCTAAAGAAAATTAAATCCAACCCACAGGAACCAAAATTTTATCTTAAGTCTATCTCACATGAATTAAAACACCATCTCAGAAACACATTTGAGACCTTGTACACTAATGAGCGAAGGCCAGATGAGGTATGGGAGGATATCAAGAATATTGTCCATGAAGAATGCAAACAGTCATTACAAAGAAAGAAGAGGAAGGAAAGACCAAGATGGATGTGCGAAAAGACTCTGAGTGTGAAATTAGAGCACTGAGATGCCAAAGCAAAGGGAAGAAATCAGGACGTTTAGGAGCTGAACAGATTTCAAGGGGCAGCATGGGAGACAAAGCAAAATATTATAATTAAAGAGGTAGAGTTGAAAAATCAAAAGAGACAAACTCACTCAGCATTTCTTAACCCGAAAGAACTGAAAAATAAATTTAAGTCTTGAGTTAAAATACTTAAAGATGCTATGGGCAGAATATTGAATGACCGAGGAAGCATCAAAAGAAGATAGAAGGAGTATACTATACAAAGACCTGGCTGACACAGAAGAATTCAATGAAACAACTTATGTTCAAGAGAAAATGGTGAAGAAGGAGGAAGTTCAAGCTGCTCTGAAGGAATTGGCAAAAAACATGGCCCGAGGAATTGATGGAATAGCAGGTAATATATTTCAACAAACAGATATAGCTCTAAAAATGCTCACCAGGTTGTGCCAAGAAATATGGAGGACAACTTCCAGACCAATCGACTGGAAGAGATCCACACTTATTATTACTCCAAAAAAGGTGATCCAACAAAATGTGTGGAAATGATCAAATGATATCACTATATTACACACAAGCAAGATCGTGCTGAAGATTATAAAAGAACAACTGGAACAGTACATCGACAGAGAACAATCAGACTCGATGGCACATAACAACAACAACAACAGGTATTTGTGAGCTGAGATAAATTTTTATTAGCCACTTTGATGGAGAAGATGGCTAAATATCTCAGGGACTGCCAAAAGAACAAACAAGTCTGTCTTGAAGGAAGTGCCTGCACACCTATGTTTATTTTGGCTTTGTTCACCATAGCAGAGAGTTGGAA
>NW_006399908.1:2830626-2833036 GCF_000299155.1 Elephantulus edwardii | reverse complement strand
AATTTAAAATTAAAAAAAAAAGAAATACAAGCTGGGTTTAGAAGAGGCCATGGCCCCAAGGATATCATTGCCAATGTCAGATGGAACTTGGCCAAAAGCAGAGAGAACAAGAGGAAAATCTATCTGTATTTCATTGAGTATGCAAAGACATTTGACTGTGTGGATCACATCAAATTGGGACTAACCTTTAGAAGAATAGGAATTCCATAACACCTGACAACGCTCACATGAAACCTATACTTGGACCAGAAAGAAGTTGTCAGAACAGAGCAAAGAAAAAAAAAAACACTGCAAGATTCAAAATCAGGAAAGGTGTATGCTTGAGATGCATCCTATCTTCATACCTTTTCATTCTAAATGCCAAACAGATGATTTGAGAAGCTGAACTTTATGGGGAGGAAGTATTGGAGGAAGACTCATCAATAATCTGTGTTATGCAGATGACACAACATTGTTTGCTGAAATTGAGGAGAGTCTGAAGCATTCGCTGCAGAGGGTCAAGGACTGTAGTCTGCAATATGAATTAAATCTCAAATCAAGAAAACAAAGATTCTCACCGCTGGGCCAATTGGCAGCACCACAATAGATGGAGAAGAGATTGAGATTGTTAACAATTTCAGTTTGCTCAGTTCCACAATCAACATCCTTGGCACAGCAGTTAGGATATCAAAAGATTAATTGGATTAGGAAAACCTGCTGTCAGCAACCTCTCCATAATGCTGAAGAGCAAGGATGTTAGACTAGAGTCTATGGTGTGCCTGATTCAGGCCATGATCTATGCAATTTTTTGCTATGCATCAGAGAGCTCGACAGGGGCCAAGGATGAGAGAAGAAGAATTGATGCCTTTGAAAGTGGTGCTGGAGGAGAGTATTGAGCATACCATGGACTGCCAAGAGAAGTAACATCTGTATTCTGGAAAGGGTGAAACCACTCTGTTCCTTGGAGGCAAGGGTTTTTAGGCTCAGTCTCACATACTTTGGGCATGTAGCCAGGAAAGACCAGTCCTTGGAAAAGGACATTATGCTTGAAAGGGTTGAGGGACAATGAAGTAGAGGAAGACCCTGGATGAAGTGGATTTACAAAGTAACTAGGGTAATGAATGTGTAAGAGATAGTGAGATTGGCTTAAAATACAGCAGTGTTCACAGCCATTATGCATAGAGTTGCTATGAGTCATGGTTGACCAGACAGGACTTAACAGCAACAACAACCGATCTAGGAGCACTGCAGGTGTACTAGTTAAACATTCAGAAAGTACCCCAAGTGTCAGCCCTTCAAACTCACAGCCACTCTGTGAAAGTGTGTGCCTATTTACTTCTGTAAAAATTACAGTTTGAAAACTTATTAAGACATTTTACTCTGTCGTACAATGTCGTATGAGTCAGAATCGACTTGATAGGAAAGGATTTAAGGGATTATTACAGATCTATATTTAATTTAAATGTGTGTTATTGGTGCAAGACTAGATAACAAATTGAAATTAATAAGTCTTCCTAATTTATCTACATGCAAAATGGAACTTTAACACAATGTATGCATGAACAATTATTTCAAATGTTGTGTTAGGGACTAATCATTGTTAGAGATTTTAATAAGCTGAATGGCTAAATAAAAATGGAACCTAGGTTGTTCAAAGAAAGCAAATCTCTGAAACAAATATTTAAAACCATGGCCCCTCATCAAATATGCATCTAGGTCAAATTCTCATCACATCTCTACAACCAACGGAATAAAACTGACTTTTCCTATTTACTTTGTTTCTCATCACAAGATGAAGAATATGTTAAAATTGGGCAAGATATAAAATAATGGACTTTTTTTACTGACTTAAAAGTGAAAAAGGTGATCCTTTTGTACATTTTTAATAATCTTCATGGTACTGATAGCTTTGTTTTCTCTTAACTCTCTTTTTTAAAATAAAATAGAATTTTAATTGTGATTTTAATAAACATTTAAAGTTGGCTTTTCATTCATTCATTCATTCATTCATTCATTCATTCATTGTTGTACATTTTACCCCCTTGCCCTCCCTTTCTCCTCCCCAGTTCAGTTAAAAAAAGGAAAAAAAGTCATAATTGTTATAAAATTACCTACATTTTCCTGGCCCTGCAGTCCTCTTTACAATGCTCTATCACTTATGCTGGGTTTTTGTCATATGTATAATGCCTAATCATATATTCATTTTAAAGAGTTCTTTTATATGTTCCAATTCAATGGTCTTCATTTTTTCACCCTTATCCTGTATCATAATCTGCATCATGCAGATGACACCACCCTGGCTGCTGAAGCTGAGGAGGACTGAAGCTCTTGCTGCAGAAGGTCAAGGACTGCAGCCTTCAATATGGATTGAGGCTCAATATCAAGAAGACAAAAATTCTCACCACTGGGCCAATTGGCAGCATCAGGATGG
>NW_006399908.1:2789703-2830526 GCF_000299155.1 Elephantulus edwardii | reverse complement strand
TGAAGAGGACCCGAAGTGCTTGCTACCGAAGGTCAAGGACTGCAGCCTTCAATATGGATTGAGGCTCAATATCAAGAAGACAAAAATTCTCACCACTGGGCCAATTGGCAGCATCAGGATGGATGGTGAAGAGATTGAGATTGTTCAAAGTTTTAGTTTGATTGGCTCCACAGTCAACACCCTTGGCTCCAGCAGCCAGGAAATTAAAAGACGTATTGAGATGGTCCCTAAGGACCTCTTCAAAGTGCTGAAGAGCAATGGTGTCATTCTGGGGACGAAGGTGTGCCTGATGCAGGCCATGGTCTTTGCAATCACTTGCAATGTGTCAGAGATCTGGACAATGACTAGGGAGCACAGAATGAGAGTTGATGCTTTTGAGCTTTGGTGTTGGAGAAGTGTATTGGATACACCATGGACAAGTAAGAGAATGAACAGGTTCATCCTAGAGAAGGTTAAACCAGGCTGCTCCTTGAAGAAAAAGATTCTGAAGCTTCATCTGACATACTTTGGACATGTTGCAAGGAGGGACCAGTTCTTGGAGAGGGATGTCATGCTTAGGAGGATGGAGGGAGAGCACAGGAGATGAAGACCCTCTATGAGGTGGATTGATTCAGTGACTGGGGTAGTCAGGGTAGGTGTGTCAGAGGCAGTGCAATTGGCATGGGATAGAGCAGGGTTTAGGGCTGTTGTACATAAGGTCACTATGAGTCACAGGTAACTCGACGGCACATAACAACAACAACAACAAGTTATTAGTGGATGTTTGCATCTGTTCTTCCTTATTTTGGATGTCATCCAATTTGAGGCCTCTACCTCCACTGCTGTGGTGACCTAGTGGTAATAAACTGTGCTGCAATCTCAAAGTTTGAGGGCAAATCTCCTACCTTGCTACTAACTGCTTCTGAAAACCTCTTGGAGTGTCAGCTATGGGTCGGTTCTGACTCCATGGTAAACCACAGCAACTCCACTTCTGCAGTATCACGTTTGGAGGATGGCTCATCAATAACCTTCGCTATGCACATCACACAACCTTGCTTGCTAAAAATGAAGAGAGGACTTGAAACACTTGCAGCAGAAAATCAAACAGCCTTTGATATGGATTTCATCTCAACATCAAGAAAACAAAAATTCTCACCACTGGACCAAAAGACAACATCATAATAGATGGAGGGGGGAAAAATGAAACTGTCAGCAACTTGCTTGGATCTACAATCAATGCTGCTCGTGCCAGCAGTCAGAAGGTCAGGAAAAGTATTGCACTGGGATCTTCTGCATCCAGGGACCCCTCCAAATTACTGAGGAGTAATGATGTTCGTTTGAGGACCAAAGTGTGCTGGATTCAGATTATTATGATCTTTTCAATCACTTACTTTGCTTCTGAGAGCTAGACAATCAATATGGATGACAGAAGAAAAATGACACTTTTAAACTGTGGTGTTTGGAGAGATGACTGAATATTCCATAGACCACCAAAGAATAAGCAGGTATATCTTAGAGGCAAAGGTGGTGAAGCTTTGTCTGATATCCTTTGAGCATGATGCTAGATGAAGGAAAGGGGCATGTCCTTGGAAAGGAACATCATGCTATGGAAGGTGGTTGTTGTTAAGTGCTGTTGAGTTGGAGGTGACTCATAGCGACCCTATGAACAAAAGACGTGGACACTTATATAACTTTCATCGTTTCTCCAAGTTTATAGATTTTTCTGGAGGCAAGCTATTTCGGAAGTGGATGCCACTCCTGCTTCCAAGCTTGCTTTAATCGGAGAGCTCCACTAAACACTGTCCACCACGGGTAACCATTAATGCATTTGACACATCAATGTCACAATATTTAGCGTCACAGCAACCACGAGTTACCTCTGTACAGCAAATGGACAGACCAGTGTTATTACACTTAGAAGAATGTTTGACCAAAACCATTTAAAACCAGGCCTGAGGGTCACAGATTAAAACCACCGACATTTGGCTTGGTAAAATCACTTTCTATCCACTAGGTCCACAGAGGTCTCTCGAGGAAAGGTGGTAGAACAGTGAAAAAGAGGAAGGCCCCCAATGAGATGAATTGACTCAATGAAAGCAGCAAGGGAGTCAAGTATGTCAGAAATGATGAGGACGGCACAGGACAAGATAGGGATCAGATTGGTTTTTCATAGGGTTACTATGAGTCGCACTTGACTCTATGCCACATAGCAACAACAATAACAAAGAGGTATATATTCTTTTAAGTCACAAAAACTACACCTCAAATCAGAAAGTGATTTCTTGGTCTCTCTAACTAGAAAGTCCAAGAATAGGCTTTGCTTGGAGATGGGATGAATAAGAAAGATTAAATAACATCATCAAACAATTGTCTCTCCCAATGTTACCTGTGAACACAGATAACAGCTGCTGGCTCTTTGACCTACATCCTCTTGATTTCTCATCTAGTAAGAAAGGCCAGGTCCTTGGCACATGTTTATTGTCTGCCAAGGCCTCACTTAATGGCTGTGACTCATTTCTGAACCAAAAGCTCTAGTCAGAGATTATACGAGTTTGAATAGTTTCATCCCAGATCACATATTCTATCTCTGATCTTGTCGGTCAGAAGGTCCATTGAAACATATTCACCTTGGAAGATTTAACTGCTTTTTGAATCATCTGTAATATAGCTTTCAGCATTATGGGCACATTCAAGCCACCAAAGTATGACACACAGACAGATGGGTGTGGAGCTTGCAAACTAAGACAGGAAAGGACGACCTGATCAACTACTTCTGGAAAAATATGTCAACAAGAATCTTATGAATATCAGTAGATCATCGTCCATTATATGTGAACCTCCCAGAGATATCACTGGAGAAGAAAGAGCTGCCTTCTCAAACAGCATCAACCTTAATGACATGGATAGAAAAAAGTGTTTGTGACCCTAATTGGCTGATGTGACAACACTCAAAAGAAGAAGAAAATATTGCAAGCATACATTAATAATCAGAGCGTGGAATGTACAAAGTACAAATCTAGGAAAATCAGAAATACCAAAGATTAAATAGAAGGCTTAAATATCAATACGCCCTGAGGGAGAAAGATGAACAGTCTCCTCTCGTGCAATTTTCAGTCTCTAAAAAACCCGCTAGATGGTCAGCTCTGAGTTGATTCTGACTCAATGGTACATAACAGAAACAACAATAGTTGTCAATGGTTTCTATTTACTTTGATTCACATATAACACTGATGGTAGCAGCAGTTAATAAGATGATTGGAGGGAAAAAATGACTGCATACTCCAACTCTCTTCTCAAGGACTTCTTTAAATAAGGAGTAAGAATATCACTTTAAAGACCAAAGTCTAAAAAAAAAAAATACTAAATTAAAAAAAAAAAAAAGATTAAAGTGTACCTGACCCAAATCATGGTATTTTCTTATTGCTTCCTATGCTTGTGTACTTGCTGTACAGAGGTAACTTGTGATTGCTGTGAAGCTGAACACTGTGACACTGATGTGTCAAATGTGATAATGGTGGACAGTGTTTGGTGGAGCTCTCCAATTGTAACAAGCTTGGAAGCAGGCATCCACTTCTGAAACAGCTTCCCTCCGAAACCCCTATCATCTTGGAGAAACGATGAAAGTTCTACAAGTGTTCAGGTCTTTCGTTCAGAGGGTCGCTATGAGTCACCTATGATGCGACAGCACTTAACAACAACAACATGCATATGGAAGCTGGAAAATGAATAAAGAAGAATGAAGAATTGGCTTTCAATGTCTTTCAATTGTGGAGGTGGTAAATAGCATTGAATAAACCATGCAGTTTCAAAAGAACAGACAAATTTGTGTTGCAAAAAGTGGAGCCAGGATGTTTCCTAGAGTCAAGGATGGTTAGACATTATCTCACATGTTTTGGGCAAGTTCTCAGGAGGGGCTAGTTCCTGAAGAACGTCATAATTACTGGAAAAGTAAATAGCCTGTGAGAGCAAGACCTTCAATGAGCAATTGCAACAATAGACTTGAGGAACACAAACATGTTGAGGCTAATACATGATCAGGCCACATTTCAGTCTGTCCCATATTGGGCAGCTGTGAGTCACAATCAACTTGACAATACCTAACAATAGGTGCTATTAAGCTAACATGGATTGAGATTGGCCATTTTGAATCAAAGAATTATATGTTATTCTGTTCTTAAAATGACAAATTAAAGAATAATAGTGTCAAAATCATCAACCAAAAGAGCACTTCAAGATCTATCCTTAAGTATAAACTGTCAGTGATAAGATGATATCCATACACCAACCAGTAAGACTAGTCAATACTAAAATTACTCAAATTTACACAAAAATTTCTAATGCCAAAGATGAAGAAATTGTTAATGTTTATCAACTTCTGCAGTCTGCGATTGATCAATTACACAACCAAAGATGCACTGAGAATTCTTGGTGTTTGGGAGTGTGAAGGTTGGAAACAAAGAAGGATAAATATGTGGGAAATGTGAGCTTGGTGATGGAGACGATGCCAGAGCTTTCATGACAGAAGTTTGGAAGGTTTGCTCATAGGAAACACCGTTTTAAAAAACATAAATAGTAATTGTCATTGTTGATTGCCATTGAGTCAAGGATGACTCATAGTGATCCTATGAACAAAAGACTGAAGGCTTTCTATAACTATCATCATTTATCAAAGTCCATAGAATTTCCAGAGGCACTTTGTTTAGGAAGTGGATGCCACTCCTGCTTCCAATCCTGTCTTAACCTGGGAGCTCCACCAAACTACACATATAGATTACATCAGATGGAATAGACAGAAATCACATAGACTATATTTGTGAAAAGAGATGATTTAAAAACTCAATATCATCAGTCAGAACAAGGCCAGGTACCAACTGTGGAATAAATCATCAATTCCTCTTATGCAAGTTCAATTTGAAACTAAGAAAATCAAACAAATGACAAGGATCATGTTATAGAATCAAGTATCTCTCACTTGCATTTAGAGGCTATCTTTAGAATAAACTTGATGCACTGAACACTAATGATCAAGGACCAGATGAATTGTGAGATGGCTTCATACATGAAGAAGGCAAAGGAGTGTTTAAAAGAAAGGAAGACATGTTGGTATAAGCCACGGTCTTCTCAAGTACTTGCTATACATCTGAAAGCTGGACGATGATTAAGAATGACAGAAAAATAAATGCACTTGAGCTGGTGCTGGAGAAGAGTATTAAACACCCATGAACTGTCAACAGACGAATAGGTCTGCCCCAAAGAAAGTAAAACCAGTGAGTAAAACCTTAGAGGCAAAGATGATGAAACTCCATCTCACAAAATTATCTTGAGGCTTTCTTCACGTGTTGGTTGGCCATCTGAATGTATTCTTTGAGGAAATATAATTTTATGTTCTCTTCCGATTTTGTGATTGAATTGTTCATCTTTTCCTTGCTGAAGTGTTGTGGTGTTCCATAAATTTTAGAGATTAAGCTTTTGTCAAATGTACCATTGACAAATGGTTTTGGTTTTGTTTGTTTGTTTGTTTGTTTGTTTTCCCCCCAGTCTATAGGCCGTTTTGTTTGTGTGGAGTGGTCTTCATATGGATATTAAGATTTTTTTTTTTTGTTTTAGAAGTTTTTAATTTTTCAGTTGTTGAGTTTATCCTCGACTGTTGGTGTCTTTTCTGCTCATTCTGTTTGGTAGTTTATTTATGCTGTAGGTTGTTACTACATGCTGTTGAGTCACAACTACCTCACAACTGACCCTGCCGTGGATTTTCAGAGGCTATAAATCGCACGTAAGCAGATTGCTCATCTTTCTCCTGCTGAGCAGTTGATGGATTAGCGGTGCAATTCCTTACCCACTAGCCACCAATGGGGTAGCACTAGGAAAGAAAATGTATATGAGATTGAATGGGAAAAAAAGAAAACCACTATAATCTGTAAACTTTTGTGCAAACAAAAAAGAAATAAAAATGAAAGTATAACATCTATATGAAAATAATCTTTAAAGAGTTAAACAGGTAAAGATATAATTTTGCTTGTTTGAGGTATTTGCAGTTGCCTCATATGTGCACAAAAGCTGGATAAGTAAGGGAAACCAAAGAATTACTAATGCCTTTGAATGAACTGTATTGGCAAAGAGTAGTGACTATATAATGGACTCTTAGAAGAAAGAACAAAACTGTCTTGGAAGAGGTACAACTCGAAGGCTCCTTAGACACGTATTTCATGGCTTATACTATGACTATAATGTCAGGAAGGGTCGGTCTCTGGAGGAGGTAATCATGTTTAGTGGAGGGTCAAAGAAAAAGAGAAAGGCAATGAGGAAGGTTGACACTTCAACAATGGGCTCAAGAAAAGCAGTAATTGTGAGGATGGTATAGGATCAGACAATATTTACTCTGTTGTACATAAGATCTATATAAGATTTAACTTATGAGCTAAGAATGAAGAGAAGATTAAACACCAAAGGGAAAGTGGAGTGTGACCACTAAGAAGGGACTCTTGTTATTATGTTCCATTCAGTTGGAACTGACCCATTGCTGACCCTCCAGTGGGTTTTCGGAGGCAATACATCACATGGGAGGAGACTGCCCATCTTTTTCCAGTGGAGCAGCCAGTGGATTCGAACCTTGTACCTTTGTGCTGTCAGTATGAGTCTTTACCACTAAGCCACCAGAGCTTCCCAAGAAAAGACTGAGTAAAGAGATCCTCTTTGGCACACCTGGTCACTCTAGGGTAAAATATAGTTAGGATGAGGATGGGAGAAATGGATTTAATCTTGATATTTGTTCATTTAATGCTAAAGACTAGGAAGTCAAGTCTGATATAATGATACTAACGACTGGATAGCCAGGAAGATAGAAGGATGCAGGAAAATGTTCCCAATCCCCAAATCTCCCCCTTATTCTCACATTCTGTTTGCTGACATAAGGGACAATATTTGATTTTATTATCTGGCCTGAAAAAAAGATGAGACAAATGCTCAGGATAATTAATGGTCACTGTCACAGCAGAAAGACTGTTTTATACCTGAAGAGCTCTAGTTTTTTTAAAAATCCTTTCCTTCTGGTACTGGTTTTAAATAATGTTTCTGACAAAGTTCTGCTTTTCTTTCTATCAACTGTTAGTGAACTGACATTGGACATTATTTGTAAGATTGTAAATACATTACTTGAAAAAACTGAGTGCCTGAAAAGTCAAGCAAAATGCCTCCAGAGACATTTACCCAACTTGGAGACTTATATAAGTCCAGGAATGACGTTTCATGGACTTCGATGAAAAAGTTGGATAATAAAACCAAATCTCTTCCACATCTGCTTTCATTGTAGTCTCTGGATGATTTTATTTTTGTACATTTAACCTGAAAGACAGAGGATGTTTTTCATGTTCAACTTACATTGTTTGGTTAATGGCCCAAGAATAACTTTTGGGAGCCTCCCTCAGCGTAGCCTATTATTATTCCATTCGTCTGACTATATGTGACTGTATCTATTGTGCTCCATAAGCTTATTCCTGGGGTTAATCATTTTCTTTTTGCCAGCTAGAAATTGTAGACATTAAATGAATCTACCTACATCAGTCAATGTAATGAGTTTCGGTGCATGAGCTTTGAATTATAGGGATTTTTCTAATGTTAAAACATAATCCAAATTCATCCTCATTCCAAGTTTTTCCTTCCTGTCTACCTAAAATAATTCAGTCAAAGCTTTTTAATTAATTGATTCATTTCTTCATTGTCTGGAGACTTAATTACATCTGGTAAGTGCGATGCAAAAGAGTTACACTAGTTTTGTATTTTTTTTTTTTTTTATGACAGTACACCTTAAGTAAATTACTTTGCTTCAATTTCTTTAACAGGGATATTTTGTCATCTTAGTAGATATTGTTCCAAGAGGGATTGTGTGGATTCATACTATGCAGGGGTATCTTTGACAGCCTTGCAGTTGGGAAGAATGGGGTGTTGACATGACTGTAGCATCTGTCACAGGTGAAGAACCATAGCGGCCAGGTGACCTGCTGAAGAGGCAAGGCCCCTGCGCCCTCCAGAGGCTGAGTCCTAGGCTGCAAGGGGGGGGGGTCTCCTTAGAGAATGGGGAACCAATCAGGAAGAGAGTGGAAAGAAATCAAGGGGACTGTAATCTGAATCCTAATTAACAGATTTTACTCCCGTTTTGTTTTCAGTTGTTTGAGTTTATGAACTTTTTGGCTGAGAATGTCATCTTCTGTTACATGGGCCTGGCACTGTTCACCTTCCAGAATCACAACTTCAATGCTCTTTTTATACTTGGAGCCTTTGTATCCTTTGGAATAAAGCGTGTGGGGTGCTTAGTGGGGAGGGGATACGCAGCTTACTCTTTCCCATTCAGTTGTGCAAGTCATTTCCTCAGCTTTACTATAAGGCTTAACATCAAAGTGGCTGGGTAATTTCTCGCTAAACCCCAAAAAGAAACTGGAGCCTTTGAAACACGCTTATGGCTTAAGAGAAGACCTTGAGAAAGCATTTGGCGAAATAAAAAAGAATAAACTAAAATGTAGCAACATCTTTCAAGAATTCAAGAGAGGTTGAAATAAAATTATGAACCATTCTCATGACAAAATGATGTCAATTCATTCAGCATAGAGAAATGAATTTAGTATACATTACAGAATGGCATAAAATGCTCCTGAAAACCAGGATTCTTGAACTTTGGCCATGTTTTCATTGGAGATGGTAAAACCTTTGTTTTCCTCTCTAAGGAATTCTTTGAAAAGAGGGTAGACAGAATAAAGATTAATTAAAATTAGCATGGTGATATGTTTTTAATATTATAAGCACTAAGCCATAGAAAGTCATTTTAATAAGGTAGCACCTTTTCTGTAAGGAGCAGCCGGATAAAATCCTAGACCATGCTTATAATTCAGAAGATTCTTCTAGCTCCAGTCTGGGAAGAAATCATTCCTCATGGGAATATAGATGTCGTCCTGAAGGAATATTGAACCACTAGGGAGGCGTCAATAGATCCACAGGAACTGTTGCCTTTCTTCTCACTTGAAAAATGGGCAGACAGTTCCTCAGATGGTGGGCAGATGGTCAGAACAATCTAGAGAACTTGATTATTTCTGAAAGTCCTTTTCCAACTAAATACCTGCATTTGCCTCTCCCTCTCTATCCAATGAACACTCAGCTAAACTCTCAAGTGTTAGCCAAAGTCTGGCTCTCAAAAGGAAGCCCTCTTTCCCTTTACTTCCTCCCCCAAAACAAAAAAAATTTAAAAACCTCCATCCCATTTTGTGGACAAACTAGACAGTCTAAGCTAATAGACTAACAAAAAAGAGATCAAAGATGACAAAAAGGGAGAGATGAATACTGACAATACTTTTACCGATCTTTACTGGTAAAATTTAGAATTTAGTAAAATGCTTCTTAAAGGAGTGGCTGTATTATACATTTAGACAGGCAATTCCCCTCAAAATTAAATCCACTGAAAGGAAAAGGTAAAACGGGCGAGGTACAGAGAGCATAAACGGATGGAAAATAAGATGACAATCAAGAGGCAGAAGTACATTTATCCTTCCTGAAGTGCTGCTTGAGACGATAATGCCACATCATCTGAATGGTTTCTGCCTCACATTTTACAGCGCGATTGTGGATTGAGTCAGTTACCAGCAATATAAATGCGATGAGAAAATGTACAGTGATTGAAATGGTGTTGAGTTAACAATTTTAAACCAAATAGATATTCAATGAAAAACCGAGTTCTCTATTATGTCTGGAAAAGAAGTGATATCATAGTGTGAATTGTGGAAGTATATTGGGCATCTATGGATTGACATGTTTATTCTTCCTTGCTGGGTCATAATATATAGATGGATTTTAAGCTTAACGGCTTTTATTTTATTTCAGCTACAGTTTCCTTAACATTTCCCTGTGCTTGTGTACAGCTAGCAATTTTTGTGGCCAGAGCCCTCAATATATATCCTCTCTCCTTCCTCCTGAATCTGGGCCGAAAGCAAAAGATCCCTTGGAATTTCCAGCACATGATGATGTTCTCAGGTATGTGACTAAATTAAATGTTAGCAGTGACGTTTTTGCACTCTTTTGCAGAACTTAGAAACCCACTCGGAGATACGAAGATCGAAGGCAAACATAACTTATCTTTTGCATTTTACCCAGCAGCAGGCAGCTATTCCTTGAGATGTGGACAAAAGCGAGTTTTCTCTGTTTAGAACCAAAGTGAAAATTAATAGGGACCTTGTTGGGAATAACTTTGAAGTTTACTATCTGGCCTGTAAGTAGGTAGTAGGCCTCCCACTGACCTAATTTCAATCGATATTCCTATGAAGGAATTTGAATTATAAGTTCTCCAATTGCATGCGTCAAGGTGGGTAAATGGTGTCACTCATACCTAATGTTAAAGTGCTTTCTCCTTAGGAAATCTGCTTCTTCCCCATGCAAAGTTCCTCATGCAGACCTTGTCATGATGAACACAAAAGCAAATAACAGCTAAGCATACCCAGGTATTAAAAAATAAACATCAGTTGAACACACACAAAGTGGCAAGACTGATTCCATGCCCTGATGGGCAAGACCTCTGCCATCGTGAAACCTGTGTTGTAATCCCTTAAACTGTGCCTGAAAGCTCCTTTCCAGAAGGGAAAAAATAAAAGGCAGATGAACTCACTCACCCCTGATTACTCTGAGGACAGCATTTCCTCTGTGTCTGATCAATTATCCAACCATCAGTCTTTCCTTGCTAAGAGACCTACTACTTACATGACTTTCGTGTTTGTATTCACTTGGAATACTCAGAGGCAGCTCATTGAAAGATACAGTGCAAAAATACCATTAGAAGTATAGAGTAAACAAATATAATTGAGAATGTAAAGAGGAATGTGGGAAAAGGTGGCAGGAGTTAATATAGCAGTGGGCTCAAAGAAACCATTAATCATAAAGAGGAAACAGGCAGTTTTGTTCTGGTCCACATAAGGTCACTGTGAGTCAGCGTCATCCCATGACAACTAGCATCAATAACATATATAAATCCTGTGACGCAGACATGAACCCACTTTGTAATTAACCTGGCAAAACAGGTTTCAATAACAGCAGGAGAGCACCTAGGTGGGTAAGATTCTATGTCAAACCCAATCAAATGTCCTACAATTCACATCCCTAGATGTGACAGAGATCTCTGGTGGCCTAGTAGGTAAGGAGTTGCACTGCCAACCCAAAGTCAGGCAGCTTGAATCCACCAGCTGCTCTGTAAAATAAAGATGGACAGTCTCCTCTTATGTAATTTACAGCTTCTGAAAATTGCTTGACGGTCAGTTATGAGTCAGTTCTGAATCGATGGCAGCTTACTGGATTGTATCGCAGAAGCGACGTAAAAAATGAAGGGTTAAATGCACCTGCAGTTCCGTTCATTTCAACCTGATCCACACAGTCAAGCATGGTAGTTCCCACACTGAAAATCAGTTCCTTAATCAAGTCCAGGAAAATGTAGATACAAAGTTGAAAATCACTTTTCCGTTTTGAACAGTATTTCCCCACATTTCTAGGCATCCTGGGGGTGTGTAGGGGAAGAAGGAGACAGAGAGAGAGTAAAGAGGAGGATTAGACTTTGGACTGTGAGGCAGAGCGAGCGGAGCCAGAGTGAACGCTCTGGACAATAGTTCAAGCAAGAACTATTATTAAAATAATCAGTTTGGGCAGCATGACTCCGTAGGGAGCATTGTGCCTCGGGGGGAAGCTGTGAGCCTCAGTCAGGAGCAGTGAGTCCCGACTGGACCCACCCTCCAAGAGCAAGTAGGACAGCAAGAATTTGAGTTAGGTACTTAAGGAGAGATCACTGATGGTTGCTGGACCAATTGTGAGACTCCTTCACCTTAAGCAAGAGGGAGTGAGACAGCTGGAGTTTGACTGGGGTGGCAGACACAGTTCTGGAGGGGAAAATGAAGGCTTCCTGGTTTTCCATTCAGGTCCCCATACCCCTCCCCCACATGTCTACTTGTGTGTCCCTCCTCCAGGCCCATGTGTGTTTCCTCATGTGCTTACCCTATGTGCATCTGTGCACAGATGGGCCACCAAAGAGACTTTCACGCTGCACAGAGACCGACCAGCACCGCACAATGAGGACAGTAGGAATTGGAATTAAAAAGAAAATGCAAAACACTATAACAAGAGACAAAAAGTGAGCTGGAGAAGAGGAAGGATATCCCGTGCTCATGGATAAGAAGGCTCAATATTGTGAAAATGGCAATACTACCAAAGGCAATTTATACATATTCAATGCAATCCCAGCACAAATACCAATTCCATTCTTCAATGAAATGGAAAAGGCAATCTGCAGTTTCGTTTGAAATGGAAAAAGGCCCCCAATAAGCAAAGCACTCCTTAAAAAGGGAAACAAAGTAGGAGGCATCTCACTCCCTGATTTCAAATTCTACTACACTGCCATGGTGGTCAAGACAGTGTGGAACTGGTTCAATGACAGACACATAGATCAATGGAATAGAATTGAGAAACCAAAAATCAGCCTATATACCTGCGGCCAACTTATTTTTGACAAAGGGATGAAATCAGTTAAGTGGGGAAATGACAGCCTTTTTTAAACAAATGGTGCTGGCAAAATTGGAAAACTATCTGTAGAAAATTCAAGCAAGAGCCACACCTCACTCCATACACAAAAACCAACTCAAAGTGGATCAAGGACCTAGGACTAAAACCAAGGACTATAAACTTCATTAGAGCAAAGCTCAGAAAAACTCTAGAAGCCCTAATCCACAACATAAACAGTCTTCTAAGCATCCTGGAAAACCTACGACCAGGAGAGGATAAAATAGATGAATGGGACCTTCTAGAATAAAATCCCTACGTACTTCCAAAACCTTCTCCAACAGGATTAAAAGGGAAGACACAGACTGGGAAAACATATTTGGTAATGACATGTCAGATAAGGGACTTACATCTAGAATTTATAAAATATCAAGCACCACAAGAAGATGAAGGTAAACAACCCAACTGAAAAATGGGCACAGGATATGAACAGACACTTCACCAAAGGAGACATTCAGATGGCAAACAGACACATGAAGAAATTTCAAAATCCATAGCTCTAAGAGAGATGAAAATCAAAACAACTATGAGATATCATCTCACACCCGTGGGAATAACAAAATTTAACAGAACAGCAAATATCAAATGCTGGCGAGGTTGTGGAGAAACTGGAACCCTTATGCCCTGTTGGTGGGAGTGTAAAATGGTGCAACCATTATGGAAGGCTGTATGGCACTTTCTCAAAGAGTTGCAAATAGAAATACTATTTGACCTAGCAATTCCACTCCTGGGAATATACCCTAAAGAAACCATAACTGCCACCTAAGCAGATATAGTCACACTCATGTTTATTGTGGCTTTGTTCACAATAGCAAAGAGATGGAAAAAAACCAAAGTGCCCATCAACAAATGAATGGCTAGAGAAGCTTTGGCGTATTCACACAATGAAATATTATGCAGCATAGAAAAATATGGAACTAATGAAATATTATACAAAATGGATGACCCTGGAGGACATTATGCTAAGTGAAATATCTCAGTCTCAAAAGGACAAATACTGCATAAAGCCATTGTTTTAAAAAGGTCTGATTTCGGCATTGGAGGGAAACTAAGAGGGGATAAATAATGTTTACTTCATTGAAACAGATGAAGGAAAGAACTGTTTCGGAAGAATATATGATTAGGTATTATTGTCCTGACAAGAGTCTAGAATGAACGTTGCATAGTGGAGTGGACTTGTGAGGGGGGGATTGTATAACAATGAAAGTTTTTGTTTTTGTTTGTTGTTTTGGTTTTTTTGTGTGTGGGTTTTTTGTTGGGTTTTTTTTTTTGCTTTTTTGTTTTTTTTACTTTTCAAAGAGAAAAGTAAAATGGGGAGGAGGGAGGGTTGGACAGGGAGGAAAGTGTGCAACAAAGAACAAATGGAAAGCCAAAGTCTCTGTAAACTTTCATTAAAATAAAAAAAATTTAAAAGAAAGTATATCTTCGAACACATATAAGAAAAAGATGTTGGACTGTGAGAGAGGTGAGCTTCAACTCAGTAGAGCAGTGAACTTAAGTTCACTTCATTGCAAGAAGGTAAAAAGAAAACAATCACTCATAAATACGAAGCCATCACTGTGTGGCGTTTTTGCAAAGTGTTTCCAGGAATTGGAAAGAATTTCTTCTTTCCCAACAAAACTCGAGCAGCTTGGCTCTGGAAAACACTGGCTTATTTTAAAAACCATGTTTTAAATAACACTTTACTCAACAAAGTGTATTTTGAGAAGGACTCCTAAATAGTCATGGTAATATTAAGTTGCTACCTAACTTATCTCCTGACCTGATGCTTCATCCAGATTTTGAGACATTCTGTTTAGGGGCCCTGGTATCAGAGCCTAGTGTGTGCTTTGCTGCTAATTAGAATTCTGTCATACTCAGGGTTCAAATCTATCAAGGCTCCACAGGAGAAAAAAGAACGGTCTTTTCTCATTGAGACTTACAGCCTCAGAAACCCGCTGGAGGTTTGCTGTAAGTCAGAATGGTCTCAACAGCAGGGCATTTGTATGAGGATTTGCTTAGTCGTAAGATTAGAGATACATTAAAGAGCAAAGATACCAACAATAAGGAGAATTTCAGCCAAAGGATGTGAGAGGTCCAGAACTTGATGATGGCTTTATGGCATTCTAAATAGAGCATCAAGAAATCAAGACAAATATGAACGGGGCCCGTTTTCATAAATGAATGTGAACCACAGTGGTACCTGTCTGCGTGTGAATTACTGATGACTGCTTTCACACTGTTGTTTGTAGTTATGCACCATCTAGTCACTTGCAACTCACAGTAGTCCCACGGACAATAGCTTCTGATCTCTGCCCTCTCTTGAACCAACTTCATTGACTCTGACACACCAACCTATCTATCCCCATTGCCCCAGTTACCGTATCAATCCATCTCAGCCAGGGTCTTCCTCACTTCCCCCCTTCCATGCATGATCTTCTTTTCCAAGGACTGGCTCCTCCTAGCAAATGCCCAAAGTATGTGGCACGGAGCATCAATATCCTTTCCTCCACGGAGCAACTCAGTTTCACCCTCTCCAAGACAGACCTGTTTGTTCATGGTATGTTCAATACTCTTCTCTGGCACCACAACTCAAAAGCATCGATCCTTCTTCTGTTATCCTTAGTCATTGTCTAGCTCTCTGATGCATAGCAAGTAATTGTGAAGAACCATGGCCTATGTCAGATGCGCCATAGTTTCTAGTCTTACATCATTGTTCTTCAGTACTCTGGAGAGATCACTGATGGCAGATTTTCTCAGTGCAATTATTATTTTTTTTTTAATTTTCTGATTGCTGGTACCAAGAGTGTTGATCATGGCATCAAGCAACTAAAGTTGTTAGTAATCTCAAGCTCTTCTCCATCTATTCTGTCTATCAGCCCAGTGCTGAGAATCTTTCTTCTCCTGATTTTGAACTGCAATCTCTATTTAAGGCTGCAGACCTTGACCTTCTGCATCAAACACCTCAGGTCCTCCTTTAGCAAGCAAGGGTTGTGTCATCTGCATACTACATGTTATGGAGGAGTCTTCCTCCGAACCTGATGCTACCCACATTCTTTCCAAAGAGCCCAGCCTCCTGAATGGTCTGTTCTGTGTACAGACTGAAAAAATATGGAGATAGTATTCACCCCTGGCATACACCTTTCCTGAATTTGAACCATGCAGCGTTCCCTTGCTCTGCTCTGACGACTGCTTCCTGGTTCAAGTATAGGTTTCACATGAGTGTGATTAAGTGTTTTGGGATACCAATTTTCTAACGGTTAGCAACAATTTGTTGTGATACACACAAATGCCTTTGCATAGTCAATGAACTACAGATAGATAGCTCCCTGGTACTCTCTGCTTTCAGCCAAGATCTGACATTGGCAATAATGTCCCTAGTGCCATGTCCTCTTCTAAACCCAGCTTTCACATCTGGCAGTTCTCTATTGATGTTCTGATATTCTGTTGCAGTCAGTTTTGGATAATTTTCCACAGAATCTTGCTTACAGGTGATATTAATGATATTGTTCAATAATTTCCATAGTCTGTCAGATCACCTTTTGGGGGGGAATGAAAATAAATAGGGATCTCTTCTAGTCAGTTGGGCAGGTCATTGTCCTGCAGATTCCTTGGTACAACCTGGTGAGTGCACCCAGAGGAGCATCTGTTTGATGAAATACGTCAATTCGTAGTGCATCTTGGAATTCCTGGGGCTTTCTTTTGCCAGTTCCTTCAGAGCAGACGGAACTTCTTCCTTCATTACCATTACCTCTTGATCATATGATGCTTCATGAAATTCTTCTCTATCAGCCAATTCATTTTTGGTATAGTGACTCTGTACTCTTTCTATCTTCTTTTAATTCTTCCTGGGGTTCTCAATATTCTGTCCATAGCATCCTTAACTATTGCAATGTAAGGCTTCAATTTATTGTTCAGTTCCTTCAGCTTAAGAAATGCCAAGCAAGTTCATCCTTTTTGATTTTCCAACTCCAGTCTTTGCACATTTCATTATGATAATTTGCTTTGTTTTCCTGAGCTGCCCTTTGAAATTTTCTGTTCAGCTCCTTAACTTTTTTATTTCTTCCCTGTCCTCTGGCTTCTTGGCACTCTAGTGCAACATTCAGAGTCTCTTTTTACATCCATCTTGGTCTTTTCTTCCTCCACCTTCTTTGGCATATTTGAGCAGCAGCAACACTGACTATAGGGACCACCCACCCTAAGATATTTATTACTTAGGCCTGTTCTACAACATCTAGCTCCTTTAAAAGGAATAAAACTACTCTATCCCATTAATAGTAGGGCTGGGTTCTTCTCCTCCCTGCCGAGTGGGAAAATAGAGCAGCAGTTCATGCTTATCTTCGCAAATGGAGCAAGAGTCAATTTTCTGTACTAATAACATAAGCAAGTACAGTAGCCGATCCATGATGGCCGCGTGTGCAAGATAGCAGCCCCCATTTAGGAAATGTAGGGGGCTCGAGTGCCTTCTTGTTGTTGTTGTTATGCGCCATTGAGTTGCTTACGACTCATAGTGACCCTCTGTACAAGAGCCCTAAACGCCGTTCTATCCTGTGCCAACCTCGCCATCTCAAACACACTCATTCCCACCACTCCACTCACAGAATCGATCCATCTCATCGAGGGTCTTCCTCTCCTGCGCCGTTCCTCCACTCTCCTAAACATGATGTCCCTCTCCAAGGACCAGTCCTCCTTGCAACATGCCCAAAGTATGTCAAACGAAGCTTCAGAATCCTTGACTCCAAGGAGCGTTCTGGCTTCACCCTCTCCAGGACAAACCTGTTTGTTCTCCTAGCAGTCGATGGCATATTCAACACTCTTCTCCAGCTCCACAGCTCAAAGGCATCAATTCTTTATCAATCCTATTCACTGTCCAACTCTCTGTAACTGTGAAGACTATAGCCCAGATCAAGCACACCTTAGTCTCCAACCTGACGTCATTGCTCATCAGTACTCTCAAGCGGCTTAGTGGTGAGGAATTGTACTACTAATGCAAAGGTGAACAGTTCGAATCCACTATCAGCTGCTCCATGGGAGAAAGATGAGCAGTCCACTCCTGTGTAACTTCTTGCTTCTGACTCTGTGGCACACAGCAACAACATGGCATTAAAGGGGTTGACAATATTAAATCTATTCATGGGAATGCAAGTCATTTCAGTATGTTAAAATATCAGGACCTTTGCATCGGTATGACTGCGATGTTCAGTAAATGATGTCCGTTGTTTATTCCACTTCCATGTTTTCTGTCAAACACTGACTGAATTACTCAGTTCAGCTCTTTGCCACTGAAGGTTACAGGGTTAAACCAAAGTGAAATGCTTTTTAAAGATCAAATCTTTTGTTTTGAATACTTTCTATGTTGACATGGACTTGAACAACAGAGATGTTGGGTTACTTCTTTATATTTTATGTCAATTTAATTAGAAGTTGATCATTTTCATGATGTTCTCTGATCTACTGAGAGAACACTAGACTTTCTGCCAAAATTTATTTCCTTGACTTTAAAATTATTTGACATTATATGATTATGTCATAGAATCATAGATGCTACAACTTAGAGGTCACTTAACACTTTTCAAACCTATTCTATAGGCTTTATTTTGAGATTTATAGCCAGGGGAACATAGAATTGTCATTAGTGGTCTTTTTCTGCAGATAAAAACAAAGAGAGACATAGAGAAGTGGAAAACCTTATAATCTCAAAACTTACTAGAAATCAAATTAAGTCTTGAACCCAGGCTCCTTGATGTTGAGTTTAGAATCTTCACATCTGAATGGCAATGCATCACATTTACCCTCAAAGTCATAAGAACAAAAATGAAATAAAAAGTGTGCTCTTCGCTAGCCCAGGCCAACCCCAGCATGTCTAACATATACTTCGTGTAAACCTGACCCCAGTCTAGTTCATAGCTGATCAAGTATGTGGGCGGTGTCCCCTTTTTCCCAGATTCAAATTTCACACTCTATCCCCCACCTTATCAGTGTACATAAAGGACCAGGTGAGGTCACCACCTCAACAGCAAAAGAGAGTCCAACTCACATTTGATTTTCAGCATGAATTCTGCTGTTATACTACTCAGTACCCAAAGTTTTAAATATATTAGTCTGGAAATAAAGAATTCAAAAGGTCAATATAATGTAACAAGCCAGAGATGGCGATTAACAAAGTAAATCGAATAACACACTTTCTAGCCTTTTCTGAGCATGTGAGAATAATGCTTGCTGAAACCAGATGGCAAAGCCAGTCCCTTTAAAGAATATTTGCTTTTTCCCGCAGTGCAATGTTCTTAATTATGCCATCAGTGTGTTTTCAGTCATTCCATGAAAGGATAACTTCAGTAGACCTCTGGCTGAATCTAATTGTTAATAGATTTAGATGGAGCCTTTCTTTGAACCAAAAATTATTACTTAGGAAGACAAATATGTGCAGAGTAACACTGTGGGCCATAGGATTTTCCTATGACTGTGATCTTTCACAAACAGATCACCACACCTTTCTTCGACAGACCCTCTGTTCTTAAACCACTACACTTTCAGCTTAAGTAGTTAAGCAACTAGTTGTGTGCACAACTCAAGCCTTTCTTTACATGGATCAAACATTTTTCAGAGTCTTTGGGACAGGGAAGTCACTATGTCCATCTTTCATATGGCAATATGAATTTATTTAACCATCCACTTGTTCAGAATCAATCCGTTATTTTTTTTTCACAGCTGATTGGTGCACCATATTGGGTGAACAAAGGCAATTATGTGGGCTTCCCTTGAGAGAGAGCAAGATCCTAAGAGAAAGAGAGAGTGAGAGACAGACAGCATAGGGACCCCCACGGTCAGGGCACTGAAGAAAATATACCTGAAACAGTTCAAAGACCAGTCAGGGAAGAGCCTGAAATTTCTTTCTTCACCAATTAGACCTTCCTTTTGATGTGCATTTCTCCATTGTCTTTACCCCACATTGTTGTTGTGTACTGTCAAGTTGGAAGTGACTCATAGCTGACCCTCTGGTGGGTTTTCAAGGGCAGTTAATCTCATGGGAGGAGAGTGCCCATCCTTCTCCCATGGAGCAGCTGATGGTTTTGGAATTGTAGTGCAATTTCTTGCCACTAGGATATCAGTGCTTCCTCCTTAGGCAGGACCCCCACCTCACCCCACCTCCATCCCAGAGAGACCCTTTTGACACTGAGCAGGAAAGCAGCTGGTGACGCTTTCTAAGCAAAAATACATTCACGATGAAGCTAAATAAGGTTAAGCTTCAGACTTTCTCATTTATACAAACCTTTTCCAAGACCCTGGTAAGAGTCCTAGAACAACGATTTGTTGAATGTGGAAGTTTTAAAAACTATATTTAGGAGGCTCTGGGGCAAAGTCCATAGGGGCTTGCACTGCTAATCTAAGACAGAACATCTCCAACCATTCAAATTCAACTGTGGCTTTGAAGGAGAACTATGGGCAATCTCTGCTCACGTAATTTATAGCTGGCAAGCTCAATGGAGAATGAAGGGTCAGCTATGAGTTGATTCTGACTCAGGAAAATAAAAGAGAGAAGATAAATTTGTAATCCTTCTTAAAGTTATTGTTCAATGCTATCAAGTCATAACTGACTTGTAGCTGACCCCGTAGTGGGTTTTCTCAGAAGCTGTAAATGACACGAGAGGAGATTGCACATCTTTCTCCCAAAGAGCAACTGGTGGATTTGAACCATGTGCCTTTGGGTGGGCAGTGCAATTCCTTACCACTAGAGCACTACATCATTTCTGTTGTCGTCTGTTGCTGTCAAGTCATCCACCAGTGGTTGTCATGGCAACCCCACGTATAATGAAATGAAATGCTACCCAGTCCTATGCCATTCCAATTATGATTTGTAGAGTGGACCGTTCTGGTCTAAAGGCTCTGTACTTTCTAATTTTAAGAGATCTCTCTGAGTCTAGAAGCTCTGTTGATATCAAGCTCAGCATCATTGCTACCCACAAGCTTCCACTAACAGACACGATGCACAGAAAGTGTATTGACTGGGGGTTAAACAAGGGTCTCTCACACAGCAAGAGAGAATTCTACCACAGAATCATCACTGTCTGTGGAGGTTTTGTACCTATCACTGTAAGTAATTTCTGCCCCAGAGGGTTTGCACAAGGATGACATTAAAATTCATGAAGCATTCCATATTTTTACACAGCAACTGGGGTAAGATACATGGATATATTGGAGACCGTGAGATTGGCTCAAGATAAGGCAAGGTTCAGAGATGTTGTGCATAGAGTCGCTATGAGTTGCAGGCAACTCTATGGTGCACAAAAGCAATAACAATGATATTCATAGAAGCAGACTCCCACAACATTCTGCATTGGAGTAACTGGTAGGTCTAAACTATCTACCTTTTATTTAGTAGTAAAGGGCTTAACTATATATGGACTAGGTCCTATAAAACTTGGACCAGGTCTGCATGTACCTGGAGATGAAAATTTAAGAATGGTTGTAACTGCTGTTCTGTTATTTGCTACCTAGGAGTGAGAAGGCCCATCAGTGGGTGTGGAGACAAGAGGCTGTGTAGTGTAGATAGGTCTGAATTATTAGTGTTTTTGGGGGAAACTTGCATTACCTGTGGAGGACCCCACTTCCACCACCTCCTTCTAGACTCACCACTCCCTTTGTCCTCTAAAGAACAGTAAGCTGAATGAAATAGCTGGCAGGCCCTGGTTGGATTTTTCACCTAGCTAAGACCCCACTTAATTTAATGTTAGAGACATTAGTAATCTATACACTGCCTTGAAACAGTAAAATGAGGACTCCTTTGCAAGGTCAGAAGTGTTGGTCTGTCTGTTGTACTTAAGCAGGTTGCATGCAGTTAAGAGTCATTCAGGAATGTTTACCCTAAGAAATTTTTAAGACCTTCTTTACATTCAAGGCCAGAAGGCCAGAACTGCTGCAGTGTATCGTGTGACATCCAGCACAAAGGACTTAATAGGAATCCTAAGCTCCCCTGAAACTGTTCCTGTTGCTCTGGGCAAAGCCCGAATCAATGCCATGCATGAGTAACCCCTTCTAGCTCTCGGTTCCCATGGACTCTTAGATGCAGTGCTCTGTGGTTTAAATTAGAGGAGGAGATGTGCTTCCCACAAATTAGCTTTCTTGTTGATGTGGTGCATATTACAAGACTCCAACCTCTTGTTTTAATTTAAATCCATGTGCTGCAATTTTTATTTAATTTAAAACTAAATAGGAGCTGGGAGTTGCTGGGAAGAGGGGAAAAGCCAAGACCATTTGAGCCCTGAAGGCCTCCTCGCAACCACTCTGACTTGAGGATGTGGCAGCTGTCTTAACGAGTCCCAGTGCAGAACCACTGTGCGTGTCTGTACAGGTGAGAGAGCAGGACAATACCAGGGCAGACTGTAGGTGCTAGACAACATGCAGGAGAACACTGATTCCCGCATGTGTTGATTTCTGCTTCACTTGAAAGAAGATGTTGAAACCTGTTGTGTCCTTTCACATCGTGAGAAAGACATTTTACTAGGGAAATGTGACACGGTGTATGAATATAACAGAAAGCTTTATCCATAAATTCACATGTTGTTGTGTCCCATTGAGTTGGAACTGACCCATAGCTGACCCAGAGGCAGTAATTGCGTGGAAGAAAATTGCCCATCCTTCTCCAGCCGAGCAGCTGGTGGCCTTGAACCATGTGCCTTTGATATTGCAGCACAGCTTCTTATCACTAGACCACCGGAGCTCCCTAATAGTGGGTTATATAAAGAATTTCATCTGTGGCTGATTTTGCAGCTAATGTCCATTGCTCATTTGATTGTCCATTAGCACCATTCACTAACCTTCAGAGAGCTGCCAGCGCCAAAAGACTGGATGGAAGATGTGGGTGGAAAAGTTTAAGATCATTTTCTGTCAGTGTTCATGGTTTTCTGGTCTCCATTGTGAAAAGACATTACTATGAGAGTTGCCACTGCGGCTCCCAGAAGACCATCATTCCGTGGAAGGACTGCCTGAGAATCACTCCCTAAGTGGGAGGCCCTGCCAGTGCCTTTTTGTTGTATCAACTCTAAGACTTTGTTCAGAAGCCAGTTAGAGTCTTTGATCTTGTCCAGCTTGCATATCAATAGCATCTAGGAAGGTAGAATAAATGAATTCCCTGAAAGTGAAGAGCAGGGAAGGTCACTGTTACAATAATGAGAAAAATCAGGAATCTGTGCCTTTGGCTACACAGAATAGCGGAGCTCCATTAGGCCACCTTGATTGTCCTACAACTATTAGCAGCCCCTATGTAAGCAAGACAGCTCCATAATGGTGGGCATAGTTCAATGGTGATTAATTTTATAAAACATAATGTATGGGAATGATTATATGAAGTACAATAGGAATGAAGGATAGTGTGAAATGCAATGTATATGAACTTTGCAAGCAAATCAATATAAAATATGAATTGAAAAACAAAATAAGGACCTAAAAAAAAATGTGGTCCATGAACCAGCAACATCAGCATTACTTGGGAACTTGTTAGAAATGCTGTACTCAAATCTGCATTTTAGCACAATCTACAGGGGACTTAGATGCATGGCAATGTTCTGCATTTCCCCCCCTATTCTTGTCCCCCAAATTTCCCAAAACTGTCCCCTACCTGGGAGCCTCTCCATATCCATCTACCTCCATTGTCTTGCTCAGTTAATCCCTTGTATTCTTTGTATTTCACCTTAGATACCCTTTTCTCTAGGAAGCCTTCAAAACTCTTCAAGTCTGGGATGGCATTCCTCTCATCTGTTCTCATCACACTCATTATTTATGTTGTCCTAGTTCCCAACACACTTTGCAATAACTGGATTTGTTTGTCCATATCCATGTGTAGATTGGAAGCTATGGGAAGGCAACTGCTTAGCTGTTTGGTTCACTGTACACCTCCACACACTATCTAAAACAGAGTAAATAATCCACAGATGCTTGGTGGGTAGATAGGTAAATATTTGTTTATCATTTATAGATAGACAAACAGAAAAAAATAGATGATAGATCTATTGATTGATAGACAGCTAGAAAAATCATCATTGGCCCAGTCAAAATTTCCATTTTGCTGATGCTGCCACTTAAGGAACTATTGATTCATACAATATGTTTTACAAGCTGTTTTCACCTGGTTTTGAATCAGAAGCCTTGCATGTGTTAGGCAAATGTGGTGACCACCACATATATGGAAAAAGTGAATTCATGCGAGTCCACGAACACATGTGCATAGGCATGTTAAAAGTGCAAACACTTGTGCATAGGAGAACACAAATGCATATGCCTACAAGGCAGCTAATGTGAAAGCATATGCATACCAGAGCACATGCGCCTACGGAACAAAAAGGCAAACACATGCACGTCCATGAACCCAAACACAACATAAATGCATACCTGTATACGAGCATGTGCAAGTGAGCAAACTACAGGCAGATACTTATGCATATGTGTAAGGAAATTTTCAGAAAGTACCATATGAACAAGAGTTAATGTTAATGAATTATGAAGTTCAAGCTCACTGAAAGCGTTAGCAAAAGCAAGGTCCCCTGGAATAAATAAGATAAATGGAATACCAGTTGGCATGTTTCAACTAACAGATGCAGCCCTGGATGTGCTCACCTGGAAATGTAGCAGACCTGGCCAACTACTGGAAGGGATCCATATTTGTGTTCATTCCCAAGAAAGGTGATCCAACATCTTGTGGAAATTATAAAATAATATCATTAATATTTCATGCAGGCAGAATACTGTTGAAGATCATTCAAAAATGACTAGACCATTGACAGGAAATTACTAGAAGTTCAATCTGGCTTTAGAAGAAAGCATGGGTATCATTGCTGATGTCAAATGGATTTTGACTGAAAGCAAAGAATACCAGAAGAATGACTATGAGTGTTTTATTGACTATGCAAAGACATTTTACTTTGTGAATCATAACAAATTTTGGCTAGCAGTGAGAAGAATGAGTATCCCAGAACACTTGATTGTGTTGATCTGAAATCTATACTTAGATGAAGCTGTTCTGAACTGAGCAAGGAAACACCACATGGTTTATAATCAGAAAGGGTGTGTCAGGGTTGTATCCTTTCTCCATACCTATTCAATCTGTATGCCAAGCAAATAATTAATGAAGCTGAACTCTATGGAGAAGAATGTGGCATCAGGATTAGAGGAAGACTAACCAATAACCTGTGTTATGCAGAGGACAAAACCTTGCTTCCTGAAAGTGAGGAGCATATGAAATACTTGCTGCAGAAGATCAAGGACTGCAGCCTTCAGTATTTATTTCATCTCAACATCAAGAAAACAAAGATTCTAGCTACAGGATCAACAGTCAACATTATGATATGTGGGGAAAGGATTGACACTGTCAATGATTTTATCTCACTTAAATTAACAGTCAACACCCTTTTTACCAGTTGTCAAGAAACCAAGAGATATATTACATTGAGGAAGTCTCATGTCAAGGGCCTCTTCAAAGTCTTGAAGAGCAATGATGCAAGTTTGAAGACAAATGTCTGCCATATTCAGGCCACGGTCTTCTCAGTCACCTGCTACACCTCAGAGAGCTGGAAAATGAATAAAGATTACAAAAGAATTGATGCCTTTGAGTTGTGGTGCTGAAGAAGAGTACTGAATATCCCATGGACTGCCAAAAGAACAAACAGATATGTCTCAGAAAAAGTGCAGCCAGAGTGCTTCGTGGAGGCATAGCTTCATCTTTCATTCTTTCATACTTTGGACATGTATCTAGGTGACTCTTCCTTGTAAAGAGCATCATGCTTGAAAAGATGGAGGGGTCAGCAAAGGAGAAGAGGACCACCAACAAGAGGGATTGACGTGGTGACTGCACCAACGGGCTTGAATATGTCAGAGATGGTGAAAATGGCACAGGAAGGGTAGGGTTCAGTTTTGTTGTTCATAGGGTCACTATGAGTCATACTCAACTTGCATGACAACAGCCACCATATGGGGAGCTCTGGTGGCTTAGTGATAAGGGGTCGTGATGCCAACCCAAAGGCACTCAGTTTGAATCCACCATTCACTCCAATGGAGAAAGATGGGCAATCTCTTCCTATGTGATTTACTGGCTCTGAAAACCCACTAGAGCAACAGCTATGAGTTGATTCCAACTTGATGGAATTCTTATGATAGGAGTCTAGAACCTTCATCCCAAACTGGCATTTTAGGTCATTTGCCACCCAATCTTACCCAGTAATTTTAGGAAAAGAGATTACCAAATGGAAACAAATTGAGAGAAGAAAATTTATTTACTCACTTCTGGCTGAAATAAAAAAAAACCAAAACGTTCCTATTACTGATATGAGAAAACATTGTTTATACTTTCTTAAGAGTAGATTTAGATATGATAATTTTAAAGCTTGCTTTGTGTTGGGTTAAGTGTTTCTTTTCCAATTAAAATCTAATTAATAACCCTAGGACTTTCTAGTAATTTAAACCAAGAATCAGACTAAACACAGCTTCAAAGCTTAAGAAAAGAGGTTTCTTAAGAGGTTTATTTGATATTCTGAGCCCCTCTAAACAGTAGGACTTTTCCTTTTCTCCTTTCTTATGTGGGTCATATTTCCAAACAGAGTCAGTCTGTATGACACTGCTATATGGGCCAGGGCAAGGGGCTGTCAAACATCCTTACTCGGAAAGATCAAAGACTACACAGACTTCAATATGGGTTACATTTCAACATCAAGAAAACAAAAATCCTTACAATACACAACATTGTGATAGACAAAAGATTGAAGTTGTCAACAATTTAATTTTATTTGAATCCACAATCAACACCCATGATAATGTTGTTGTTAGGTGCCATCGAGTAGATTACAGCCCATAGTAACCCTATGAACAACAGATCTGAACCCTATTCAATTCTATCCCATCCTGTCCTATCCTGTGCCATCCTCACACATCCTAACATACAAGAACCAATTTTGGCAGTCACCATGTCAATCTATCAACATCTATGACAATCTATCGAGGGTCCTCCTTTCCTTTACTGTCTCTCTCCAAGAAATAACCTCTCCTAGAAACATGCCCAAAGTATGTAAGGCAATGCTTTATCATCTTTACCACCAAAGAGCATTCTGGCTGCACTTTATCCAAGACATATAAGAAAACCCTATGAATAGTAGAGGGACACAGATAGTAATAGTTGTAGTAATCTATGGTAGTAGCAGTCAAGAAATAAAAAAAAGATATGCTGCATTGGGAACATCTGTGATCAAGGACCTCTCCAAAGTGCTGGAGAGCAATGATGTCAGTTTAAAAACTTGATTCAAATGGTTGCACCATTTTACAATCCCACCAACAATGTGTAAGAGTTCCTTTCTTGCCACATCCTCTCCATCATCTTTTACTTGCTGCCCTGTTAAACTTTACCATTGTCACTGGAATGAGATGGCAATTTGGCACTTCTTCAAAACGATGAACATAGAATTCCATATGGCCCAGCTATATTACTTGGAATATACCCTGAGAATATGACAACTGAGGCACAAACTGAGATTTGTACACCAATGTTTACAGTAGCATTATTCACCATCCTAAGAACATGGAAACAGCCCAAATGTCCAACCACAAACGAATGCATTGGGAAATTATGGTACATTCACACAATGGAATACTATGCAGCATGCAGGAGCAATCACTTTGTAAATTATTTCCTAACTTAGGAGGGACTGGAGAGCATTGTGCTGAGTGAACTAACTCAGTCCCACAAGGATAAATATTGTATAAAAACATTATTGCAGAATGAGTATAACGATCCAGGAGGGGTGGAAGAGGCTGGAAGCAGAGGGATGGTGGATGTGCAGGAGGAGGTTGGATTAATCATTAGTTGTACAATTTATTGGGTGGGAAGGTGAAAGAAATTGAAATAATTTGATTGAATTTGAATTAGAGCTTTGTAAATAAACTAGTAGGGGAAAAAAGTTGTGAAATGTGAAATAAAAACAACCCAAACTTGATTCAAGCCATGATATTTTTAGCTGCTTCCCATGCATCTGAAAGTTGAACAATGAATAGAAGATTGAAGAAGATTGGATTATGATGTTGAAGAAAAGCAAAGAATATCCCATGAACTGCGCATGAACAAATAAATCTGTGTTGGAGGACATTGCAATCAGATTGCTCCTTAGAGGCAAGGAAAGGGAGACTTCATCTCACATATCTTGGGCATGTTTTCCAAAGAGTCCAGTCCTTGAAATAAGGTGTGCTGGGGAAAGTGGAGGATGAGTGAAAAAGAGGAGAATGCTTAATGAGATGGATTGACACAGAGACTGGAACATTGGGCATGATGGAGATTTTGAAGATGGTACAGGATACAGGAAAGTTCTGATTGGTTCTTCATAGGGTAGCTATGAATTATAGTAGACTTGAGGAGACCCAACAACAACAAAGCCCCAAATCCCAACTTCCTCTCACCCCATCAACTATTGCCCCTCTCTACCTTGGTCATGTATTTGAACAATTCATTTATCCACTGTCTAGCCAGTAGAAAGCCACGACCCAGCAATTGGTGAATAGGCTTCATCTTCAGGGAGGTGAGCATCCACTGAGCCCCCAGATCTCTTCGGTGGTACCCACTGAGGCCAAGTTTAGGCATCTGTGAGCAAATTAGAAGAAAGTCTTCTGGGATCATTCAATGGATCAGCGCTAATCAGTCTATATAGGCAATGAGCCATGGACATGTTTTAACTGGCCTGTCCAGCACCACAGGAGAAGTCCTCTTGGAGCCTGAATAACCAGCATCAGCGAGGCTATGACAAGGCTAACAAGCACAGTCAACTGGTGGGGACTACAGAGCCCATTAAGCACTCATAGTTTGGAATGCTGAAAAATTTTATGTGATTGTGATTCATTCAGAACATCGAAAGCAATAGCTTAGAACTGTGGGCCAGCACATATAGTTGTCTCCTCTCATTATTAGGTTAATGCATTATCATTCTTAATTTAACTCCAATGTAAATTCACAATGAAAATAGCTAGCTTTTGCATTTTTAAACAACAAATTAGCTTTCGCTATTTTGCATAACGCAATTATTTTCTCAATAGTAACTGCTCGTTTTGAAGAACTGCAGTCAGCGCAAGGTCGCAATCAGGTTCAGTCATTCAGATCTACATGATTAACCCTCTCCAAGCCTCAGCTCCCTGATGTTGTTGTTGTTGTTGTTGTTGGCTATCCTGACCCATAGCCTACCCCCCCACGGGGTTCTCAGAGGCAGTTTAATAGCACAGGAGGCAATTGCTCATCTTTCTCCCATGGAGCAGCTGCTGGATTCAAACCATGTGCCTTTGGGGTGTTAGTGCAGTTCCTTAGTGCTAGCCACTAGAGCTCACCAAATAGTAAGCTGTAAAATAGGGAGCTCAGGTGGCCTAATGGCAAAGAGCTGTGCTGTGATCCCAAAGACATGCAGTTCAAATCTACCAGCTGCTCTGCAGGAGAAAGCCGAGCAGTCTCCTCCTGTGTCTCTGAAACTGCCTCTGAAAACCTGCTGGAGGGTCAATTATGGGTCAGTTCCCACCAAGTGGTACACAACAGCAGCAATGAGGTAAGTTTAAGGATCCCTGGTGTTAGAGTTTTGGGCTGTTAACCAGGAGGTCATCAGTTCTAATCTATCAGCTACCTCTTGTGAAACAGACAATCTCCTGTATGTAATGAGTGTCAGGCTTGGCCACCTGATGGACGTTTGCTGTGGGTCAGAATCCACTTGACCGCTTTGGGTTTGGGGTCTTTTTGATAATAATTAGATCAGATGGCCAATGTAGAAAGACCAATTGGAAACGCATTATACAATGCCTGGTACAGGCTCAGCCAGCAAAGAGACACATTGCAAATGGAAGCTTCCTTTGCTCTCTTTAACCACCATGGATGGCAAGTCAGCCATGATGCACTTTCAAGGAGATTTATGCAAACTCCACTTCTCTTGGGAAAAAAAATCTTCTATCAGAAATTTAAGTTTTCATCCCAAAGAAAAGTTGGTTGTTAAATCACTGCCCATCACCACTGAGGAAGCTGCTAGGTGTGTAAGTACCCCCTTACCTGTGGAGACAAAGACCAACGTTGCCTCCTTCCCCCTTAAGGATGATTGCCGGTCATCAAGTGTTGGTTCCAGGAATGACTTATTCCCACCATTAATACGTGAATCAAAATGTCATAAATTACCAGCTTTTGTGAGTGCAATATCTTTCTTTCTGGGGCAAGTTGGCATATATAAAATATCACATTTATCAGTATGTAAAAGTGGTATGATTATGTCAACAACCATAAAGAGCTGGGGCAGGTGAGTCAATGTCAATTACATGATAGCCCCACAGGTGTCGAGAACTAAGCTCCAAGGGTGTTTAATAGATGGGGTTTGGGGATGTAGACTTATACTAAGCCTTCCTTCTGAAGCATCTCTCAATGAACTTGAACTTACAAACTTTTGGTTAGCAGCCATGAACATAACTCCTTTGCATGACCCAATGTGCTTCAGATAATAAGAACCAACCGAAAACTGACCCTCTGGCAAGTTTTCAGAGACAGTTAATCACAATCACACAGGAGGAGACTGCCCATTCTTCTCCCTTGGAGCAGCTGATAGATTTGAACTTTGTACCCTCAGGATTGTAGTGCAACTTCTTGCCACTAGGTCACCATCTTGTTGTTGTTCTTGTTATGTGTCGTCAAGCTGCATGCAACTCAACAACCCTATATTTACAACAGCCCTAAAACATGCTCTACCCTGTGCCAACCTTGTCATCTCTGATACATCTACCCCTATTATCCCAGTCATTGAATAAATCCATCTCATTGAGAGTCTTCCTCATGTGCTCTGTCTCTCCACCCTCCCAAGCATGATGTCCCTCTCCAAGGACTAATCCTGTCATGCAACATGTCCAAGTATGTCAGATGAAGCTTCAGAATCCTTCCCTCCAAGGAGCAGCCTGGCTTCACCCTCTCCAGTATGAACTTATTTGTTCTCCTAGCCATCCATGGTATATTCAATACTCTTCTACAGCTCAAAGGCATCAATTCTTCTTCTATCAGCCCTAGTCATTGTCCAGCTTTCTGACGCATAGCAAATAACTACAAAGACCATGGCCTGTGTCAGGCATACCTTAGTCTCCAAGCTGACATCATTGCTCTTCAGTACTTTGGAGAGGTCTCTGACAGCAGACTTTCCCAATGCAATTCGTCTTTTAATTTGCTGCATGCTGGTACCAAGAGTATTGACTGTAGAGCCAAACAAACTGAAGCTGTTAACAATCTCAATCTCTTCACCATCTATCATGATGCTGCCAATTGGCCCAGTAGTGAGAATTTTTGTTTTCTTGATGTTGAGCTAACCTTCTGCAGCAAGTTCTTCAGGTCCTCCTCAGTTTCAGCAAGTAGGGTTGTGTCATCTGCATAATGCAGATTGTTGATACGTCTACCTCCAATCCTGAAGCCACATTTCTCCTCATAGAGCTCAGCCTCCCAGATAACCTGTTCTGCATATAGATTAAAAAGGTATGCAGAAGGATACATCCCTGGCGCACAACCTTCCCAGTTTTGAACCATGCAGTGTTTCATCTTTCTGTTCTGATGACTACCTCCTGACCAAGTATAGGTTTCACATAAGCACACCAAGTGTTACAGAATTCCAATTCTTCAGACCATCCTATTTACTGAGAGTGTGCAGTTAACAAGCCCCTGGGAAACACTGAGTAGTGAAAAGGGACAATCTAGGCTACCTGTCACCTCTCCCTGCATCCTAAGGGGTTATAGGAAAGTAAGTCAATGCACAATTTCTTTTAGGAACTTTCCTGTACATTTAGATCTTTTAGGATGCTTGTAGTGTTACCATAGGTTTGGAATATTGGATTGACAGTCTTGGCTAATTGACTCTGAGTCAAACAGAGACCAGATTATTTTCCCCTGTTGTCTGCCTGAATTTACCTACTGATTACCTGTTTATTTTGGCATTGAGTAGACATAATCTTAAAAAACCATAAACATAAGCAAACCAAGTTCAAAAGATGAAATAAATCAGTGCCAGACACAATTCCCTCTAATTTTGCCCTCAGGTCCTGTAAACAGAGTTCAAAAGAAGTCAAAATGATTGACTGTTTGGCTATGGAATATGTGCAAATGAGGCAAAAGCAATTGCGTTACAGAATGCCTTGCACTAAATTTCCATAGGAATGTTAAGTCATTTGGACGTTTTCAACATTGTCGTGAGTACCTTTGGGAGGTTTGAATGCTGTTTTTGCAGCCCCACTTCCTGATCCAATGGCTCTGCTAGGAAGACTTTCCCCAAGGCCTGGAAAGTTCTGAAGGAATTATGGTTCTGTAACTAGAAAGAGGGAGACACCAGGGGAGCATCCTGCTAGGTATGAGTCACGGCCTTTCTCCTTTCCCTCCATCCCCTCCTGCAGGACCCTCACTTGTTCTCATCACCTACCTGCCTGCAGGGTCCCCAAAACGTTTCACTTCACTTTCTTGGCACTGATGTAAAACGCCACAAGTGAATGTGCCCATGTGTTAACAATCATTTAAAATCACTCGCCCCGCTCCCTCCCCAAGGTAAGAGTGGGTGTTCTCCTTCCTCAGTTGTCTTCCTGGCATGGAACTCAGTTTGGCTGCCTGAAGAAATGGAAGTTTTGACTGGAGAATCAAAACCAAATCAGTTTATTCACAGCACGCAGCTGAGAAGACCGTGGTTTGGATCATGTGCACCTCTGTCTTTTAGACTAAGACTCCAACTCAAAGTGGCCCACGGAAGTGTTCCATGTGGTTTTCAAGCCTGTGCATACCTGCAAGCAGACTGCCTTTGGACGCCTGTTGAATTCAAACCACTGACTTTTTGGTTAGTAACCTAGCTTTTTAACCACTGCACCAGCTTAGTAAATCAAGAGTAAGCAGATCATTGGAAGGGCACAGGGGCAGGCTGAGGAATCCTGAAATTAAGAATCTGTAAAGAGTAACCTCTTTCAGATTCACATGTTAGCCAGAGGAGACCCTCATGATGCCACTGAAAAGCAGCGTTTGAGACCAAACCCATGTTTTCCAAATTCTAGATGGAAGCTAGAAAAGAAAAGGACTTTTAAGATGAAATAAAACTCTTACGGTCACCTTAAAATGAAACAAAAACAAATCAGATTTGTTTAGGGAGGAGGCATAGAGAACTCCATTTTGAGAGGAGGGATTTAGAGCTGTAGTGTCCCTGATAACGAAGAAAGGGGCAGAGTCAGAAGATGATAGAAGAAACGAGAAGGAAAAACAGATGCAAAATGCTGACAGTAAAATATTAATAAAATTGATCTTTAACTCATAGCTGACCCTCCAGCAGGTTTTCAGAGCCATTAAATTGCGCAGAAGGAAACTGTCCGTCCTTCCTCCCAACATGGATTCAAACTGCATGCCTTTGAGGTATTACAGTGCAGTTTCTTACCACTAGGCCACCAGATCTTCCCTTTAGAGACTAATATAGTAAAATGTCATCTCACATACAAGTTGGGCAAGTTGTCAGGTGGTCCCACTCTTTGGAAGAAGACCCTATGCTGGGAAAAGCAGAAGGACACTGGAAGATGAGAAGCCCTTCATTGAGATGGATTACTACTACAGTGAGGACAACAGTGAAGTTCATTACGATGGCACAGGATTCTGTAAGGTCTCAATCTGTCATACGCAGGGTCCCCATGAGTTGGAGTTGATGCAGAGACCCCTAACAATGACAACGGGTTTAATAACTAGCTGTCCCATGTGCTGTATTAAGCTTGGACAAACCACTTCATCTCTTCCAATTCCTATTTCCTCATCTGTTCAAAAAGCTGTAGAGAATCAAAGGACAGGCTAAACTTCTGTTACACATTTTTAAAATAAAGTTGTTTATAGTTGCCATTGAGTTGATGTCAGCTCATAATGGCCTGGTGTGTGTCAGAGCAAATCTGTCAGGGTGGTTTGTCAAGGCCCTGACCTTTCAGAAGTAGATTGGCAGGCCCGTATTCCAAGGTTATTCTGCATAAATTCTAACTACTAGCCTTCTAGCTAATACTCTAATGTCTAACTATTTTTGCCACTCAGGGGTAAAAAAATTAAAAACAGCAATAAAAGCACATTGTTCTTGTTGTTGTTTGGTGCCATTATATAAGCTACAACTCATAACCCCCCTTGGTACAACAGATCAAAACATTGCCTCTCCTCTCCCATCCTCTGAGTCTCTACAATGCTCAAGCTTATTGTTGTAATCATGGTATTATACCTTCCTCCTTTTTGCTGATCATCCACTTTTCCCAGCTTGATGTCTTCTTCCAAGGACAACCTCCAAACCCTGACAATAAGCCCGAAGTATTGAAACAAGATTTCCCATCCTTGCCTCTAAAGACTGTCTTTCTTACACTTTCTTCCGAGACAATTTTTTTTTCTTTTGGCAGTTCCTGGGGTGTTCAATATTCCCACCAACACTACAGTTCAAAGGCATCAATTTTTCTTCAAACTCCCAATAGTCTGTGGCTGAATCACAGGAGTGCTTTTTCAGGCTTGGGTCAAAGTCAAGGTGTGATGTTAACACGGGAGGGCAAAGGCATACAGTGACTCAGTTACAACCACAGTCTTTCCACCTATGGTTTCATAATTGCCCGAGACATAGATTCAAGAAGTCTGGCTCCTGAAACAGCTGTATGAGAAACATCTGAGAAATTGTCAGAAATGCAAATAAATTCTCAGGTGCTCTCCTTGACTCGATCTCTGAGAGAGAGCTGCCCACCAGCTGAGTCTGAGTAGGTCCTCTAGATGATTCTGACCGATCAACAGTTTGAGGACCACAGCTATAGGGCTTACCATGACATGCATCCAGCTGGCAGAAGGGAACCGAGACCTTCACGAGAGAGGAAGAACATCCTTCTTAAAAGCTTTGGCAAAGAGTGTAGAAACAATACTTGGGTTCTTATCGCACTCCTGTAATGCAGTCATGTGACCACACCTAGCTTCAAGGGATGCTAGAAATGGTGGTAGCTGTGGCCATGGAGCCACTGTGGATGGAAAGAGCAGAGTTTGGTATACAGAGTGCCATCTTAGCTAAATTAGTCCCCTGCAGTAGGAACATTGTCCCCACTTGTAAAGCTCCTAGGAGGAGGGGTGGACATTTCAAGATTTCAAAGAAGTCTTTTCTTGTGAAGACTCAGCCATTGAAATCTTAAGGTTCATAGTCAATTCTGACCCATGTGGGGATCACCATGAGTTGAAGCTGAGTTAATAGTGAATGGCGTTATTTTCTGTAAAATGGGTACGATGATAATGTTACTTGATAGGTTATTCGAAGGATAGATGATATACAAATTGAGTGTTTAGCTGTGTGTCTGACACATACTAGATGCTCATTTTGTGGTAGATATTATAGTTGCTGTTGTTAAATGTCATCAAGTTGTAGGTAACTCATAGCGACCCTATGAATGAAAGTCCTCAACACTTGTGTGACTTTCATCCTTTCTCCAGTTTCATACTGTTTGCGGAGGCAAGCTATTTATGGAAATGGGTGCCATTCCTGCTCCCAAGCTAGTTTTAATCGGGGAGCTCCACTAAACACTGTCCACCATGGGTAAAACAAGCTTGGAAGCGGAGTGGCGTCCACTTCCATAAATAGCTTGCCTCTGGAAACCCTGTGAACCTGGAGAAAGGATGAAAGTCACACAAGTGTTGAGGACTTTCATTCACAGGGTTGCTATGAGTCGCCTGCGACTCGACTCGATGGCATTTAACAACAACAACAACAACAACAACAACATCAACAGAGAGCAAGCAGTTGGCCTAGTGGGCAGAAAGTGATGCTACCAAGCCAAAGGTGGGTGATTTTTAATCCATGGCCCTCAGGTCTGTTTTTCATTGTTTTTGGTCAAACATTCTTTTAGGTCGTATAGCCCTGATGTGTCCACTTGCCATACCAAAGTAACTTGTAGGTATTATTACCCAATTTCTATTTTAAAAAAGGATGAGTGTTTGTATTACAAAGAAAGACTTAGGATAATTGTATTAAAATGTTAACAATGGGGCAGGGAAGGTTTTTCACCACTGTACCTATTGACACTGAGCCTTGAGCCGAACAATGCTTTGTTGGGGTGAAGGAGTAGAGCATGGTCTTCTGCATTAAGGAGTACTTAGCAGCAATCCTGGCTTCTACTCTAGATGAGGTGACACCTATAGGTGTTAGTGTCACAGGGTTATTGTCACATCCAAAAATGCCTCCAGACATTGTCAAATGTCCCAGGCACAGGGATGGAGCAGGGAGGAACCATAACCAGTGGAGGGTCACTGATCTAAACACCAAATTTAGAAGCTGGCATTTGAATATAACTGACACTTGCATACAATTTCCCTATAAATTGGTTAGTGCTCTTGGAGAATGTTGGCTCTTCTCATCTCTTTTTTGTCTTCCTCTTGAAACCCTCTGTTGAGGGTTTAAGCTACTGATAAAGATTAATTCACAATTTATTACCACATCCACCTTGCCTACTTAAAAATAAACCTCCAAAGTCAGAGGCTTCTCTGCATGTTGACTTCAGAGCTGTTACAGAGATAATCCTATTTACAATTGCCCTTCCTGGCTGCCCAGGGTTTCCAAAAACAAACTTCATTTTATGCAAAAATATACTGGAGTTATGCTATATTCCTTCTCAGTAGCCTTACATTTAAATGATTCACGTTCAGGAAGAGAAGTGAAGGAGAGAAAGTTGTACTTGTTTAACGCAGACTTAGGTTCCAGAAAAACTCAATTTATTTTTGAATGCAGAAGATTTTTCCACTGAAACAATCTGCTGGCTTCACTTCTATGTGATAAAATGATGCTGAACTGAAAATGGAACTGTGTACAAGGTTGAACTCTCCTGGAAAATGTATTTGGAAACCAGACTGACATTTTTGTTGAAAGTAGTTACCCTTTGCAAGGTTGTGGGATTTGAGTGAAGGTAAAAGCAATGCATAATTCTACTGCAAAACCAAACCAGTATTTTGTTAACTAGATTAATGGTAAAAATGTATTCCATCTTGAAAAGAGAATAAAGTCAGAATGCAATAGATTATGTGCCTACGTTTAAAAAAAAAAATCTGTGGGACATTTATTCTAACAAAGGATGGTGTGATGTCTCAGTGGGTAAAATGTGGTCTGGCCAAACCAAAGGTGGGCAGTTTGAATTCACCAGCTGCTTCTTCAGAGTTCTTTTTGTTAGGTGTCATCAAGCTGATTACAACTCATTGTGACCCTCTGAACAACAGATCTCAACCCAGTCCTATTCTGTGCCATCTTCACAATTTCTGACACACCTGAACTCATTACCACAATCACTGTGTCAATCCACCTGGTCAGGGGTCTGCCATTATTTGCAATCCTTCCATCTTCCCAAGCATAGTATCCCTGTCCCAGTTATAGCTTTCCCTAGCAGCATGCCCAAAGTATGTAAGGAGGTAAAGCTTTATCATGCTTGCCTCCAAGGAGGACTCTGGCTACACCTTCTCCAAGACCTAGCTGTACTTTTGACAGTCCATGGGATATTCAGCAGTCTTCTCCAACACCACAGTTCAAAGACATCAAGTCTTCTTCTGTCATCCTTACTCCACTATCCATCTCTCAGATGCATACCAAGTGACTAAAAAGACCAAGGCGTGAACAAAGGCCACCTTAGTTCTCAAACTATAATCTCCTTCCATACAATTTACAGCCTCTGAAAATCCACCGGAAGGTCAGCTATGAGTTGATTCTGACTCAACAGCAATGAGTTTGGTTTTAGCCATTTCCTTGTGGGTTCCAATTGAGCTTCCAAGCCCCAAACATGACTATTGCTTTCAACATTCATTGAGGCTTTCAGCCAGCCAGTGAGCTCCTTGAAGACTGTAAGGCATTGTTGTAACACTGTGGATATTATCGTGAACATGATGGTAAGGGGTCGGTCTTTACAACCCTCATTTTTACTGGAGGGAAACAGATCTTAAAGGTTAAAAAAATAAGCATTGCATATTAACGTCCTGTTGTTGTTAGGTGCCATTGAATTGATAACGATTGGTAGCAACCCTATCAACAACAGATCTAAATCCTGTCCTATCCTGTGCAATCCTCATCAGGCTTGAGCCCATGGCTGCTGTCACCATGTCTGTCCATCTCGTTGGGGGTCTTCCTCTCTTGCTATAATAGAAATATCACTTGTGGAGGGCTTTAAAGAGTAACAATTGTTCTCTTCCAGTTCAGGGGCCTTGAATTCAGAACTCAGGGCACCAGCTCTAGATAGAGACAGATTCTTATTTCTTTCAGGTACTTGAGGTCCACTGTACCTCAGTTACTAGCTTATCTTCAGATGACATATGTCTTACAACCATATTTGTGCTGTTTTCCTGTGTAGAATGAACTCTGTAGTAATAAGATTTAAGGAACATCTTTCACTGATACAACCTTATTAACATAATAAAGAAACCCCTGCTCCGAAAAAAAAAAAATATTATCTCCACAAATACAGGATTAGGGTTCCAATACATATGTTATCGTTGTTTTGCTACTGTTAGATACCATCGAGTTAAATTCAACTCATAGTGGTCCTTTAAACAGCAGATCTGAACCCTGTCCTATCCTGTGCTGTGCTCACACAATTCTCAAATCTGAGCTCATTGTCACGGTCTTTCTCACTTTTGACAAGCAATATTGTGTCATCTGTATAATGAGGGTTATTGATGAGACTTCCTCCAATCCTCTTTATAGAGTCCAGCTTCTCAAATAATTTTCTCAGCATACAGATTGAATAGGAATGGAGAAATGATATAACTGGTGTAACCCAAATCCACACCCTTCTTAATTTTAAACCATGTAGTTACATAATGCGTATGTCAGGGGGATAGAATTCTAATAATAACGCGGGTTAATTTCCGGTAATGTGAAGTGCAGCGATGGATAGACAGAAAGCACTTGAGTAGAAGTGAGATTCAAATGGTCAGGGATTGTGAGACCAAATGGTCAGGGTAGCTTTTCTGGGAACTGAGATCATGAGACAAAGCCAGGGAACAGCCTGGGAGGAAAGCTGGATGTGGGCAGAACAGCTAGTACAAAGGGCTTGAGGCAAAAAATGAACTTAGTTCAAAATAAACTTTGCTTTCCTACACTATTCAATCTCTCAACTATCTTTTCATCTTCCTACATTCTGCAGCGAAAAGACCCAAACCTCTCCCCTGAACTTCTCTATCCAAGCACCCACTCTCTACTTGGATGACTAACAGGCATCTCAGTTTCACTGTGGCCCAAATATAACTTTTGATCCCCTCCACACAGTCAAACCTCACCTCCCAAGACTCCCACCAATCCTTGCACCAGCCATAAACCCATAAAGTCCTCTCTCCCTCTCATACCATTCATTTGACCCATACACAAACAATATCTACCTATGTTACCCATAAAGCGGTGACCACTCCCACCGCTTTCAATACCCTCACTTGACTCTGAACCACTTTCACTCCTTCCCTCAGCTCAAGCAGCAGCCTCCTCACTGGCCTCCTCCTCTTGCCTAGAAAGAATTTGTTCTCCATGTCAGAGCCAGAGTGATCTTTTCAGCATGAAAAGGACAGTAGCACTATACTGCCCAAAATCCTCCCAAAGTTTTCCACTTCAGGATAACATTTGATAGCTTTGCTAAGACTAAAAGGCCCAGCATTATGGGGCTTGGTTACCTCTCTGGCATTATCTTCTCCTCCCTCACTCTTTCTACTCCAGTTCCGCTGGCTGCCTTGTTCCTCACATGTGCCAGGCACTCTCTTGCCTCAGAGCTTTTGCACTTGCTCTTCCCTCAGCCTGGAATGCTGTCCTCTCAGATATCCACATGACGTCTCCTTCATCTCATGTAGACCTCTGCTAAAGTATGGCATAGTCAGAAAGACCTTCCTTACCACTCACAGTCTTTCTCTATCCCTTTACCTTGCTTTCCTTTTCTTCAAAACACTCTACATAGTACATGTGTATAGGTTTATCTTTCTAGAGTTACTTTTAAACTTTTTAAAAGCAAACACTGCCTCTTGTTTACTTCTATCCCCTGAAGCCTGAATGAAGGAATGAATGGATACCACATTCATATCTACTGGGACTGAAAACCACTGTAATTGTTCCTTTTAAAAGGACTTACTGAGTTTTGTGTTCTGGATGGTCTGGGAGATATAAAAACTGTATAAGGAAGATGTAATTCCAAGTTTTTAAAAGGTTAAGAATTGGAGGGAAAGGGCAAACCACATTAAACCCTAAATCACCTCAGTCTATGATTCAATAATACCAGTACTACAAGTACTACGTTTTATATGATTTCTAAGAAAGAAAACAATGTGGACTGAAATGTTCCAGGAAAGCTTTGTAGCGAAGCAGCAGGGAGAAAGGTAGTTCATACGGTAAAGCTGGTAGAGGCCAAAGGCTAGAAAGAATTCCAGGAGAAGAGAAACAAAGAGTTAATCCAGTGATCAAGGCACAATGCAAGGATAATTATTTGGGAAATAAGGAAGTTCCATAAATTATTATAATGTGCACTTCTAGTTATAGGTAACAAGGCTAGTCTTACAACTTCCATTTGCAAATGAGGCTTATGATCATGTACCTATCATAGGCAAACCTAAAAATCCCAAGTCTCTTTTTACTTTCAGTGTACAAAGCTGTTGAGAGTTTTAATTAAGAAGTTAAGCTTGCAGAAATAATTAGTCAGCCATTATATTAACATAGGACTTTACCAATCACTTTACCATAGGAAATTTGGAGTCATAAAGAATTGGAAAATTCTTTCACTCATTGACTTGTTCAGTAAATGTTTTCTAAACACCTACTGTGTGTTTGATATTGCTCTAGGAGTTGTGATTAGCCATTCATCAGAATGTCATGTATTAATAAATCTGGTTTGTACAATGAAGATAGTTCTAGTGGCTGAGTGCCAAGAGGTTGTGCTACAATGCAGAAGCCATGGGGTTCAAGGCCACTAGCTGCTCTATGGGAGAAAGAAGAGCAATCTCCTCCTGTTCGATTAACTGCCTCTGAAAACCCAGTGGAAGGTCAGTTATGGATTGGTTCCAACTCTATAGTACAACAACTATGAAGATACAGGTATTTCAGTTGAGACTCTGATGATCCATAAAGAAAGCAGTGTTTCAGTTGAGCTCTGAAGATTCATTAGAATTAGGTGACCTTTTGGGTATAGCTATGGTGAAAATAACTTGAAAGAATTTGGGTGAGATAAAAGAATTCAGGCAGCTTCTCTACCCATTCGTTTGTTGATGGGCATTTAGGTTGTTTCCAACTACTTGCTATTGTAAACAAAGCTGC
>NW_006399908.1:2787167-2788258 GCF_000299155.1 Elephantulus edwardii | reverse complement strand
GTGGGTGGCCAATCCTTCTTCCTAGTCTGTCTTAATCTGAATGTTCAGATTTAGAGGAGTATCTGACAGACAGCAATTTGTGGGGCAGTTAAATAAGAAATATAAAAATTCGATCTGCTGATATATCCTCTTTGATCTTTCTCTGATAGGTTTGCGAGGAGCAATAGCCTTTGCCTTAGCTATTCGTAACACAGAATCTCAACCCAAACAAATGATGTTCACCACCACGCTGCTCATCGTATTCTTCACTGTCTGGGTATTTGGAGGAGGAACTACCACCATGCTCACTTGGCTTCAAATCAGGTCAGTGGAATTCTCTAACAAGGAAAATCATTATGAAAAAGGCAGTGCTGTTCGATTTCAGGTGTTGCTGACTTGATCAAGGATACAGAGACAAACATGTATGTTAACCAACTCAGGAGTGAAGTTAGCCTTCAATCTCTAGGCATAACAGGGATTACATAACGGCCAATCAAACTGACTTTTCCATGGACTCCTGTAATTCCAGGGTGATGCCTGTGTGCTATATGTCAATGCAAATGAATTTGCTTATCTAGTAACATTAGTAGATACTGATAAAACATTATTTCTTAATCTATTAACATTCAACACCTTTATTCAGTGCTGCATAATAATATACTATGTGACCACAAAGAGAAAGATGTGAGTCTTGTCCGAAAGATACTTATTGCCCAGCATAACAAAGAAAGAATCCGTTATCCAGCATGGAGCTGCCTCACTAGCGCACCCAGTGGTCTACAAATTCTTGTGGTGAGATAGGACTCATCCTTGGCTTTTATTTTTAATTTTTTGTGGGTCTCGATGTGTATGTGTGTTTTATTTTCAATCCTTTGCACCACTAAAAGCAGAACGAGAGACACAGGATAGCATTAAAAATATTTAAGTGGTGGATGATTAGCGACACATTCAACCAGGAATAGGAAAAGGTGCCCAGGATGCCAGTTATGGAGTCTCTGAAAACTATTATTTGGAAGACCCTGGAGAAGAGTATTGAGAGTACCATGGACTGCTAGGAAAACAAACAGATTTGTCCTGGAGAGGGTTAAACCGGGTGGCTCCTTGGAGGCAAG
>NW_006399908.1:2778756-2787067 GCF_000299155.1 Elephantulus edwardii | reverse complement strand
GGGGAGGGGTTTGTGTGGGGAGAAGGGTGCAACAATGAATGAATGGAATTCCAAAATCTCTGTAAATGTTCATTGAAATGAAAAATAAACAAACTAAATTTAAAAAAAAAAAAGAATTCAGGCAGAAAACACTACTCATTCAAAATCTTTCTCTGTTATCCTAACACTGATTTCAATGAATTAACACTGAACAATCAGCAGTTGACAATTGTCTTGCTTTGGATACTCCTAAGATTCTGCTGTCCTGTCTTTCTCCTCATCGTCTGGTACTTATAGAGAATACTCTTTGAACTACAGATACACCTTAGCCTAGTCAACATTTTAACAATATTTTTGTAGAGCTACAATCCCTGAAATAGAAAAGATAAAAATTACTTCATTACTTTGAGACTTAAAGAAATAAACCACCTTTTGACAAAAAAAAAAATTGCTTCATTGCAATCATTGCAATCCTCCACTATGTCCTAGTCATTTCTTACCATATAGTGATTGTTCAGTAAAAGTTTATGGGTTTTGTCTATTGCTTTGCACTTGGAATTACCTTAGAGGTCTTTTAAGGAGCTCTGATTGCCTATTCCACAGAGAGTTGGCCTGGTAACCCAAAGTCCGTGTCTCTCTGGAGCTTCAAATCCACCAGCAGCTCCTTTGATGGATGGTCTCCTTTGGTTTAATTACAGACTCTGAAAACTCACTGGAAGATTAGCTATGAGTCTGTTCTAACTCAATGGCAATGAGAGAGAAGGAGAGTAGTCTTAATGTTGCCCATTCAACCTGTCTAAATAGGAGAAATTGGGACATAGAGGCACAGGGCCATGAATGTCTCTCTGAAAGCACCAAAGGGAGTAAGAATAGCATAGCCCCTTCACTTCTCCTGAGCAGAAAGCAGGTAAAGAATGTGTAGTTGAGCCCCGTGGTGCCTCTAGAGCCATACAAACAACAAGAAGTTCGTTTATTCATTGTTGACTCACAGTTGTGTTACTGAGAATGGGATATGTTAGGGAAGTTGGAGAGTAGAAGAAACAAAGAATATCATCCAATACAAGTTCAAATTTTAGCCCAACTTCCAAGGTACAATTCCTCAATTAGCTCAGGCTCTGGTTTCAGATCAGAAGCTAAAGTTTTGTCTCAGAGCAGTTATGTCAGCTTCTCCTTCAAGCATCCAGCAAGTGCAGCAAATACCTTTAACTGTGACCAACATAGATGTAAGAAGTCTCAGATCACATCTTGCCACAGTATCTCCATGGCAATGCCACAGTGTCTCCACCACTATGCCCAGGGTATCGCCACCAGGGCCTCACTACAATCTCCCTCAAGTTTTGTTGTCACAAGTCTTTTTCACCTTAAGTCTTGCTGTCTAATGTAGGAAATACTCTTTCTCTTATCCTACTTCCACAGCTGCTGATGATTTGTAAGACTGTGCTGCTTTGCAAAGATATTTGTTTGCAGTTAAGGTAGCTGTGGATCAGAGGGAGCTAACTTCAATGGCTTAAAAAGTCAACTTTTATGCTTATGCCACACAACCCATCCATGACTCCTTAGAAGAGAGGGCCAGTGATCTACTTCACATGCTTGTTGTTTGCTGTAAATTATAATTTATGGTGTTCTCAAGTGTACAGAGTAGTACGACCCCATGATGTTCTCAAGGCTGTCACTATTCAGAAGATCTCCAGGCCTATATTCCAAGATTCATGTGAGTAAGTTCATAGTGTCCACCTTTTGGCTAGTGCTTAACCATTTAACCAGCCAAGAAAACCTTTTGGAATAGTTCCACTCTGAAATTATATAAGTTGGTGCCAACTCAATGACAGGTAATATCAACAAAAGGGTGTTGACATTCCTGTGATTTAAATGTAGCTGCATCTGACCTCTACCCATTCAGAACATATTTTGAATATCCTAACTGGTTAAAAGCTTCACTATTATCCTTTAAAGAGAAACAGAAAACTGCATATTTTCTGCAGGAATGATTTCTGTTAAAAAGGATTCTTTCCTTGGTTCAGTACTCTTCTACTGTTATGAATAGAACATAAACATAATTAACACAGGAATTCCTCTGAGGCCAGTTTTAAATGAAACTACATTTAATTGCAGGTAATTCCTTTATTCCCCAAGATGGTGCTAACTTATCATCAGCATTATGAGATATGTCAAAATTTATACCAAGTAAACCAATCTAAAATGAAATTTAAAAGTCTATCACCTCCCAGAGGTACAGAATTATTTCCATTACTTGGCCAGAAAATAAAAAAAGTATATGTAAATCTAAAGAGTCAAAATACCCCTAAAAATCATCACATTTGTTTTGACTATGAGTCTTGGACTTGCTGAACTTCCAACTAGTACAGTTGGTGTGTCCTTCAAAAATTAATGTTTTTCTAAAAAGAATGTCCTAAACCAATGTTAATTTTTCATTTCTGGGTGTCCCCTGCCCCCTACTCTAGCCTACATATTTCAACCTTTAGATCCTTTGTTCTCAAATCTGTAGTGTTAAGAAGATAACATTAGAATGGAGAAAAACCTCTGTAGGGGATATAATTAGTAGGTATTAAATAAAGCAGTGAAAGTCCATTGATTTGTCATTTTTCTTGACTCTGTAAGCCATAAGTAACTTTGGGTCATAAAAGACGGGGGATATCGGTAATAGTTCTTTTTATTTTATCTATTTAGCAACTACTGTCCTCAGCCAGGCTGCCATTCATCTCATGGTTGTTTGAGAGTCTAAAATCAGAGGCACTTCGATTGTGTGTAAATGCTGTTGTTATTATTGTGTGCCATCAAGTCACCTGTGACTCATAGTGGCCCTATGTGCAATAGCTCTGAAGCCTGCCCTTTCCTGAGCCAGTCTCACTGACTCTGACACACCAACCCTCATTTCCCTAATTACTGTATCAATCCATCTTATCCAGGATCTTTCTCTGCTGTGCTGTCTCCTCACCATTCCGAGCATGATGTCCTTCTCCAAGGATTGATGTATAAATAGAGAAGTCTAAAAGCAGAGCCTTAACTCTATTTATAAGGCCTTAACACGAGTCTTGAATCGATGTTGGATTTTAGAAGCAGAGTTCCTTTACCTCGATGACTAGACTAGCCATTTACCTCAAGAATTATATCCTTTTTCTCTGAGATCTAGCAGGTTAAGGGTCTAAAAATCTATTCCGAAATGGTTGGAGTTTATTTTTGTTTTGTTTTTATTTATTACTTTCATTGAAAGCAAAGAGATGCAAGAAAGCTTGTGCCTAAAGGATCCTGAGATACAAAAATGACAATGGGCCTCCAGGAAGAGAATGAAGAAGCAGTTTTACTAATGTTATTGTTTTTAGTCTACGGTGACTCATAACTACCCAATGAACAAAAGATCAAAGCTTTGTCCTGTCCTGAGCCATCCCATGGTCTCAAGCATTGTTATAAGTCACTGTGTCAATCCACCTTGTTAAGGATCTTCTTCTCTTTCACTGACCCCTCACCTTTCCAAGCATGATGTCTTTTTCCAAGGGTTGGCTCCTCCTCCCAACACACCCAAAGTATATGAGACAAAATTTCACCATCCTTTCCTCTAAAGATCACCTTATTGGTTAAACTTCCTGCAAGCCTGGCTTGCTTCTTCTTTTGGAAATCTTTGGGATACTCAATAGACTTTGTCAACACCACAATTCTAAGGTATCATTTTTTTCTTCTGTCTTCCTTATTCATTGTCCATATGAAGCAATGGAAAATATGATGATTGGGTGAAGCACATTTTAGTCTTTAAATTGATGCCAATATTATTGAGCATAATAAAGACTCTTTGGCAGCAAAAAGTCTCTTCTTGCCTGCTTCTGCCATAGGTGCTGATTATGGATCCAAGTAAAATAAAATTATTGGCACCATCAGTCTTTTCTCCCTCTGTATTATGTTGGTCCAATTGCGAGAATTTTTATTCTCCTGAGGTTTAATTCATGCTGAAGGTTATAGTCTTGGGTCTTCTTCGGTAAGTGCTTTATGTCTTCTTAACTTTCTGCAAGAAATATGTGTCGTCATGTAGAAGTCTTCCTCCAAGCCTTATGCCATCTTCTTCTCCATATAATGCAGCTTCTGGGGTTATTTATTCAGCATATGGATTGGAAATGAACAGAGAAAGGATACAACTCTGATCCTGTCATGATCCTGGGACGACCCTGTAACAAATTGAACAGAATGTACCTTTGATTAATCACATAATTGAATTTTCCTTTCTATATATCCTGCCTAGAAGAATAATATCTCTATGATGAACTTTCAGAAAATTAGGAATTGTGTAACCTTTGTTTCCCACTCCAAAAGCACAAGAGTGTATTCATTTTCCAATAGTACGGGAGTGCGTTCATTTTTCAAGTCTGCTAGTACAGCCATTTCCATTCTGTCACAATGGACATTTTCCAGGCCTGAGTTGTCTCTATCTCTCAATAAAAACATCATTTACTTTTACTTAGGCACCCTCTCTAATGTTACTCTAATACGACAAGTGACACGCGTCATACGCACTGCATGTGACCATAGCTACAGGCAGATGGTTCTTTTAGGTGGTCTGATTATCTTAAGGAGGCATACATACTCTTGATAATATCTTGAAGTTTCACCCTAAAGACCACTTGCCACAAATACAGAGCAGATGTGATATGGTTAGGTTTTTTTCCCCCCTCAGAAAGATCTACATCTCCTATAAAAATGGATAATTTTATAGAGAGGAGATATGTATATTTTTAAAAGTCAGAGCAACAGATATCCTTTAAGTGTATCTATAAACCAAGAGATGGTCATGTAGAGATAATTTAGATATAAGAGCACAGTTGTGCTAGTTTAGCATAATAGTGTCCCCACTCTTATTCCTCAGCTGGGTCTGAATATAGGGGCACCTCTGCTGGGGAGACTTTATTTTCTGCATACGACTGCTATACTAAACATTTAGAATTTCTGATATGTCAGAAAAATTTTTATTAATATCTCTTTCAAATGTTATCTTCCATTTCTTCAGGCCATATCCTTGTCTACATGGAGATTTAGAATAATTTCTTTCCTCCATTACATTTTGTTCCTTGAAGGTATTTTATAATCAGAATGCATGCTCCTCTCTTTCAGAAGCTTCTTTGTTTCAGGCAAAATGTATTAAGTCCTGGTAGCACAATCCTCTGGATCTCCTGTTATGTGTGTTGTCTCTCTGTGAAGATAGGAAGGAACATTGTGCTCTGAGTCGAGAATCTAAAGATGGAAATCTAAACAGCTTTTTTCCCTTATCCAAACTTGTATCATATTTTTACAATTCCTTCAATGTATGGACAAAGATTTGTAAATTTAGAAGCTTCCTTTGATGGCTTAATATTAAGGAGCTTCACTGCCAATCCAAGTGCATGCTGTCTCGAGGGTCAGGCATGAGTCAGCTGTGACTGGACAGCTTGTAACAACAACAACAAATACAGAAATAGACCACTGAAATTTTACGTACTTGATTTAAACAGACCTATAAAAATGAACAAACCACTACTATTTGCCTTACTCTTCATGTCATTATAAATGTTTGTTTGCTGTTGCATAATGCACTGGGGACTATAAATGGATTAGAAGTCCTGGGTTACTTGAGAGAAGAACCCTTTCATTTTAACTCTTTTACTTTACTACCAGGGCTTTTATTTCCCAAGTCAATACTATTTAGATTAACATAATTTTACTTTGATTTTAAGTTTTTAAAATACATCATTTTTAAAATACATCATCTTGCAAATATATTTAATATGGATTAATAAAACTCAGAGTGTATTGCTATTAAAGAAGAAAAGTTAAAACAACGTAAGAGCATATCTTCACAGATTAAGTTATAGACTTTTATAAAGAATATGTCCTCTTTCTGGACTAATTTTTAAATGCTATTTAATGATTTATTAATTTTTAGTGGTCAATATGTTTAGTTTTCCTTATTGTTTAATACTTTTGAAATGTTAAAAATTATTCCCAAGAGATTTTGGTAGCTATAAATAAGATTAATATATAATTTTGTGGAAGAGCAAAGGAAGTGGAATAATGACTAGCACATTAAGTGAGAAATGGTGTATAAACAAGCAAGACCAGGCACTGCTTTCTGCTGTACATGGAGTTGCTATGACAAGGAGATCAACTCAATGGCCCCTCACAATGATAATTTATACGACACTGATCAAGACATTGTGGTATAAGTGGAGGGATAGAGACAGATCAGTAAGACCAAACATATATAGGCTTGGGTATTATTATTTGTTCCTCTTAATATAGCATTTGTCTATCAATCTGCTACACTGGCGTAACTTGTGGGGTGTTCTAATGCTGGAATCTGTGTCACCTGTGTCCCTGGTATCATAAGAGTCACCCATGGTGGACAGGTTGTAATAGAATTCCTAGATTAAGACAGACTCAGAAGAAGGTTTGGCCATCCACTTCCAAAATAATGGGCCTTTGAAAACCCTATTAACAGAGAAGTGTGAGAGTTATGGTACTACAGGTAATGCCCAAAGAGGAAGTTAATAAAATATGAGTACAAATGGCTGCAAGCAAAGATTAATAATTGGAAAGTGGAATGTACAAGGTATGAATGTAAGAAAACTGGGAGTCATCAGAAATAAAATATAAAACACAAAGATCAACATTCTAGGCATCAGTAAATTGAGAAGGACCGGCATGGGCCACTTTGAATCAGACAATCACTTGACTACTATGCTGGGAATGAAAAATTGAAGGGTGTAGCTTTCATAGTTAAAAAGGAAACTTCAAGTTCCAACCTGGAGTACAATGCTTTGAGTGATAGGATACTATCCATATGCATTAACAGGAAGACCTGTTACTACAACTATTGTTCATATTTATGCACCAACAACTAAAGCCAAAGAGAAGGAGACGCCGTTCTACCAAATCTTGCAATGCAAAATTGACCAAACATCCAATTAAGGCTCATTAATAATTATTAGTGACCAGAACACAAAATTTGGAAGCAATGAGAAAAAAATGGTAGTTGGAAATTATAGGCTTGATGACAGAAATGAGGCTGGAAATTGCATGATCAAATTTTGTGAGCTCAATGATTTATTCATAGCAGATGTTGTTGTTATGTGCTGACAAGTCATTTGTGTCAAGTCTCATAGTGACTCATAATAGCTCTGAACCCTGTTCTGTTCTCTGCCAATCTCACTGTCTCTGACACACCTAGACTCATTACTCCAGTTACTGTGTCAATCTGTCTCATCCATCTCTTCCTCTCCTCCTCCCTTCCAAGCTTGGTATCCTTCTCCAAAGACTGTTCCCTTCTGACTACATAACCAAAGTATCTTTTTTAGAAAACATAGACGGCGACTTTACACGTGGACCTCACCTAATGATTGAACAAGAATCAGATTAACTATGTTTGCAGAAAGAATCACTGGAGTAGAGCAGCAGTCAAAATTAGACCAGGTGCCAGTTGTGGAACAGATCATCAATTACTCCTGTGAAAGAGAAATAAAAACTAGTCTATAAGAACCAAAATACAACCTTGAGTCTACTCCAGCTAAATTTAGAAATCATCTCAAGAACAGATTTGAGACATTGAACACTAATGATTGAATACCAGAGGAACTGTGAGGGGACATCAAGGTTATCACACATGAAGAGAGCAAAAGTTCAATTATTAAGAAGGAGTAAAAGAGAAAACTAAAATGGATGTCAGAAGAGACTATGAAAATTACATAAGAGCACCAAGAAGCCAAAAAAAAGAAGGAAGACATGCTGAAGTTAAAGATCTGAACAGAATATTTCAAAGGGCAGCTTGAGAAAATAAAGCAAAATATTGTAAGGAAATGTGCAAAGAGCTGGAGTCAGAGAATGAAAAATGTAAAATTCACTCAGCATTTCTAAAGCTTAAAGAATTGAAACATAAGTTCAAGCCTTGACTTGCAAGAATGAGAGATGCTATGGGCTAAATCTTGAATAATCCAGGAAACATGAAAGAAAGATGAAAGGATTATACAGACAAGAATTCGATTATACAAAAAGAATTAGTTGATACTGGAAAAGATGAGGAAAATTCTCAATGAGTTGGATTGACGGTGTGGTTTTAGCAGTGGGCTCCAAGGTGCCAGAAATGAGGAGGATGGTACAGGAGAGGGCGAAGTTCACGTCAGCGATTCATTAGAGCTGCTGTGAGTTATACTCAGCTCGAGGCCACCTAACAACAAAATGTTCTCACTTGAACTTGTGATGTAGTGATTGCTATTTATAAGTCTCCTCTTTTTTCCAATTTTTTTGTATCTTTTTAAAATTTCATTGAAATATATATTTATATTAAAAGTTGTTGAGA
>NW_006399908.1:2772272-2775875 GCF_000299155.1 Elephantulus edwardii | reverse complement strand
GTTGTTAACAATCTCAATCTCTTCACCATCCATCCTGAGCTGCCAATTGGTCCAGTGGTGAGAATCTTTGTCTAGTAATTGGAAAAAAACATGGGCTGGATCAGATGCACCTTAGCCCTCAAATTGACATCACTACTCCTCAATAGTTTGGAAAGATCCCTAACTGCATATTTTCCCATTACAATGTGTCTATTTCCTGACTGTTCATACCACAAAATTATTAGGGAGGATTATGTAAACAAAGCCCTTATGCCCAACCAAAGGGAATTTTGCTAATGTGTATCAGACACTTGTAACTCTTTAGATAATTGAAAAATTTTGCCATCTTATTAGGATTCAGGGGAGATTAATGTGAGGGGGAACCAGGTACCTTCATGAAGAGCTACAGTGAGTGTGTTTTTTGAACCCAGGGTCCCTGCTCTTAGAACTCTCTAGACCCAAGAAAGCAGTGGCATGGGATAGGAAGTCAAGCTTGCTGAACTAGAGGGAGAAAGGAGAACACCTTTGGGCAGGAGGCTTACTAGTTGAGTGAGGTACCTACAGAAACTTGGTGGCACCATGAATAAACATTGAGCTGCTGATGAGAGGATGGCAGCTTGAATTCCCCCAGTGGCTCTACAGGAGAAGGAGGAAGCATGCTGCTTCTATAAAGATTTATAACCTCAGAAACTCCTATAGGGCAACTCTTCTCTGCTCTAGAGTGTTCAGTTATTTTAATGTCAGTTGTGAGAGTTGTTTTGAGTTTGAATTTTAAAGAGCTTTGTAGCACTTGCCCAATCAGGAAAGAGATGAGACCAAGGACTGAGGATTTAAGTTTTAGAAAGATGTCTATTTGCAGGCACAATCAAGAAGAGATTGCACTGATCAAAAACCGTATCCTGAATCATTTCTGCCACTTCTAAGTGGATACTGATTGTGAATTTTAGCCTAACGTACAGGACATCTCACTGTTCACCTACATTGCGTTTCTTTTGTGATTTCAGCAGCTCCACAAGAGAAACATGGGTAATCGCCTCCCATGAAATTCAGCACGTTGGAAACCCAGTGGAGGGTCAGCTCTTAGTGGGTTCTAATGCCATGGCAATGAATTGAGCTGCATTTAGATTTTCCTAATAAACCCTCTAATTGTGAGTGCAATCTGTGAATTCTATGTAGCCATTGCAACAACAACAATAAAAAAAAAACAACAGAAAAAAATAGAGTGCTGTGGGAGGGACAGCTGGTTTCAGAATTGGTAAAATGTTAAGAGGGTGGAGGTATGCTTGACCTTCGTTTCATAGCAGTCAACAGCCTTGAGCTGATGCTGTTTGTATTGATTTTCATTTCTCTCGCAAGCGAAATTAGCAGACCTCTGACACTTTGTGATTTGTATTCTACGACAGCATAGTTCATAAAAGGAAAAATGATAAATTGGACTTCATCAAGATTTAAAACTTGCTCTGCAAGAGAGCCTCTTAAGAAGAAAACAAGTATGTGTTAGAGTGGGATACTACATTTGCAATATGAATTTCTAACAAAGGACTAGTTCAAGAATATATAAAGAAGTTTCAAAACTCAATAACCATAAATCAAATAATCCTACTGAAAAATGTAGGATTAAAATCTTACTCAAAATTAGGAAGTAAGTATGTCAGGGATGTGGCCTGTCTCCATATCTTTTCAATTTGTGTGTAGCACAGATCATTCAGGATGCTGGACTTTATGAGAAGGAATGTGGCACCAGAATTAGAGGAAGACTCATCAACAACCTGCATTATGCAGATGATACAACCTTATTTTCCAAAACTGAGGAAGATCTAAAGCTCAACATCAAAAGGATAAAGATACTGACTCCTGGGCCAACTGGCAGTACCATAGTGAATGGAGAAGAGACTGAGTTTGTTAACAGCTTCACATTGTTTGGCTCCAAAAGACTAATTACATTGGAGAAGTCTGCTGCCAGGGACTTCTCCAAACTGCCAAAGAGCAATAATGTCAGGCTAGAGATTAAGGTGCCCCTGATTCAGGCCTTGATATTCACAATTACTTGCTATCCACCAAAGAGTTGGATAGTCAATAAAGATAACAAAAGAAATTGATGCCTTTGAGTTGTGGTGCTGGAGAAGAGTCTTGAACATACCGTAGACCACCAGGAGAACAAGTAGATTTGTCTTGGAGAAGATGAAACCAAGTTTCTCCTTGGAGTTAAAGACTTTGATGTTCTGTCTCACGTAATTTGGGCATGTGGCCAGGCAGGACCAATTTTTGGAGAAGGACATCAGGCAAGAAAAAGCAAGTTAAAACCAAACATTCATTCATTCATTGTGTTGTTATGTGTCGTCAAGTCAGAACCAACTCAACTGACCCTCCAATATGTTTTCTTAGGGAGTAAACGACAAAGGAGGAAATTGCCCACTTTTCTCCTGCCGAGAAGCTGGTAGATTTGAACCACATGCCTTTGAATTGGCTGCACAGCTTCTTATCACTAAACTATCAGCGTTCTGTATCACCTTTTAAAGAGGTCAAAATTCTAAAAATAGTGATAATAGTAATTTTGAATCCAAATGCTAGATATGATAGAGAGAAATTGGATCATTCATATATTTCTGACGAGAACTGTAAAATGGCACAAACTCTCTGTGAAGAGTATGGCAACATCCTAAAAAAGTAAACATGTGAATAAATACTTACTATTTAGCAATCACACTCCTAACATTTATCTGCTACATGAAAACTTAGTTCACACAATAAACCTAGTGTGCAAGTGTTGCACTGTAATCCCAAAGTTAATCAGTTCGAGGCCACCAGCTGCTCCACAGGAACTGCAGCTATGGGTCAGTTCTGACTCTATGGTACACAATAGCATAAAAAAAATCCCAACTATTAATATTAGTAAAAAAAAACTGGAAGCAATGCACTTAGTGTGCATCTATACCATGGAATACTACTCAGCGACAAACAGGAGTAAAATATTCATATATGCAACAACCTGGTTGAATTAACAGAGATTTATGGGGAGTGAGAAAAGCCAATTCTAAAAGGTTATATATTTTATGATTATTTTTGCATAGTCTTCTTAATTTGACCAAGTGATAGAAAAGAACACCTGATTATGATTTGTCAGGCAGTGGGGACAGCAAGGAGGTGACTGTGGCTATAAAAGGGAGACATAGTAATCCCTGTGGTGAGAGAAATACTGTACATTTGACTATATCACTGTTGATATCGTGTTTGTCAAATTGAAGTATCATTTTTCAGGCTGTTAGTATTAGAGGCAATTGGAGAAGGACTAGGAGCCCTGATGCATAGTAGGATGTATACTGGACAGCTAACTGAAAGTTCTGGGGTTCATTTAGCTAGTCCATAGTCCATGGGAGAAAGATGGACCGACTCCTGGAAAGTTTACAGCCCTGGAACTCTGTAAAGGTTTGCCATGAATGGGAATCTATTCAACTGCTGAGAGTGAGTATAGGGGGCTGGGGTAAAGCTACGGAGGATCTCTCTGTCTTCCTTCTTACATCTGGATACCAATCTACAATGATTTTTAAAATGAAAGGGGTTTAAATAAAGAAGTAATTGTGTTAGTAACCTGTGAAGGTAAACACAACTGTTGTTGTTGTTGTT
>NW_006399908.1:2761105-2768192 GCF_000299155.1 Elephantulus edwardii | reverse complement strand
TGGATTGATTCAGTGACTGGGATAATTGGGATGAGAGTGTCAGAGACAGTGCGATTGGCACAGGACAGAGTGGAGTTTAGGGCTGTTGTACATAGTGTCACTATGAGTCGCAAGCGACTCGACAGCACATAACAACAACAAGAACAACAACAGCTATATACTGGAAGTAGACAGGGCATAGATATTTAACAAGAAAGGTTACCTTACACCAGTGGTTAAATGGGTAAATTTATTTTAAAATGCTGTTGCCCTTATTTATGTATTTCTTTGGCATGACCCACATTTTCATATTCCAGAATGCAACAGTGCTTTAGGGACGTTGTATTTTATTGCCCAAATATATATGTCATGGAAATCCCTGGTGTTAGCCTGGATTTATAATTATCACACTTGACAGGGAAAATAAAACAAATCTATCTGACTGGAAAAGTTCTTCTAAGGAGATTCTTTTAGATGAGTATTGTGTTATCCCAGTGCCTAATATACATGCGCAGGTGGTTTGATACATAGCTAGACATTGAATAAGTAAATGTTGCATAAAAAATAAGTGACTATAATCACAAATACAAAACATGTTTGTTAAGCACTTGATGACAATTTCCTATCCATTGAACAAGGAGGAAGCAGAAGCAGGACTCATAAGCTTAATGTAACAAAGCCTGTGCTTAGATCAAGCTGAGTGGCTGTGCACTGAAACAAATTTAATGGGTAGAGAGGAAGGAACCCTTGAAGGGCTGTGAGTACTGTTAAATAAGTAAGTTTTGACTAAAAGTGAAATGGAGAGTGTTTTCAAATGCTTATAAGCATATAAGTGTGACCTGCAATTTCTCTCACTGTGGGGCTAACCTCCCGGCTCCAATGGTTAAGGACACATATTTCATTGACTCTGTGGTACTGGGTCCCTGGTGAACTCGTAGTAGGTTAGTGGTGTATACAGGCTTCTGGAAAATAAGACTCAGGAAGTGATTCCAGGCATGGAAAAATTGAGTGCTTAGAAAGCAAAGCTAGAGGATTCTCACAAGATAAATAGTATTGAATAACTTGTCTTTTAAACCTCCTAGGATTTTTCCCAACTACAATTCACTGCTCACCCACCCACCCACAAGCCTCAACCTAGCATCCACCGCATAGACCTGCTATGACTGAAAATACTGTCCCCAGAACCATCTCAACCATCCAAAAAATAGCTTCAATCTCTCTAATCAAAAGGGATTAATTAAATTGTACTTCCTCTCCTTCCTCATCAAATAATACTCTCTCCTTCCTTATCCTCTAACCCTCCCAGTAATCTTAATGACAATAAAAATACTAACATATAGTACCCACCCCCTAATTAGCATTATTCAGCTCCTATCATTAATAAAAAGGAACTGCCTACATAATCTTCTCAAATTAGACCACCACTTATACCCCCATCAACCAAACCACCCTCCACTTCTCCTAAAGCTAACCCTTCAAGCACGTAACCAAACTTACCAACCAATCAAGCCACTACTACAACCTCAACTAATACACCAAACACCACGCTCCCTAACACCACCTTGTTAGGTCACCATGCTTCACGATTCTCCTTAACAGCCATAGCAGTTGTTGTTGATTGCTTTCAAGTCAAGCATAACTCGTAGCGTCCCTATAAACAAAAGGCCTGAAGCCCCTCTACAACTATCAACATTTATCAAAGTTCATAGAGTTTCTGGAGGCTTGTTGTTTAGGAAGCAGATGCCACTCCTGCTTCCAACCCTGTTATAGAATGTTATTGGTTGAATCACCTGTGACCCATAATGACCCTGTTGTACAGCAGCTCTGAACCCTTTCCTGTCCCGAGACAGTCTCACTAATTCGGACATACCAACCCCCATTGTCCCAGTCACAGTATCTATCCATATCATCCAGGGTCTTCCTCTCCTGTGCTATCCATCCACCCTTTAGAGCATGATGTGCTTCTCCAAGGACCGATCTCTCCTGGCCAAGTGCGCAAAATAAGTGAGGCGGAGCTTCAAAATCCTAGACTACAAGGAGAGACGTGGATAACCAAATACAGCTAACATGCCACCTAGATACACCAAGAATACCATTAAACCTAGAAAAGAACCCTCAGAACTTACAACTATCTCACACATTTATACGTGTGTTTTATTTTCATTCAGAATATTCAGAACTTGAGAGTGGTGATGCTAGCAAGTTTGCTTTAGGCAATTAAAATAGAATTTATTTCCCACCATTGTCCTTCTTTACCTTGACAAGGCACTCCTCTATCAGTAGCCTGTTAAGTGTTTTCCAAAAACATCCTTTGGTGTCATAGCATAAGCAGCCTCTTTCTATCTGCATCAGTGGGAAGTTAGTGTTATATGCCTTCAAGTTGTAACTGATTCATAGCTGACCCTCCAGTGGGTTTTCAGGGCCACTAATTCACACTGAAGGAGATTGCCCATCTTTCTCCCTCAGGGAGTGTAATATAGAGCTGTAGATAGGCTAGAAGAATCGTTCAGGTGATAGGACAGAGCTCATTAAGGAAGGACAGTGACACCACAGTGCCTCAGGATGAGAAACCTGGAAATCAGCTCCACAGGCCAGTGTAAGTGTTCCCTGCTGAGTGGGCTTGCCCTTTCAAAGAGATGCCCCAGTGAAAGTGGCTTCAAACAACCTTGCTGCTTGAATGTCAAGCTTCACAGCCAGCAAAGAGGGTCTAGTATTAGAAGCATGACTGTGGTATGTTTAGGGAAAGAGAAGACAAGGCCCTGGTCTAGTGGGCAGGCTTAAATCCTGAGTGAGAATTAGAATGGAAATCTGAAACCAAGGCCAGTCATAGAGACAAAGGACCCAATCTTAAGAATATCAGAAGAAAGCTGAAGTTCACAGATATGTGAGTACCGGAAAGTCAATCCAGAGAGTTAGGGTTAGTTAATGTGGCAAGATCATGGTTAGTTCAGTGGATCTCTAACACATGTGAGCATCAACCTGGAGAGTTTATTAAGACTGCAATTCCAGAGCCTAACCCCAGCAGTTTCTGATTCTGGGCAATTTACAGTGCTGAGTTTGAAAATGTGTACTTCTGTCGATTTCAGTCAGTGCCAGTGTTGCTTATCTGCTGCCTCCACTTGATGAGTCTTTGGCGTAAATTTTCTACCTAATGGCAGAACTGGGGTTAATATTAAATACCGGTGGATTTGGCTGAAGTTGTCCAGACCCAAGCATACTTGAAGTTAAAATACTTTTCACTAGATGGAGGCAGGATAAACTTTTAGAAGGAAGAATACTTATTTCTTGATCACTGGGAGAAAATAAGACATTAAAGCACAAAATGAAAAGAATAAGACCATAAATTAGTGTGTACACATGTGTGCACTCATGCACATGTTCATGCATTCAATGAACCTGGTCCACCAAATGCAGTAAACTTGTTTCAGTGAAGTTGTTATTGTTGTTAGGTGTCCTTGAATTGCCTACTGTGTTCAGCCATCCTGTGAATCTGAACCTTACCCTGTACTGCCTCATCCTTATGACCCCTGATATACCCAAATCCATTGTTACAGTTACCGTGTTAATCAACAGGTGGACGGGCCACTCTGTTTTTTTAGTCTCTTTAGTCTGAAAGTTCCACTGAAACCTTTCCACCCTGAGCGGTTCTGATGCTTTTAAAAATACTTGGTGCTAAAACTTTCAACATGACAGCAATCTGCAAGTCACCTCAGTACAGCAAACCAACAAACAGGTGCTGTACTAGTAAGAACAAACTATACAAAGGAAGTTTGTATGCATATACAAACCATGAAATAAGCAGCAACAAGTAAGACCCCACAGTACAACAAGCTATCAGATAAGTGCTGTGCCCATAAGAGCAAACCATAAAGCAAGTAAGCAAACATCGTAAAACAAACACTATGGGAAAGCTGAGGGTGTGTCATGAGGTGGGACAAATCAGCCTGTGAGAGGATTTCTGCTGACCTCAGAGGGCTCTAGGTTAGTTAGCGTAGCTAAAGGTAGGTAGGTGTGTTAGCCAGTCCAAGAGATGAGTGCCTCCCAGTCATAGGAAGTGATTGTAGGTCAGTGATGGGATAGTTCTTAGACTCTTGGAGGAGTAGTCTATAATAGGACTGTGTAGTTGTGGCTTGGGGTAGAATTGGGTCTTTGTGGAGAGGTGGGGAGGGTGGCAGGAGAGTTACATGTGTGAGGGTGTAACACTGTCCACCACCTAGTCGTGAGGGTGGGAAGATAGGGGAACAAGGAGGAGATCAAACCTTTTCTGCTGTGTGGATACTGTTACTCCTCCTCCCACTACTAACCCTGGGTTCTTACATCACAGGAATAACTATTTAAGATGGCTTAGTTACACTGTTTATGGTTCTGTCTTCTCTTGCTGTCCTTATCTATTTTTTATTTCAACTTCCCAACCTTTCAGCTGCCATGAACGAGTTATAAAATGGGCATGATTCTCCCTCTCTGAAGCCAAGTCTTTATTCATCCGCTTCCACCACTAAAATGAACTAGTTCTTGAGGCCAGAGAGCCGTAATCTTAGTGTTAGTAAGTCATCCTCTCTCCAAAACCTTTGAAGAAATTCCTCACTTCCTTCTTGACTTGTGCCCATGTGCCTCTAGTGTCTGTTTCCATTCTCTCAGGCCTGTCTTACTCCGCTTTTGTCTTCTCTCTTCTGTTTCTTAAAAGACATTCATCGTTGGATTAAGAGGCACCTGGTTCAGTGAAACTGTAGTGAAAACATCCACTCTTAAGTCTTCTAAAACATGATATGCCATTCTTACATTTTAGAAAATTCTCAGAGAAATATCCAATTCCACTATATTTTTAAGTTCATAGTTTCCCAGTATTTAAGCTAAGCAAGGCTTGCTTGTTTATAAAATGACTCATTAGCTAGCTTTCATGTCATACTCCTTCCATAAAACATTGGAGTACAAGCAAATTGGAGCTTTAATAAAACAATGCAAATGGAAAACTCAAGAAACAGGAATGCAAATGGGATACAAAATTAACCCAAACATCTTTGTTTGGTACATGAGTTGTTTATACACTTTCTATTACTTTCTCTCATGGATTTCTTTTTTTAAAAAAATTCTGCTTTCCCCCCCTAAAGTTATTAGGTATTTACTTAAGCTGGTTTGTTTTGTTGTTGTTGTTTTTCATTCCTACAAAATTTGCCATTTAACCACTAAACTACCATGGTAGGAAATAAATGAAATGTTTTTGATGGGACAAAAATGATAGCATTAATATGAATTACACTTTGATGGGAATAATTCCAAAGCAACAATGATCCTAGGCTAAGAGCAGCTCAGAACGATGTTTATATAGAAAACAAGCTCTCTCCCAGATTATGTCTTATCCTTAGCACCATTTATAGCTCTTCCCAGAAGTTAGTTTCTTTTCTGTAAATAATAATAATAAAAACATTCTTTAATGTGGCATTCAAAATAAATCACAGTCCTTTGTCTTCTAAAATCGTAGGGAAAAAGAGAAGCCTTCAACATTATTCTGAAGGTTTTCAAGCAAAAGAAAGCAGATGGGTTTGTTGATTAGAATCCGGATCTCTTCCCTTCTGTGGAATGCATTAAAACCAGAGGTGGGGTGAGGAAACCCCAACCCCCCAGTCTCTAAGGAACAGCTCTGCTGTTAACCAGGAAACAAGAGATCAAGAGTCAGGGTTTGCCCTGCAGAGCTGGTCAACCGGATTTTCCACCAAATGAAAACACTCACACACACACACACACACACACACACACACACACACACACACACTCAAAGACAGACACAGACACACACACACTCTCTCTCTCTCTCTCTCTCTCTCTGTCTCTCTCCCCCCTCCCTCTCCCTCTCCCTCTCCATCTCTCTCTCTTTCACACACACACACACACACACACACACACACACACACGAACTAAATATTAAAAAATTGAGCCACTAACCAAAAAGTGAGCAAGTTGAACTCACTAACCTCTTACTGAGGAAATGATGAAGTATTTTGCTTCCATAAAGATCCACAGTCTTGGAAACTCATGGATAGTTCTTTATTCTACATTGTCGCTATTAGTTGGAATCATTGTTGATTGTTTTCTGTGTTGTTGCTGTTTAATTTTTAAAAGATTTTCTGGAACAAGAATTAGTTTTAAATTTATTATATCTATTACAATGAATCCTTTATATGGCACTACATTATCTTACTGAAAAAAGACAAGGTTCTGTTATGAAGGAAAAAGTATACTGGGTAGACTGGCATGTGGTAGCAGCAGTGAATCACATATAGGATAGGGTCTTTCACACAGATTTCAAAATGCAAACATGTTGCTATAGGTGATAACTAATGATAAATTCACTCCTGAATCTTTACATTCAAGTTTCAAGTTCTTTTCATAATACTTAATAGATTTTAAAGAAGAAATTTAAAAGAAATATTTAGTGATTTTTTAAAAATCTTTCCTTATTACTCCCTGTGACACTATTTTCTTTCCTTTTTATTGTGTGTATGTATGTATGTATGCATGTATGTATGTATGTATGTATGTATGTGTGTACTGTCAAATCGGATCTGACTGGGACAGGAGGAGATTGCCCCTCCTTCTCCAGCAGAGCATCTGGTGAATTCGAACCATGTACCTCTGGGATTGCAGCACAGCTTCTTACCACTAGGCCGCCAGAGCTCCCTAACTATTTTCAAAGGACTTGTTGTTATTGCTAAATTCCATCGAGTCCCCTGCAACTCATAGCAATTCTAAATACAATAGCTCTGAAGTCCACCATGTCTTGAGCCAGTCTCACTGACTCCGACACACCATTTCCCAAGTTACTGTGTCAATCTGTCTCATCTGGGGTTTTCCTTTCCGGCACTCTCAACTCTTTCGAGGATGATGTCCTTTTCCAAGAATCAGTCCCTCCTCACCACATGGCCAAGTTTGGAGATGGAGCTTCAAAATCCTAGCCTCCAAAGAGTAACTTGGTTTCACCCTCTCCAAGACAGGCTTATTTGCTTTTTTGTTTTTAAATTTCTAAAATACTTTTATTCTGTTGAAATAGCTCTGCTGTATCAGTAATCTTAAAAGGCAGCTGTGGGTTGTTTTGTTTTGCTTTTGTGTGCTT
>NW_006399908.1:2753370-2761005 GCF_000299155.1 Elephantulus edwardii | reverse complement strand
CACACACACACACACACACACACACACACACACACACACCCTCAAAGAGCAACTGATCGAACCCCTCTCACAGATAATTAATTTTGTGGTAGTAACTTCATTTTTGTTTTAGGACTTACACTTAGCTCACTAAGCTTTAGCAAAAATCTTCTGAGAATGGAATTCTTACCCCAGAGTAGACTTCTCCTGGGATTCCCAGATAGGAATGTTGGGCCATCTTTTAAAAATATCTGACACAAAGTAAGGAAAGCTGTGACTATAGAGTAATAACAGAACGTGGCTTCCTGATGGCATTGCAAAGTTCCCTCCATAAAACAGTTTCTACAACTTGTAGGATTTTGCTTCTGAGCATCTCTAACAATAGTGTTGCTGTTGGGTACCATTAAGTTGACTCTAATTCATAAGTGATCTTTAGAATGAAATCTTATCCAACCCTTGGCTGTTCTCACAGCTGTCACCATACTTCAGCCCATTGTTACAGTTACTGTGTGCAAATCCATCTGGTTGAGAGTCTTCATCTCCTTTGCTGACCCTCTACTTTTCTAAAGATTGGCCCCTTGGTGAAAGTATGTGAGATGAAGTCTCTACTATATGCTTCTAAGGAGTGCTCGGGCATCACACCTTCTAAGATTTATTTGTCCTTCTGGAAGTTGGGTATGTTCGGCACTCTCCACCAGCATCACGATTTAAAGACACCAATTCTTCTCTGGTCTCATTTATTATAGGTCAAGTATTAAATAATAAAGTGAAAGTTATGTCAGTTCCGTCTGTCTCAGCTTCTAACGTATAAAGCAGAGTGTATATAAATAGCAGCCACCTCCTAGTGTGGGTGAGGACTGACAAAGGCACTCGGGCTTGGACCACTAGTTGGACCATAGAGCCAGGACCCAGCCCAGGCTGGCTTAGCCCAAGCCTTCACACCACACCAGCATATTCTCCTGCAGTCCAGTATAAATGAGCTTATTCCTGATGCCTGCAATCTTCCTGATTAACACATCCTTTGGGGAACGAGAGATGTACTTTTATAACCAAGACAGACCCATTAAAAACAAACACAGGAAATCTTCATCCATCATTAGTGACTGTGTAAACTCGCTCCTGCAGCACAGAAATGCCTCAGAGCAGGAGTTAAAGGTAAACTGACCCTCAGTTGCCAGCTGGGGACATTTCTCAACTAGAGTTTCCCTTTTTCTGTCCAGTATCGCCTTCATCCAACCCTATTTGGGATTGCATGCCAGCCTGCTTCAGGCCTTTTCCTCAAGTCAACCAAAGTTATTGCACACACTGACCTGTGTCTATCACAGAGTAAATATGTATTATTTTCTTTTCTGACAGGACATTACACAGACTAACGTTTTTATTCACCCTGTAGAGTATTCAGACCAGGCAGGAGGGTTTTTTTGTACAATACCTCCATTATCAATATGTTGGTTAAAAATTTTCATTCTATTTTTTGTTCTATGTTTGTGTTTTCTTTTGTTCTATGTTTATTTCCTATCACTTGTTATGCATCAGAGAGTTGGACAGTGACTAAGGAGGATAGAAGGAGAATTGATGCCTTTGAGCTGTGGTGCTGGAGAAGAGTACTGAGGGTACCAAGGACTGCTAGGAAAACAAACAGATTCATCCTGGAAAGCGTTAAACCAGGCGGCTCCCTGGAGGCAAGGATTCTGAGGCTACATCTAACATACTTTGGACATGTTGTAAGGAGGGACGGGTCCTTGGAGAGGGACATCATGCTTGGGAGGGTGGAGGGACAGCACAGGAGGGGAAGGCCTTCTATGAGGTGGATTGATTCAGTGACTGGGGTAATCGGTATGGGTGTGTTGGAGACAGTGTGATTGGCACAGGACAGAGCAGAGTTTAGGGCTGTTGTATATAGGGTCACTCTGAGTCACAAGCGACTCAATGGCACATAACAACAACAACAACAACAATATGTTTATTATCACTTCTCATTTGTTTTGAAATTTTACTTCATTTTTTAAAAAGGTATTGTGAATTTAGTGAAAGTTTATAAAAAGGATGGGTTTTCACCCATTCACTGATAGACATTTTTCTCCTTTGCTCAATTTACTGATTGTCATGTTTGTCTTTTTCCAGACTGTCAATTACCAAACACATAATATCTAATCATCCCATTCCATCACATAGTCCCTCCCTTTCCCACTTCCAATGTAGTGTCCATTGTCTATCCTTTCTTTTCCTGTCCTCACCTACTTCATATTCATCCTATGTATGTAACAGAAGTCCCTATGTTCCTTTGTCTTTCTGTGACTGAGATGTTTCACTCAGCATAAGGCCTTTCTGATTCATCTGTGTTTCGTAGTATTTTACGAGTACATTATTTATCAGTGATGTGTAACAATTTATTGTGTGTATGTATAATTTGTCTGTCCATTCATTTGTTTATGGATGCTTGGGCTGCTTCTATTTCTGCACTGTTCTGCATAATGCTGCAATAAGTATCGATGTGCACACATCTGTCTGTGTCATGGCTCTGGTGTCTTTAGAGTACATTCTCAGTAATGGGATTGCTGGGTCAAATGATATTTCTCTTTCCAACTTTTTAAGAAAGTCCAGTCTGCCTTCCATAGTGGTCATGCTATGTTACATTCCAACCAGAAGGAAATAAAAGTTCTAGTCTCTCCACATCCATGCTAAGATTTATTGCTATTTATTGTTTCCTGTCCTATTGAACATTGCTATTCTTACTGGGATGAGAAGATATCTCGTTGTTTTGCTTTGCATCTTTTGACAGCTAGTGATTTTAAACATTTTTTCATGTGTTTGTTTGCTGTCTGAATTTCTTCTTTGATGAAGTGTTTATGCATATCTTTTGCCCATTTTGTGACTGGGTCATCTGCCTTTTGTTGTTGTTGTTAAGGTGCTGAAGTATTCTATTTTAAATAGAAGTTCCTTATCAGATATATCAAATGGTTTTTCCCAGTCCATGGGCTTCATTTAACTCTGTTGAGAAAGTTTATGATGTGCATAAGCATTTGATTTTTAGGAAATCCCTTTAGTCTATTTTATATTATCCTGATTGTAGGTTTTTGCTATCTTTGGAATTCTGTTCATGACTAGGAATTCTAAAAGTTCCTCAGTTTTCTGTGATGAATTTTATATTTCTTAGTTTTACACCTAGGATCCTTATCCACCCTGAATGGGTTTCCGTGAATATGTGAGGTGTAGGTCTCGCTTCAATTTTCTGCAAATGATTTTCCAGTTTTGCCAGCACCATTTGTTAAAGAAGCTGTCATTTCCCCACTTAAATGATTTCATCTCCTGTCAAAGATCTGTTAACCATAAGTAGATGAGTTTATTTCTGGGTTCTCAATTCTATTCTATTGATCTATGTGTCTGTCATTGTACCAGCACCATGCTTCTTGATTACTATGTCTGTGTAGAAGGATTTGAGATCAGGGAATATAATGTCACTAATCTTGTGCTTTTCTGGGTTTGTTTGTTTTTTTCCTGTAGTGCTCTGTTTATTTGAAATCTTTTTTTCATTTAAAACCAAACTGGAAGTTGCCTTTCCCATCTTGTTAAGAGTGGGATTCATATCTGTATTAGAATTGCCTTAAACTGGTAGATTTCTTTTGGTAGAATTGGCATTTCAATGATATTGAGCTGGAACATAACTAAGGCTCACAGAAGATGAATTGAACTGTGGGACTGAAGAAGAGTGCTGGATTACCAAAAGAACAAGTCAAAATGTCTTGGAGAGGGTGCAACCAGAGTGCTCCTTGAAGGCAAAGATGATGAAGCTTCATCGTACATACTTTAGGCATGTTGCTAGGAGATGTTATGCGTTGGACAGGGATACCATACTTGAGAAGGTGGTGAGACGGTGAAAGAGAAGACCCTCAGCCAGGTGGGTTGACATGGTTACTGCTGCAGTGGGCTTGAGTGTGTCAGAGATTATGAGGATGGCATAGGATAGGACAGTGTTCAGGTGTTCTATTGTTCATAGTGTTGCTATGAGTTGTACTCGACAACACTTAACAACACCAACAACAACATCCATGAACATGGTATATTCTCCATTTCTCTAGGTCTCTTTGATTTTGCAGTAATATTTTGTAAATTTCTTTGTATATGTCTTTTGTGTCTCCAGTTAGAGTTGAGATATACTTAGGAAGTATTTCATCTTGTGATTGGCTACTGTAATTGCAATTGTTTTTCTTATTTCCTTTTCTATGATATCTTTGTTACGTTACTGTACATATATCTCCATTTGATTTTTGTATATTGATCTTACATCCTGCAACTTTGCTGAATTGGACAAACATATCCAATAATTTTCTTGCTGAATCTTTAGGGTTTTCTACATATACTGTCATATTATCTGCATAGAAAGACTTACCTCTTCTTTACAAATCTGGATGTCTCTTATGTCCTTCTCTTGCCTTATTGCTCTTCCTAAGACTTTCAATGCCATTTTGAATAGGAGTGCTGATAGTGGGCATCCTTGCCCAGTTCTTATTCTCAAGAAGAATAAATACCTTTAATCTTGTTCCATTGAGAATGAAATTGGCTCATAGTTTTGCATATATACTTTTTACTATATTGAGAAAGTCCCCCTCTATTCCTATTTTGCTGAGTGTTTTAATCAGGAAAGGGTGTTGAATTTACCAAAGACTTTTCCAATCAATTGGTAGGATAATGTGGTTCTTCTTTGTTAATATGTTGAATTACATATTTGTTTTTCTTATTTTGAAGCATCCTTGCATACCTTCTATGAATCCCACTTGGTCATGATGATTTTTTTAAAAATATACTTTTGGATTCTGTTGGCCAAAATATTTTTTCCAGGATTTTTGCATCTGTGTTTATGAGATGTGTTGGTCTATAATTTTCTATAATTGGCAGTGGCTTTGGGAACAAGGGCATGTTTGTTTAATAGAATGCGTCCCAAAGTATTCCTTCTTTATCTATTTTCTGAAATACTTTAGGTAGAATTGATACTAACCAGTTTCTGTTTGGTAAATTTCCCTAGCAAAGCCATTTATATGGTCTAGGACTTTTATTTTTTGGAAGATTTATTTTATGACCTTTTCAATTTCTTCTTTTGTAATGGGTCTGTTCAGGTGTTCTTTCCTAGCCTGTGTCAGTTGGGTGAATTTTGAGTTTCTAAGTATCTGTTTCCTCTAGGTGTTCATATTGGTTTGATTATACCTTTCCATAAAATTCTGTTTAAAAAAAATCATATTTTTTATTTTATTTTCTTCTGTTGTGACATCACCGATTTCCTTTCTTATTTGGATAATTTGTGTCTTTTCTTTCTTTTCCTTTGTAAGCTTTGCTAGTGGTTTGCCAACTTTATTGACCTTTTCAAAGAACCAACTCCTGATCATGTTCACAGTTTCAATTGTTTTTCTGCTTCCTGTTCCACTTGTTTCTGCTCTAGTTTTTATCATTTCCTTTCTTTTAGAGGTTTTGGATTTTCTTGCTCTTCTTTTTCTGTTTGTTAGAGATGTTGGGTTGTTAAATAGGCACATTTCATTCTTTCTTCCCTTTCTGTCTTCTTAAAGGTACTAATTGAAATCTAAGTACGGTTTTTGTAATATCCCAGAGGCTTTGATAAGTCATGTTTTTATCCTCATTTGTTTCAAGAAAGTTTTTATTTTAATTTTTTTTTTCTCTTTTTCTGTTCAATCAGGCTGTTGTTTAGCTTCCAGGTACATGGTTTCCCCTCCCTCTTATCCTCTTCTTGTTGATTTCCAATTTTATAGCATTGTGTTCTGAGAAAATTATGTTATTTGTTTTTGTTGTTGTTGTTGTTAGGTGCCATTGAGTCATAGATGACTCATACTGACCCTATAATCTAAATACCTGAACACTTGTTTAACTTTCATAGTTTCTCAAAGTTCATTGAGTTTCCTGAGGCAAGCTGTTTCAGAAGTGGATACCACTCCTGCTTCCAAGCCTGTTTTAATCTGGGAGTTCCACCAAACACTGTGCACCAGGGGTGACCATTATCACATTTGACACATCAGTGTCATAGTGTTTCACAAGTTACCTCTGTACAGTGAATTGAAAGACTAATGCTATAACACTTAGAAGAATGTTTGCGCAAAAACAATTAAAATCAAGCCGGAGGGCCGCAGATTAATATCACCCACCTTTGGCTTCATAGCATAACTTTCTATCCACTAGGCCAACAGAGCTCTCTCTATGACTCACAGCAGTTCTATGAACCTATCTAACCCTTGCCCTATCCTATGCCATCCCCACTATCTGAGACATGCTGGAGCCCATTGCTTCAGTCACCATAACAATCCATCATGTTGAGGATCTTCTTTTCTTCTCTTAACATCTTTACATTATTGAGGCTTACTTTATGACCTAAACTAGGACCTATTCTGGAGTTTGTTCTGTGCACTGGAACAGAAAGTTGTTGTTAGATATGTTGAGTCTAGTCTTACTCAAACTGACCCTATGAGTGTCTGACCTGAGTCCTGCCCTATCCTGGGCCGTCTCATCATCTCTCCCACGCTAGAACCCATTGTTGAAGTCATCCTGCCAATTCATCTCATTAGGGATCTTCATCTCCTTTGTTGACCTTCCTTCTTTCCAAGCATGATGTCTCTTTTCAAGGAATAGCATTGCCTAACTACATGTCCAAAGTTGTTGTCGTTATTGTTGTTATTGATTGTCGTTGAGTCGAGCACAACTCATAGTAACCCTATGAACAAAAGACCTGAACACTGTTCTATAACTTTGATCATTTCTCTACGTTCATAGAGTTTCCAGAAGCATGTTGTTTAGGAAGTGAATACCACTCCTGCTTCCAAAGTATGAAAGAGTAAACTTTGCCATCTTTGCCTCCAAGGAGCACTTTAACTGCACTTTCCCCAAGATATTTCTGTTCATTCTTTTGGAAGTCCATGGGATGTTCCATAATGTGGTGTTCTCCCACACCATAACTCAAAGGCATCAATTCTTCTTTTGTCATCAGAGCTTTTTTGGAAAGAATATGGAGAGAATGCAGACAGCCACTATGCCAGAAAGAACTGACTGACATTGAAAAATTTCAGAAAGTACCATATTAGCAGAGAGCTCTGGTGGCCTAGTGGCAAGAAGCTGTGCTGCAAACCTGAAGGTTCAAATCCACCAGTTGCTCCACAGAAGGATGGTCAGCCTCTTCCTGTGAGACTAACTGCTTCTGAAAACACATTGGAGGGTCAGCAATGGGTCGGTTCTGACACGAGAGTACACAACAACAACAACAATATATGAGCAGGAGCCAAATACAGGAGATTCAAATCCAATAGCTGCTCTGTGGTAGAAAGATGAGCAAACTCCTCGCATTCAATTTACAGCCTTTATAAACCCACTAGAGGGCCAGCTATGAATCAGTCGCTAATCAATAGGAATTAGTTGTTGTTTGATATATTTAATTTGTTGTTTGATATATTTAATTTTGACAATCTAATGCAAAAGCATTAATTAAATAACAATTATGATACAAAAACATTAGTATAAAAACCTAAGAAAACATGTACACACAAGATAGAATGAATCTTGCAGAGTTAACAGATATGAAAAATGAGGGAGAGTGGAACACAGAGAAAAATAACTAAAAATAAAATTTTTACAAGGTACATAAAAATAGATTTTATATATATA